>NC_071108.1:25122500-25462500 GCF_024256425.1 Clarias gariepinus
CATTGCATTCATTAATTCACAATTAGGTCAGATATTAATTTGTTAGCTGATTTTTTCATAATCTGTCAGCCATGGAAGCCATTATCTTGTCAACCAGAACTGTTTTAACATAATTAAACATACATGTGCTATGCTAAATAAATTGAACAAGGTAACTGAGTGTTGAACCATAATGTTACTATTATTTTATGAAGCATGCATCAGTTAGTAAAATGTTTTTGTTTTTTTTATGAACATATACTGTATAAGGCTTAGAATTGTGCATTATAGAGTGACATATCCTTTTTTTCGGGACAAGAAAAGCTATATGATGACTGAATGTAAATTCATTGTAATGTAATTTCATTTCATTTCATTAATTTCAACAAACTATATAAACATGACTAAGCAAAAGAAAAAAATGGTCACATAGGCGAAGAAATAGCATAGATACACATATTCACATATTTTAAGGCTCAGAAAAATAAAAATAATTAAATAAATATAAAAATTAATAAGGAAAAATAATTTTCTTTTTTTTTAACTGTTTTGAGACAATGACTATTGTTAAAAGCGCTATATAATAAATTTATAATAAAATTTAATTAAACTGGATTTTTTTATAATAATTTTGCCATAAAGTTATGATAATATGATTACATGTATTTTATATATATATATATATATATATATATATATATATATATATATATATATATAAATTTGGTGTAGTCAATGTGCAGCTTTAACAGTAAGATTTATTGTCCTCTGTAAATAAGTCAACATACAGCTATAATCTTTAACCATGCAAAGTCACATGTCCTATTCATCAAGTTTATGTGTGGGTGCGAAGCGCCATGTGTCTAACATCCAGTAGCTCCATGATATCATTATGGAGGAGTGGAACAGGATCCAAGCAACAACATGTACAGGTTTGGTGTATTCCATGCCCAGCAGGATTAAGCCTGTGCTAGATAACAATTGTGCTTAAACAAAATATTGACACTTTGGACATAGTTTTGACATGTTCACTTAGAGTGTACTCATTTTTGTTGCCAGTTATTTAGACAATAAAGTCTGCATGTTGAGTTACTGTTAGAGGACAGTAAATCTGTACTGATATACAAGCTGCACATTGACTACTCTAAAGTATATCCAATTTTCATTTCTACAGTATTGTCCCTTAAGAACATATGATAAAGTGGTTGCTAAAATGTAAGGAGTGTACTCACCTTTGTGAGATACGTCATATACAGTACTGTACATGTAATAATATTGGGGTCTATTTTTGCAACTTATCATGTTTTTCTATAATTAAAAACAGGCATTTATCAATATAATAAAATCTGATAAATACAAAAAATTATTTGTTTAACTGATCAAATGAAATTAGTACAAATACCAACACTTTCATGTCTCAGTAATACATTGTAGAGCAAATTTGTGTGTGTGTGTGTGTGTGTGTGTGTGTGTGTGTGTGTGTTTATTTACTCACATCATTAAGAAGTTCAAAAGCCTCGGTTAGAGCAGTATCCAGCATCCCTATACCCTTGGCATATAATTTATCAAGATGTTCACGAAAATGCTGCAAAGAACAGACAAAAAGATCCTAGTCCATACATAAATACACTCAGGGCCACAAAAAGCATAGGAAAACTTGAGCTGTATTCATAAAAAATATATCATTAGGAGTTGTTTTAAATGGCACTGAAAGCAATTAGCTAAATGTTTCTGTTCACAAGTCATTCCCCCAACAGCAGAGGGAAACATTTAAAATGTAACCACTAAACTAAGAATAAGACCAGAGTCATTGGCAGCTCATCCAGAAGACAGTGATTTATGAGGTGTGTGCAACCTGATAGATGTGATAAAAACCTACAGAAAATTCCCTTTGTATCCTTTAATCTCTGGGATGGTGAGAGGTGGATTTCCACAGAAGAGAAATAATCCTCGGTCTCAGGAAGCAGCTTTTTAGGGGCAATATTTGAAGTGCATTGACTCTCTCCATTCGGCTGACCTCACAGTCGACTTCTACACACCACACACATTTAGACAGAAGTTTGTATAGGATTTAAAATCATGCCAAATCCTAGTCTGCATAAGTCAGTTGCGGCCAGTTGGTGCGGCGAGTTGGCATAGAAATCTGCATGTGTCTGAGGGATACAGACTACATTCAGAAAGTCTGTGAGAAGAACAGACTGAAAACAGACTCAAACAGGCCCAAAATGAGTCAGAGTATATTAAACATTTGTTTTTTCAGAGCGACTCTAAGGTGCCGACCGGAGAATACATAGAGAACATAGGCAACATAGAGGGTTGCAGATATGGTGCACAGATACAGTATGTGTAGGTCAGCCTGCAACCTGTGGGACCTGTTCATTCCAACATTCCATGGGCCCATTTACTTTGATTTTCTTTTTCCTCTTTCTGTCACCTCACTCTCATGGTCATTATATACACATACGCCGCACATGCAGACAGATTTATTATTTGGTGTTCACTTTTGCCCTCATCCATACCATAGATTCAGGCAGGTTTGTCTGTCAAAAAGCACGGTTACATTTTTTTTTCACAGGTCAACAGGCAGGTGCAGGTGCCTGGTGTACGCATATTAAAGTGGGTCAGGTGGGTCGGGCTATCTTCTTTTATAGGGTCAGGTCACATGTGGTTTAGAAAAAAGTATTTCGCAGTCATGGCGTAGTCTTTAACACTAGAAGGGCCGCGCCAGTGTCACCTACTAATAACGCGGTTCACCGGTCATTTTGACCGCGTATTGGTTTAAATGAGAAGCTGTTGCTGACACACACTGATCGCTAGATCACCCAAAGCAAATAGTTTAGCTCCAAGATCAACTTGCACTTGGACAATGCACCATTCATTCCCGTGTTGATAATCAGCGATACTTTGTTTTATATTCAACTGAGAAAACCTACTACAGTGTCTCTAACGGGACAAAGGAAGAGAAAAAAAAATGGCAAAAGTCATGTTTTGCATTATAACCCAAAGTTTTTGGCATGACTTTGTTCTGCCGTTTTTTTCTCCTCCTTTGTCCATGTAGGGGCTTCGTACTATAACAAAAAGAAAAGCTCTACTTAATTTTATATTGTTTTGAGAAAAGTCATTAGTTTGTTCATTCTATTTGAAGCTTCTGAACGTCACAGATGGAGCAGAAGCAGCAAATTTGTTCTGAACTCGCTTACATGAAATTATCACTAAAACAATATTGAATTTAAATACAGTAAAATTAGATCTACTACAGCAGATAATAAACTATGCTATGTCATAACCGAAGCAAACACCACGATTATGCCTCGTTTCGTTCAGTGTTGCTAGGCAACCAACAACGCACCTAATCGGCGGGAACGTGGTTCACTTGGCTGTGGTGTATTATAAACCTGCAAAATGTTTCACTGCTTATGCTCATATAAGAATTATGTAATACTGTAAAAGTGAGGGAGATGTGGAAGTGATGTGTGGCCACTCAATGAGAACTAAACCAAAGATTTCGGTAACTGCACTGAGTGTAACATTTGCATAGTGACACTGAACAGCTGAACAAGCCTCAGAGTGGCGCAGTGGTAAAGTGCTCGCCCTATCATCCAGAGACCGCTGGTTTGAACCCCGGGCGATGCTGTTTTCCTCTCACAGCCTGAGATCTAAAGAGAGCTGATTGGCCGAGCTCTCTCGGGAGGGAGGGATGAGAGGTGCTCGTGCTTCAAAAGATGTGGTCGGCTGATGTCATGCAGTTTGGAGGAAACACGTGATAGTCTTCGGCCCTCCCGGCTGAGTGGTAGTAGTAGCCTTAATGTGGGAGGAATTGGCTATGACTAAATTAGGGGAGAAAATTGGAAATATCCCCCAAAAAATAATAAACAAACACAGCTGAACAACTTTACTTTTCCGTTTACCTCTAAGAAAAAAAAGCTGTATTTTGTTTGTTTACATTTAGAATTTTTACAACAGTACAAGAAGTACGCACGTGCACACACACACACACACACACACATATTGCCCCTGAGGCCGCGGTAAACATCCAATCACTGTCGGTATGCAAATGAGTCAAGACGTAGCTTAACATAGTGTCATGTCGGATTTCAGCGGTCATGGAGTGGAAAGACTGAAGAAGTTGCAGCGTTTTTTCAGTTACAACAAGCACAGCGATGAATCCATGTCCGCTGAATTTGACAGACTGAAGACAAATTACCATTGTCTGACAGACCCCTACGTAAAGCCTATAGTAAAAGCCTAAGTGAATGAATATAGTCAAATTTACCCTTATGTTTTCTACTATAAGATTATCATAAACCAAATCTAAGCTAAGCGTTTTTAAGTTCTTGTCCTGTTGGCAGGAATCCACTATAGTAAAAGCCTATAGTAAATTTGACTATATTCATCTTCCTTAGAGCTGTTCATTTACGAAAAACAAAAACAAAATATAAAAAAATAATAATATGATCTCTTCTATAGCCTATCTGCTTTAACTTATGTTTTATTTTTTATTCATAAGACAACCTTTCAGTTTTATAACTATTCTAGAATGTTTATATTTAATATTTTTATAACAGTACAAGAAGATAACAGTTTGGTCTGTGCAGTTAGTGCCCTTGTAAAGAATAAATAAATGTAAACCTCCCATAGTCCATTGTTAGTTTTAGTGATTTGGCTGAAACTAATTATCACTACATAAGTACCCTAACACCATTGATCATGAGTTTCAGCTGAAACTAATTCTATACATGTAACAGAAAATTCAGATGCAGATCCCAAATGTATAAACATGCAGCGCTACCTCAAATAAATGTCTGCACATGTTAATATATTACATTTTTTGTACACTGCCTTTTGCAAAGTAAAAGTGAGTGCCGTTGATCAAAAGGCTGATAAACGCGTGCGCAGATATGAGCAGATTTATCGATAAAACTGCAGACATACTCCCCCTAAAATGCAACAATTAATATATATAGTCTATTCGCTGAATACAACGTGACAGTTACTGTAATCTCTCCTCACCTTTCGTTTACGAGCAGACATAACAAAACCGAGCAGACGTCTCTGCCTAAAATGTATTTCGCCAGCAAAACATAAAATAAATAGAAAATAAAATGTTAGATGGTACCAATTAAATCAGGCTTCATAGTTGGAGGATACCCTGTGACGGTAGTCCCGGATGAGCTCGGGGTCGAGGATGAACCGTGCTGGAACCCAAGATCGCTCCTCGGGGCCGTAGCCTTCCCAATCGACCAGGTATTGGGTGCCTCTGCCCCGAGGGCGCGAATCAAGGATCCGTCGCACGGTGTATGCGGGACCGCCGTCAATGATGCGGGGAGGAGGAGCAGGGGGGGTGGGTGGAACCAACGGTGAAGTGATGAAGGGTTTCAGTTGAGAAACGTGGAATACTGGGTGGATCCGGAGCGCCGCAGGCAGCTGGAGCCAGTAGGTGACAGGGTTAATTCTCAGAGTGATGCGGTAAGGACCGATGAATCTGGGTGATAGCTTTCGTGATTCTTCTAAGGTTCTTAGTGGACAGCCATACCTTGTCACCTACTCTGTACAACCGTCCCGGAGGGTGTCGGCGGCGATGCTGGGCGACGTAGCTGGTGTTGGTGCGTTGGATGGCGAGGTTGGCTTGGTTCCATATCCGCCGACACCTACGGGCCAACTATTGGGCCGATGGTATGTCAACATCCGGTTCTTGGTGGTCGAACATCGGAGGTTGGAAACCATAGCATACCTCAAAAGGGCTTAGATTTGTGGCAGAGGAGACGTGGAGATTGTAAGATAGCTCTGCCCATGTGAGGTAGCGGGCCCAGGAGGGCAGGCGATCAGACACAAAACACCTCAGGTAGCGCTCCAGCTGTTGGTTGGTCCGTTCCGTCTGACCGTTAGTCTGGGGATGGTAGCCAGATGACAGACTACTGGTGGAATCGATCAGACGGCAGAAGGCCTTCCAGAACCGGGCGGTGAACTGGGGCCCTCTGTCCGAGACGATGTCTTTGGGGAACCCATGCAGGCGGACTACGTGTTCCAGTATCAGCTCGGTGGTGTCCTTGGCTGATGGGATTCCGGAGAGGCCCACCAGGTGTACTGCTGTGGAAAACCGGTCAACTATCATGAGGATGGTATTTTTCCCTTCGGAAACCCTCGTGATGAAGTCCAGGGTGATTTGCATCCAGGGCCGTCGAGGAATGGGAAGTGGTTGCAGCTCTCAGGGGGTGGGTCGGTTTGGGTCCTTGGCCCTGGCACACACCGGGCACGCCTGAACGAACTCCTCTATGTCCTTTTTTATGGAGGGCCACCAGAACGCCCGTTTTATGAAGAGCCAGGTCCTTCGGTTCCCGGGGTGTCCGGCGACGGGCGAGGAGTGCCCCCATTGTAGGACCTCCGATCTTAAGGTCTGTGGCACGTAGAGTCGTCCAGGCGGCACACCTGCCGGTTCGGTCTCCGCAGCCTGAGCCTGGCGTACCCTCGTTTCCAAGTCCCAACGGAGGGGTGCAATTACACGTGACAGGGGTATGACAGGCACGGGGTCCGCCCGGGGAGCGTCTTCCTCCTGTTGTCAGGAAAGGGCGTCGGCCTTGGTGTTTTTGGACCCCGGGCGGTATGACAGATGGAAGTCGAATTGTTCAAAGAATAGTGCCCACCGTGCCTGCCGTGGGTTGAGTTGTTTGAGGTTTCTGATGGTGATGAGATTTTGGTGATCCGTCCAGACAATGAACGGCTCACTGGCGCCTTGGAGCCAGTGACGCCATTCCTCCAAGGCCCACTTTATGCCCAACATCTTGCGGTCCCCTACTCCGTATCGCTGCTGAGTGGGATTAAATTTCTTGGAAAAGAAGCCACAAGGATGTAGCTTCTGGTCTGGACCTCGCTGGGAGAGAACAGCGCCGGCGCCCACATCCGACGTGTCCACCTCCACAACGAACGGTTGGTTGGCATCTGGGTGAAGCAGAATAGGGGCGGTGGTGGAACTGTGGCAAAGTTCTTTGAATGCAGAAATGGCGGCGGGAGTGAGGTGGAAAGGATGAGGTGAGGGCCTGTGCCTTCTTCAGTGGTGTGCGAGTATATGAGAATGTCGTCCAAGTAGACAAACACCCATCGGCCTAGCATGTCTCTCAGGACGTCATTGATAAATTGTTGAAAGGCCGAGGGTGCGTTACAGAGTCCAAATGGGATGACCAGGCTCTCATAATGTCCGGTGGGAGTGATGAAGGCCGTCTTCCACTCATCACCCTCTCTGATGCGCACCAAGTTGTAGGCGGTCCGGAGGTCCAACTTCGTGAACATGGTGGCACCAGAGAGGGTGTCCAGGGCTGAGTTGGTAAGCGGCAATGGGTGACGGTTTTTAATGGTGATCTTGTTTAGCCCCCGATAGTCGACGCATGGCCGAAGCTCGCCCCTTTCTTCTTCACGAAGAAGAACCCCGCGGCTGCCGGCGACGAAGATGGCCGGATAGTCCCATTGCGAAGGGCGCTGGCGACATACTCCTCTATAGCCTGCGTCTCAGTGGCCGACAGCGAGTAGAGATGGCCGCGGGGAGGGACGGAACCCGGCTGAAGCTCTATCGCCAGGTCATAAGGGCGATGGGGTGGCAGATGGGTGGCTCTTCTCTTGCAAAACGCTCCAGCCAGGTCACGATAGGGGGAAGGTATGGCGTTGATGTCGACGTCAGGGGCCTCGGACTCCGTGGAACACGTCCCAGCCTGGGCCCGTAGGCAAAGTTCAGTGCAGGTCAGTCCCCACTGGAGGATACGATTCTGGTTCCAGGAGATGAGGGGGTCGTGCTGCAGCAGCCACGGGTATCCGAGGATGATGGGAGGAGATGAGATAGAGGTGAGGTGAAGTTGAAGCTGTTCCTGGTGTTGATCGATTATGAAGGTGATGAGTTGGGTCTGGTGAGTGATAGGGCTGGATGAGAGGGGCCGACCGTCGACTGAAGTGATGTGAACCGGCTGGGATAACGCCTCGATCTTCATCCCCAATTCTTTGGCATAAGTTGAGTTAATGAAGTTACCAGCGGCACCGGAATCGATGAACGCAGTACTTCGAACTCATTTGTGGCCAAATTGGAGAATTACCTGGACCGTGAGACGTGAGATGGTGGTGTTGGTCGTGGTGGAGAGGTGGAGAGGGCCCGGTAAGTCTCTCCTCGCACTCACCGGGGTTGGGCGTTTCCCGGGCGAATTGGACAGACCGCCCGGTGATGTGCCGCTGACCCACAATAGTCACATTACCCCTCTCTGTACCATTGTTCGCGTTCCGCCACGGTCAGGGAGGCACGTCCTAGTTGCATGGATTCCCCGGCTCCAGTGTCAACCACGGCAGGAGGTGGAGATCCGACAGGTCCGGTAGTGGTGGTGGTGAAGGCTGTAGGTGGTCGTGGTGAGGTGTAGGAGAAGGTGGGTGCAGGCGGCAGCGTCCTTGGGGCTGGTTTTGGGCGAGAGAGAAGGCGTTGGTCTATACGGAGGGAGAGCTGGATTAATTCCTCCAGTGTGGCGGGAAGCTCCCGCCCGATGAGCTCGTCTTTTATTCGTGAAGCCAGTCCCTCGTAGAAGGATGTACGGAGCGCGGCATCCCCTCAGTTGGTCTGCATGGCGAGAGTCCGGAACAGCGGCGTACCGGCTCACGGACGATCCTCCCTGCCGCAGATGGTAAAGTTTAGTGTCGGTCTCCACCTCGCCCGCTGGGTGTTCGAAGGTGAGTTTGAGTTGGTGGGTGAACTCGTTGTACAAGTGGGCGGTATCTGTATCCGCTCGTAGCACTGCCATGGCCCACTCAGCTGCCTGCCCGGATAGCAACGAAACCAGAAGCGCGATGCGTAGCCGATCGGTGGAGTACCTGTTGGAATTCAACTCAAACACCAGATCAAGCGCTGTTAAAAACACACTGCACTTCCCGTCCGTGCCATCCCATTTATCCGGAAGAGCCAAAAATACATCGGAAGGAGGGGGGGTGGGTTGGTGCGGTGCCGCGGCCGCCGCGACGGGAGGCCTGCTAGCCGCGCGATCCACAGCCGCCCGGAGATCCGCGTTCTCTTGCCGGAGCTCCGCGACCTCGCGGCGCAAAGCCGCGACATCTTGGAGGCCCGGGAGCAGATTAGCGATCTCCCCGGTTAGCTTGTTGATCAGCTCGGCGTGCTGATCTACCACGTCGCAGAGGCGCGCATGATCCGCTGGGTTTACCGCGGAAGGCTCAGTCATTCTGTCAAGAACTAACCTGAGGTGACCAGAAGACTTAGCTTTAGCGGTTAGCCCCCTTGTAGCGTGAATGGTAAACCCAAACGCGGAAGAACACGAGTAGGCAGGATAATCACGCTATTTAATCTAAGGACTCCCACAAATGGGGAGCAAGGTAAAGACACAATCTAACCCGCGTCCTATAAATGCACACTCAATTA
Source organism: Clarias gariepinus (assembly GCF_024256425.1). Classification (NCBI taxonomy): domain Eukaryota; kingdom Metazoa; phylum Chordata; class Actinopteri; order Siluriformes; family Clariidae; genus Clarias; species Clarias gariepinus. The sequence continues at coordinate 25,131,874 of NC_071108.1, forward strand.
GAAAGCAAGACCAATAAAGTGAGTACTTACGATTCGACGAACGATTCCGAAGAGACATGGGCCAAACTCAATGACTGCGCAAGATGCTATGGTTTGTTTATTCCTTTTATACTTCGTTCCGAGTGTGCATGACATACTGAATATATTCAGATTTTGTAAAATAACAAAAACTGGTCTCCGTTTTCTTCCTCCTTTCATTTGTCCACATCACCATTCTTTCCTCGTTTTAATCTGTGTATTTAAGTGAAATATAGATTGCATAAAGGTCTAAATATTTCATGCTTTATTTACCTTGGGTAAATTTCCACATTTACACCTTACAGCGTGGACACACTGAAATCTAATGCCACAAAAAAAAAAAAATCATATGATCAATAAAAAATAAAAGCTCAGAGATGACCATTTTGTCATATTTTTGTGTTCATTGGATTAAATTAAAACATAAGTGTTTTTTATTTCTGATATGCACATATATGTTACAATAATGGTCATTAAGAAATTTTGTAAGGAATACAGGAACATTTATTTATTTACAGTAAAGACGTTTAAAAATGACCAAGTTCAATAAGCTTAATTCTCTAGACAACAGGACAATGAGGTCTGCTGGAAGTGCAAGTTGTTGACCTAAATCTTGCATGTAAACAGAGTGCTAAACACATGGGTGGGGATTCCCTACTAAAGCGCACTGCTGTTTCATGCAGTACATGGCCAATAAATCAGACAAGTTTGGTATCAAGTTCTGGGTGGCCGCTGATGTTGAAACAAAATACATGTTGAACACAATTCCCTATCTAGGGAAAGACGACAGTGGGGCAGCTGGTCAGCGGTTATCAGACACCGTTGTAATGCGTATTGTAAAGCCTTGCCTGGGGAAAGGGAGAAATATAACGCTCACGATTTACCAGGCTAAACGAAAGAAAAATGTATGCGTTCTGAGCACAATGCATCAGGCAGTTTTAACTGATAATGGCGAAAAATAAACTGCCTGAAAATAATGGTATTAGTTTTTGTTTCAATAAATATTCTACATTTAATATCCGAGGCGTAATATTTCCACAGGAGCAGCGACAGGTATCCGAGGTGCTTATGTAACCATAACCAAAAAGTGAAGTTGTTCAGCTGTTTAGTGTCACTATGCAAATGTTACACCCCGTGTAGTTACTAAAATCTTTGGTTTAATTCTCATTGAGTGGCCACACATCACTTCCACATTTCCACATTCCCGAATAGGCCAGGAGGTGGTCTGTTGCCTAGCAACATTGAACAAAACGAGGCATAATTGTGGTGTTTGCTTCAGTTATGACATAGCATAGTTTTTTTTATCTGCTGTGGTAAATCTGATTTATTCAAAAGCAATATAATGAACGAACTAATGAATTTTCTCAAAACATTATAAAATCAAGTAGAGCTAAATCCCTAAATTGGGGAATAAATGAATGGTGAATTGTCGATATTTCACGGAAGCATATATATATATATATATATATATATATATATATATATGAGTTCACTGTACTAAAATGGCCCCCACAGTCATCAGATCTCAACCCAATAGAGCATTTTTGTGGAACGGGAGCTTAATCCCACAAATCTCCATCAACTGCAAGATGCTATCCTATCAATATGGACCAACATTTCTAAAGAATGCTTTCAGCACCTTGTTGAATCAATGCCACATAGAATTAAGGCAGTTCTGAAGGCGAAAGGGGGTCAAAGACTATATTAGTATGATGTTCCTAATAATCCTTTAGGTGATTATTAGGAACATCATACTAATATAGTCTTTGACCCCCTTTCGCAGGCGTGTGGAAAAGGTAAGCAGAAATTAATTCCCATCTTTCTAAATAGAAACGAAATACTGAACATAAATGTCACCTTCTGTTTAGCGATGTTTAGTCACGTTATTTTGGTTTAAGCTATTTCTTGTATTTTAAATCACACACATTTTAAAATACCGACGGTTATATGCGCGTGCTTAATCTGCGGTTCGGTTCTGGTTTCGGTCTGTTCTCATGAGTTGTGAAGCGAGAGGAAGAAAGTATAAATATTGTTCATTTGATAAATTAAGTATCATGAATTTTTTTCATGAATCTATTTCTGTATTTTTTCACAGGGGTTTGTGAGTAAAAGTGTCCTGTCTGCATCTGACTTCAGGAGTTTCCTGACCAACCGTCTCTAACGGTCATATTTAAGTCATAACGTACAGTTATAAAGTACAAAACTTTATGTTGGTGTTAATTTTTTTTCTATGATTAATACTTATTTGTGGTGTTTTATATTTTGTACATCTTTTCAAATTGAGACTTCAAAAAATCTGTTTTATCCCGTTTGTCTTATGCTTCCTTCCTTCACAGAATTCTGTTGACCAGGGCTTGAAATTTATTTACTTGAGTTGGATCAACTTAATTTACAACTTAAAAATGTGTTGTACCAACGCTATTCATTATGTATTAAATTATGTTGGACGCAGCTGTAGTAAATAGGTTAAATGAACCTAATAAAATTAATTTGACTGAACCTAAGAACATTAAGTTGAACCAACAAAATTGCTTAATGTTGAAAGAAAGCCATTAAATCAGGTGGAATTTTTTTCCATAATTTAATTACGTTCGTTCAACAAGTTATTTTTTTGAGTGTACACACTCAACAAAAATATAAACGCAACACCTTTGTTTCTGCTCCGATTTTTCATGAGATGGACTTAAAGATCTAAAATTCATTCCAGATAAACAATATTACCATTTCTTTTAAACATTGTTCACAAATCAGTCTAAATGTGTGATAGTGAGCACTTCGCGTTTATATTTTTGTTGAGTGTGTATATATATATATATATATATATATATATATATATATACACACACTCACCTAAAGGATTATTAGGAACATCATACTAATATAGTCTTTGACCCCCTTTCGCCTTCAGAACTGCCTTAATTCTATGTGGCATTGATTCAACAAGGTGCTGAAAGCATTCTTTAGAAATGTTGGTCCATATTGATAGGATAGCATCTGATGACTGTGGGGGCCATTTTAGTACAGTGAACTCATTGTCATGTTCAAGAAACCAATTTGAAATAATTTAAGCTTTGTGACATGGTGCATTATCCTCTTGGAAGTAGCCATCAGAGGATGGGTACATGGTGGTCATAAAGGAATGGACATGGTCAGAAACAATGCTCAGGTAGCCCGTGGCATTTAAACGATGCCCAATTGGCACTAAGTGGCCTAAAGTGTGCCAAGAAAACATCCCCCACACCATTACACCACCACCACCAGCCTGCACAGTGGTAACAAGGCATGATGGATTCATGTTCTCCATTCCTTCCTGATTTCTTATTCTTTTGCATGTTTGTCACACTTAACACTAGAAGCGCCGAGCAGCGGTCATTTGACCGCAAGGGGGTAAAAAAAAAATAATACTTCACACTCGTTCAATTTCCAGGACCCTCCTTCCATGACTTTTCCTAGTTCTGTGAGCTTAATCACCATGTATGCTTAAATTTTCAAAATCGCACCAGTAAAAGCCAGTATAAAGCTATTTTGCTCTTATTTACGTGAAATCGCTGACAGCTGCGCGCCGGTCATGCCGTTTCCTGCCTTTTCCAACCTGCGATTCTCATTTCTCTCAGCAGATGGCGCAAGGAATCGCGCATACTATCTATGCGTCATTCAGTGTGTAACTGTCTCAGGTTTCATTCCATATATGCAGTTAATTATATATATATATATATATATATATATATATATATATATATATATTTTTTATCCGTGAAATATTGACAATTCGCCATTCATTCTGGCGTTGATAATCAGCGATATTTTATAAGGAGATTTAGAGGATTTAGCTTTACTTTATTTTATAACGTTTCGAGAAAATTCATTAGTTTGTTCATTCTGTTAAAAAATTTCTGTTGCAATTATCTCTAAAAAATGCAATGACCCATCCTGAGGATATAAAGCTTTATTAATGTGTTTGAATAAATCAGATCTACCACAGCAGATAATAAACTATGCTATGTCATAACCGAATCAAACACCACGACTATGCCTCGTTTCGTTCGTCGGGAACGTGGTTCACTTGGCCGCGGTGTATTATAAACCTGCGGAATGTTTCACTGTTTATGCCCACATAAGATTCATGTAATAAAAGCGAGTGAAATGTGGAAGTGGCCACTCAATGAGAACTAAATCAAAGATTTCGGTAACTACACTGAGTGTATAGTGATACTAAACAGCTGAACAACTTTATCGTTTACCTCTGAGAAAAAAAGCTGTATTTTGTTTGTTTATATTTAGAATTTTTATAACAGTACAAGCAGACACACACACACACACACACCTCCCCTGAGCCCTCGGTAAACATCCAATCACCGTCGGTATACAAATGAGTCAAGACGTAGCCTAACGTGGTGTCGTGTCTGATTTCAGCGGTCACGGAGAGGAAAGACTTTAAAACACGTTGTTTCACTGGTTATGACATAGTGACACTAAACAGCTGAACAACTTCACTTTTTTGAGAAAAATAGCTGTATTTTGTTTGTTTATATGTAGAATTGAATAAATAAATGAATAACACCTTCATATCCCCTCTCAAGAGAGTGCCATAGTCTATTGTTAGTTTTAATGATTTGGCTGAAACTAATTATCACTACATAAGTACCCCAACACCATTGATCATGAGTTTCAGCTGAAACTAATTCATATGTGTGTGTAATATGTGTGTGTGTGTGAGTAATCGAGGCCGGCTCTACGCAGGGCATGAGGGGCAGCGCACCCTCAAATATATGTCTGCACATGTTAATATATTCCTAAAATGTATATATTAAATATATTGTTGATATAAAGTTGCTAAACTGATCTGCAGTAGCGGAAAAATCCGCTGAAAAAGGGACAAGCTGCAGCGCACGCACGCGCGCGCGCGCACACACACACACACACACCTCTCCTGAGCCCTTGGTAAACATCCAATTACCGTCTGTCGGATTTCAGCGGTCACGGAGTGGACCAGTTTATATATTAATCTAAGCTTGAACTTATCAGCATTGTTTCGTCCAGATTCCGCTTAAGTGTGCACACAAAAAACAGAAACGTTTCTTGTAAATCAACTGCATATGTGTTTTATTTACAGCAATTCTTTAAAAAATGAATATACATTGTACAGTACAAGGTAAACACGAGAAAGATTACAAAATGAAAAAACAAACAGTGTCTACTTTATACACAGCTTAGTATATTGTGCGTCGAGATGCTAAAATCCCTTGCATGTTGCCCCTATATTTTGTGCTTCCATTCCAAGTGAAGAGATATTTGACCGGCAGCCTAGAAACAAAAGAACTGTAGGTGTGATCACAACCCCCTCCGAACGACCGTGCCATCAATCACTGACCACCTCAGAAGTTCCCTCCAATGTATTCTGATGTTTTGCAATTTTTTTAGCACCATTCAAAGGCTTACAATTCATTTAACCTAAGTAAATGAATATAGTCAAATTTACCTCGTGTTTTCTACTATAAGATTATAAACCAATATAAACCAAATCTAAGCTAAACGTTACATTTTAAGTTACAAGTCCTTGGAATCCACTATAGTAAAAGCCTGAATTTGACTCTTTATATATATAAACATATGATCAGTTTTATGGCCCATCTGCTTAAAATGTAATGTATATGTAAACTGAAAATTTAGTTTTTTTTTGTATTCATAAGACAACCTTTGAGTTTTGTAAATATTCTAGTTACAGTGTGATAAGTCTTACTTTAGGTTCAACGTTTTTAAGAATTAGAACATCCAGCTAAGATAAATGTTATGTCGTTGCTTAATAAAATAGTATCTGAATTGAGGATATTTCATTTTATTTTGTTCTATTTATTTATGTTCTATCTATTTATCTTTTGGCGAATAAAACCACTATTGTTGGCACAATGAATAAAATCAGACGAGAATTGCCCCCTTGTACACAGGCACAGTCTGAACGATATTGGAATGGAATGTTAATAAAGCGATGCAAGCATCATGGGCAGAATTCACACTGATGAAGGGAACTTGTGTTTGTAAGCAAATAAAAATCAAGCGGCAGATGTTCAGAAACAAAATTTATGTCATCTGCTAGTAATCTAAGCTCAATGAATTGTAAGCCTTTGAATGGTGCTAAAAAAACTTGCAAAACATCAGCATACATTGGAGGGAACTTCTGAGGTGGTCAGTGATTGATGGCACGGTGGTTCGGAGGGGGTTGTGATCACACCTACAGTTCTTTTGTTTCTAGGCTGCCGGTCAAATATCTCTTCACTTGGAATTGAAGCACAAAATATAGGGGCAACATGCAAGGGATTTTAGCATCTCGACGCACAATATACTAAGCTGTTTATAAAGTAGACATACTGTTTGTTTTTTTATTTTGTAATCTTCCTCGTGTTTACCTTGTACTGTACAATGTATATTCATTTTTAAAGAATTGCTGTAAATAAAACACATATGCAGTTGATTTACCAGAAAGGACGTTTCTGTTTTTTTGTGTGCTAAACTAAACTTCAGGGTCAAGTAATACGGATTTTATTTGTTATATAATATATATAAATACACATATATATAATATGTGTATAATAGTTTGACACAAAAATGTGGGGAAAGATTAAGAAACACACTGAAGCGGAATCTGAACGAAACAATGATGATAAGTTCAAGCTTAGATTAATATATTAATATTAAGATTAATATATAAACTGGTCCACTCCGTGGACGCTTCTTTAATATATAAATTTTAGGAATATATTAACATGTGCAGACATATATTTGAGGGTGCGCTGCCCCTCTTGCCCTGCGTAGAGCCGGCCTCGATTACTCACACACACACACACATATTACACACACATATGAATTAGTTTCAGCTGAAACTCATGATCAATGGTGTTGGGGTACTTACAGTGGTGTGAAAAACTATTTGCCCCCTTCCTGATTTCTTATTCTTTTGCATTTTTGTCACACTTAAATGTTTCTGCTCATCAAAAACCGTTAACTATTAGTCAAAGATAACATAATTGAACACAAAATGCAGTTTTTAAATGAAGATTATGTTATTAAGGGAGAAAAAAAACTCCAAATCTACATGGCCCTGTGTGAAATAGTAATTGCCCCCCTTGTTAAAAAATAACTTAACTGTGGTTTATCACAGTTAAAAGTTCAATTTCTGTAGTCACCCCCAGGCCTGATTACTGCCACACCTGTTTAAATCAAAAAATCACTTAAATAGGAGCTACCTGACACAGAGAAGTAGACCAAAAGCACCTCAAAAGCTAGACATTATGCCAAGATCCAAAGAAATTCAGAAAAAAATGAGAACAAAAGTAATTTAGATCTATCAGGCTGGTAAAGGTTATAAAGCCATTTCCAAAGCTTTGGGACTCCAGCGAACCACAGTGAGAGCCATCATCCACAAATGGCAAAAACATGGAACAGTGGTGAACCTTCCCAGGAGTGGCCAGCCGACCAAAATTACCCCAAGAGCGCAGAGACAACTCATCCGAGAGGCAACAAAAGACCCCAGGACAACAACTAAAGAACTGCAGGCCTCACTTGCCTCAATTAAGGTCAGTGTTCACGACTCCACCAAAAGAAAGAGACTGGGCAAAAACGGCCTGCATGGCAGATTTCCAAGGCGCAAACCACTTAAGCAAAAAGAACATTAAGGCTCGTCTCAATTTTGCTAAAAAACATTTCAATGATTGCCAAGACTTTTGGGAAAATACCTTGTGGACCGACGAGACAAAAGTTTAACTTTTTGGAAGGTGCGTGTCCCGTTACATCTGGCGTAAAAGTAACACAGCATTTCAGAAAAAGAACACCATACCAACAGTAAAATATGGGGGTGGTAGTGTGATGGTCTGGGGTTGTTTTGCTGCTTCAGGACCTGGAAGGCTTGCTGTGACAGATGGAACCATGAATTCTACTGTCTACCAAAAAATCCTGAAGGAGAATGTCCGGCCATCTGTTCGTCAACTCAAGCTGAAGCGATCTTGGGTGCTGCAGCAGGACAATGACCCAAAACACACCAGCAAATCCACCTCTGAATGGCTGAAGAAAAACAAAATGAAGACTTTGGAGTGGCCCAGTCAAAGTCCTGACCTGAATCCTATTGAGATGTTGTGGCATGACCTTAAAAAGGCGGTTCATGCTAGAAAACTCTCAAATAAAGCTGAATTACAACAATTCTGCAAAGATGAGTGGGCCAAAATTCCTCCAGAGCTCTGTAAAAGACTCGTTGCAAGTTATCGCAAACACTTGATTGCAGTTATTGCTGCTAAGGGTGGCCCAATCAGTTATTAGGTTCCGGGGGCAATTACTTTTTCACACAGGGCCATGTAAGTTTGGATTTTTTTTCTCCCTAAATAATAAAAACCATCATTTAAAAACTGCATTTTGTGTTTACTTGTGTTATCTTTGACTAATAGTTAAATGTGTTTGATGATCAGAAACATTTTGTGTGACAAACATGCAAAAGAATAAGAAATCAGGAAGGGGGCAAATAGTTTTTCACACCACTGTATGTAGTGATAATTAGTTTCAGCCAAATCATTAAAACTAACAATAGACTATGGCACTCTCTTGAGAGGGGATATGAAGGTGTTATTCATTTATTTATTCAATTCTACATATAAACAAACAAAATACAGCTATTTTTCCCAAAAAAGTGAAGTTGTTCAGCTGTTTAGTGTCACTATGTCATAGCCAGTGAAACAACGTGGACTCATCGCTGTGCTTGTTGTAACTGAAAAAAACGCTGCATCTGCTTCAAAGTCTTTCCTCTCCGTGACCGCTGAAATCAGACACGACACCACGTTAGGCTACGTCTTAACTCATTTGCATACCGACGGTGATTGGATGTTTACCGAGGGCTCAGGGGAGGTGTGTGTGTGTGTGTGTGTGTGTCTGCTTGTACTGTTATAAAAATTCTAAATATAAACAAACAAAATACAGCTTTTTTTCTCAGAGGTAAATGATAAAGTTGTTCAGCTGTTTAGTATCACTATACACTCAGTGTAGTTACCGAAATCTTTGATTTAGTTCTCATTGAGTGGCCACTTCCACATTTCACTCGCTTTTATTACATGAATCTTATGTGGGCATAAACAGTGAAACATTCCGCAGGTTTATAATACACCGCGGCCAAGTGAACCACGTTCCCGACGAACGAAACGAGGCATAGTCGTGGTGTTTGATTCGGTTATGACATAGCATAGTTTATTATCTGCTGTGGTAGATCTGATTTATTCAAACACATTATTGTTTTAGCGATAATTTCACGGAAGCGAGTTCAGAAATAAATCGCTGCTCCTGCTCCATCCAAGACGTTCAGAAGTTTTAAATAGAATGAAAAAACGAATAAATGTTCTCCATACGATATAAAATTAAGTAGAGCTTTTCTCAGTTGAATATGAAAAAAGATACCGCTGATTATCAACGCGAGAATGAATGGCGCATTGTCCAAGTGCAAGTTGATCTTGGAGCTAAACTATTTGCTTTGTGTGAAAGCGCCATCTAGCGATCATTGTGTGTCAGCAACAGCTTCCCATTCAAAACAATAGGCGGTCAAAAGACCGCTGAACCGCGCTTTTAGTAGGTGACACTGGCGCGGCGCTTCTAGTGTTAAATGTTTCTGCTCATCAAAAACCATTAACTATTAGTCAAAGATAACATAATTGAACACAACATGCAGTTTTTAAATAAAGGTTTACGTTATTAAGGGAGAAAAAAAACCTCCAACTCTACATGGCCCTGTGTGAAAAAGTGATTGCCCCCCTTGTTAAAAATAACTGTGGTTTATCACACCTGAGTTCAATTTCTGTAGTCACCCCCAGGCCTGATTACTGCCACACCTGTTTCAACCAAGAAATCACTTAAATAGGAGCTACCTGACACAGAGAAGTAGACCAAAAGCACCTCAAAAGCTAGACATCATGCCAAGATCCAAGGAAATTCAGGAACAAATGAGAACAAAAGTAATTGAGATCTATCAGTCTGGTAAAGGTTATAAAGCCATTTCTAAAGCTTTGGGATGCCAGCGAACCACAGTGAGAGCCATTATCCACAAAAGGCAAAAACATGGAACTGTGGTGAACCTTCCCAGGAGTGGCCGGCCGACCAAAATTACCCCAAGAGCGCAGAGACAACTCATCCGAGAGGCCACAAAAGACCCCAGGACAACATCTAGAGAACTGCAGGCCTCACTTGCCTCAATTAAGGTCAGTGTTCACGACTCCACCATAAGAAAGAGACTGGGCAAAAACGGCCTGCAAGGCAGATTTCCAAGGCGCAAACCACTTTTAAGCAAAAAGAACATTAAGGCTCGTCTCAATTTTGCTAAAAAAACATCTCAATGATTGCCCAGACTTTGGGGACAATACCTTGTGGACCAACGAGACAAAAGTTGAACTTTTTGGAAGGTGCGTGTCCCATTACATCTGGCGTAAAAGTAACACAAGAGCCTGCTCCCGGATATTGTGTTGCACAATCCACCCGAAATTTCAGAAAAAGAACATCATACCAACAGTAAAATATGGTGGTGGTAGTGTGATGGTCTGGGGTTGTTTTGCTGCTTCAGGACCTGGAAGGCTTGCTGTGATAGATGGAACCATGAATTCTACTGTCTACCAAAAAATCCTGAAGGAGAATGTCCGGCCATCTGTTCGTCAACTCAAGCTGAAGTGATCTTGGGTGCTGCAGCAGGACAATGACCCAAAACACACCAGCAAATCCACCTCTGCATGGCTGAAGAAAAACAAAATGAAGACTTTGGAGTGGCCTAGTCAAAGTCCTGACCTGAATCCTATTGAGATGTTGTGGCATGACCTTAAAAAGGCGGTTCATGCTAGAAAACCCTCAAATAAAGCTGAATTACAACAATTCTGCAAAGATGAGTGGGACAAAATTCCTCCAGAGCGCTGTAAAAGACTCGTTGCAAGTTATCGCAAACGCTTGATTGCAGTTATTGCTGCTAAGGGTGGCGCAACCAGTTATTAGGTTCAGGGGGCAATTACTTTTTCACACAGGGCCATGTAGGTTTGGATTTTTTTTCTCCCTAAATAATAAAAACCATCATTGAAAAACTGCATTTTGTGTTTACTTGTGTTATCTTTGACTAATAGTTAAATGTGTTTGATGATCAGAAACATTTTGTGTGACAAACATGCAAAGAAAAAGAAATCAGGAAGGGGCAAATAGTTTTTCACACCACTGTATATATACAATTAATATACTATATATATATATTGTAGCGTTTTTACGCCGGAAAGAATGCTTGAGAGACGAGTGAGCTTATTTGCTGCTGGCTGGGAGTACTTTCTTAGGCACACAGCAGGTATGGCATGAGCAGCACCTTCACGCAGGAGCCTACATCCAATTCAGCGTCAGCCTGAACTGGAGCACATTTCACACGTCACACACCCAACACACACACACCACAGGGCCGAAGCCACTAACCCAAACACCTTTCCCCATCATGGTGAACACACCGACATCCCCGCAAGGCATGCTGGTTATCAGCCGCCGCCCCGCCCACGCCACACTGCCCCCACCCGAGCTGTGACCGTCCCTGGTCACCATGACGAACTTTGTTTCGGAGGCGTGGAGGCAGTCGGCGCTGGCTGTGGGAACGCCGGCATCCTTTGGCAGGTGAGGGATGAACGCGAACATAGTCCTGAGGCGGTTCGGCCTCCACAGAGTTCGCTGTTTCCTCGGCGTGCGGCTGGTAAGGCGCAAGACGGTCCCGGTGGAGCAAAACTCGTGCCCGCCCTGCCAACCGCACCCGGTAGATGACATCGGAGAGCCGAGCTATTACCGTACAGGGGCCCACCCAGTGAGACACACGCCCGGCCGAGAGCCCCCTCCTCCTCCTTCCGGAGGAACACACCCACACCTGCTCGCCAGGAGCAAAATCTCGCCCCTGGCTGTGAGTGTCCACGCCCATTCGCCCCATAGGTGCCCCCACCCGAAAGTCTTGCAGCGGTGCCCGCGAGCGCTGGGTGGGGCCCTTCTGCCTGGCGATGAGCGGTTCACAGTTCAGCTGTGACACCGGCGGAGCGACTGCAGGTGACGCTCTGGGTGATGCAGTAACACAACTGCACGCTGGCCCGGACGGCTGATCACCACCGGAGTGCCTGGAGGACTGCACGGGGGGAACGTTCTGCGTCGAGGGTTCTACGTCGACACAGCGCTCCACTCGCTCGCAGTACCGCTGGACAAGTTCAGCACCGCACCCAACACACACACACCACAGGGCCGAAGCCACTAACCCAAACACCTTTCCCCATCATGGTGAACACACCGACATCCCCGCAAGGCATGCTGGTCGTCAGCCGCCGCCCCGCCCACGCCACAATATATATATAGCTTTATACTGGCTTTTACTGGTGCGATTTTGAAAATGTAAGCATGTAGGGTAATTAAGCTCACAGATCTAGGAAAAGTCATAAAAGGAAGGTCTTGGATTTTGATAGAGTGTGAAGGGTTTTTTTTTTCCCATTGCGGTCAAAATTACTGGTGCTCGGCGCTTCTAGTGTTAAATGTACTGTATGATCCACGATTTTTGAGTTGGCATATAAAAAATCTGCAGAAGTCAGTTTTATTTATTGTTTAGACTATAAAATTAAATCAAAGCTTATTAAAGCTTTCTGTGAGAAGTAAAATGTGGACCTCATTTGCAAATTCCTTTTATCCCACAGCCTAGACGAGGCACATATCCCAATTCTGAGCAAATCTAATCAAAATTGTTCCACCAGGCCATCTCATTGTTGATGGTAAACATGTTTTCCCATGACTAATTATACAGGCCCGTAGCCAGGGGGGGGTTCGGGTGGTTCGAACGACCCACCCCCCACTGCCAAAGGTCCAGAATTTTTTGTTATTATTATTATTATAATTTATTATTATTTTTTTTTTGATACAATAAAATTGTTGGGCATTATTTAAAATAACACTTTATTACAAAACAATTTACAAAAAAAAAAAAAAAACGCGACGTGACAAACCTGCGCAGCAACTGACGTTTTTTAAATCTGTGAGGCGGCATCCAGCGGTGTATAATATGGGTCGAAAAGAGCAGGAGAGACGGAAGAAAAAGCAGGCAGCAGCATCATTATCGCAGAATATTGAACATATGTTCAAAAAGACTGCCAAACAGAGTAAGTCTGTTACTACCTCAAGATCAAATTGCTAACGCTAGTTAAGTGGTAGCTAATCGTCAACCCCACATCACACACAGAATAGTTCTCTTGTGCCTTTTCTTGAGCAGTCTGAATGGCTATGACAAGTCTGTAACATCTTAAATAAACATTAACAGACAGTAGCCTATCTGATGGATCTGTGAATTTATTATGTTAAATAATGTTAATCCATCAAAAAAAAAGAAAAGAAAAGAAAGAATGACGAGTTCAATGCGTAAACAAACCTGCTTGACCATGCATAATATTAGGATTTATTAACATTTTATTTTGAATTAATAAATTATTCTATTAAATTAGTAAATTTATTAAATTATTCTATTAACCATAGGCGATGCTGTCTAGTGTCTATACGCGGTATAGACAGCATTCGAATGAAGTTTATCATTAATAATTGTTACATAAAACATAAAATAAAATAAGCCCACAGAAAAAAATTTTATCCATCCCACAGTCTTTTCCCCGTAATATTTGTATATTATTATTATTAGATAATTATTGGTAATATTTTTATATTTGTTTATATTCCTCATTTCGATCTCTTTACTTCACGTTCTGAATGTAAATGATAGCCTACTGTAAATGCATGACATGCCAATAAAGATATAATTATTTTATATGACTGGGATTTTAAAGGTTGAATTTAACATATTCTATTATATTTCGCCTAATTAATAGACTATATAAATAATTCGTTGAATATTAAATATATTTTATGTAAGTTCAATAAAGTGAGGAGGCAAAGACAAAGAATGAGAGATGCATGTTGATGAGAGAAGTTGAATTTGTAGTTTAATAATATTCCAGTAAAAAATTCCTTAAATGTATTCTGTTGTTAGTGTGGTTTTTAAACTTTTGAACACTGTGTGTGTGTGTGTGTGTGTGTTTTTGAAGTGAAAAAAGGTGCACGTGATCTTGATAAGCAATTTGACAACATTGTAGCAAATATTTTTGGTGCATCAAAAGCATGCACATTATGATACCAGCAGACAAGCTAATCCAGCACATGTCACTAAAATGCAGTATTTAATCCTTAAAATGAAATACAAAATGAGTAAATACTCAAATACAAAATACTGAGAAAAAAGGTCCGCTTAAAAAAAACCAAAAAAAAAAACCTTGCACTAGGCTGGCTACGGGCCTGTTATAAATATAGATTTAATTACTAATAATTTGTAGACCTTGCATGGTATATACAGCACAACATAAGGATAGTGCTCTGGTGATCCAGAATCTTTTTCAGGAGCCCAATTTGTGAGATAACGGAAACAAGTTGATCTGCACTGTATGCTAAAATGTACAAAGAGCCTGCTTCCGGATATTGTGTTGCACAATCCACCCGAAATAACCGAATTTGATACCCTCTGCAGCTTTCTAATTGCCTGACGAGGTCCATAGCAATTTCTTTATTATTAATTAAACATAAATTAAGCATAATAGGCCCAATGGCAGGCAAATTCACCAGCTGACATTTGCAATGTGCGACACATACCATCTGCAAACATTATTACAAATCCCTTGTCAAGTTATGAGAATATTTAGTGTTTTATCCTGGCTGTTGTGTAAAGCCAGAGGCTTATGAAGAGTTAAACGGAGCGGGAGGACCCTACATCTTTTTGATACCAACAAATGTGCTGTCATTATTTAGTTTGAGTGTCCTGCATCACTCAATATAACCTTAATACTCCCTAATAATCTATTTTATACATATAATAAAACTGTAAAGTTGGAATGTCTGTACATTGAAGATATTTGCAACAAAAAAAATTGGTGGGGAATGTAAGATGAGTAAGGCAATACATCAAGATATTTTTGGAATTTTTGTCTGTCTGTGCATGCATAATGCAAAAACTACTGAATTCATTAAAATTATTAGTTCATCTTAAAATTTAACAGATGCGGCTCAACATTTTTAATGCGCGCTTATAAGTGTCCAATTAAAATTAAGAAATCCACTTAATAAATGCGACCTTAGATACGCACTTCACAGTAACGTGTAAAAATTCAACAGCTGGCATTGTACCTTTTATTATAACGCGCTTATGTGTGTACAATTAAATTCTACACAAAGTCGAGGGCACATCTAGTCTAAAAATTTCAGGCTGAATTTCTCTTTTTGAATTACTCTCATTTGATTGCAACATGATTTAGGGTGTCATTCAGAAAAATTCCTGAGAGGAATTCCTGCACTGACTACAACAATATCCCATCCATAGTGTCCCTCTGATATGGAGCTAGCTGACACTGGCGGGGACAAGCCTCCCTAGCCAATACTGCACACATTCCAAACTGTGCTTTGCTACTGCGGAACCCTTACACAAACATTTTACATACACATTTGGATTTTATGGATAGTGATCTGGTTATACCTATACAGTATATCCACCAGGGTCCGATGTACTACCTTGTTCTTCCTTGTATATTTACTGACATGGGGTATGTTCCTGCTCAATCAAGGGAGATCTGCAATGGTTTACTGATCCTGCTTTTAAGAGGAAATGCCAATCCTGGAAACTTGCCTAGGCTTTTAACAGGTCCAAGTAGGCAGGGAAACATCTACCTGTGTAAAGAAAGACAGAGTATTGGGAGATATTGGAAAGACCAGTGGGTCAGTGATGCTGGTTTCATGACCCCGACACCTCAGTCCCTGGGGTGCCTAAAAAAAAGGGGGATGCCCAGACTAGAAGCCACTGCCAAGTAGCCCTACAGCATCTGCATCCACTAAAGAGTCAAGCAATAAATTGCTTCAGTACATTTAAGTATTTATAATCTGTTCTGTATCCTGTTCCTCCACAATCAAACTTAGCAGCTGCATGTAGGTAAAGAGGCAGTCAACCTCACAGAGCTACAATAACTGGTAGTGCTCCTCAGGTGTTGATTTGATGTCTTGTACCACCCTCTTGATGTCGAGATACTTAGCCATACACCTAGACAGCATCTTGGTAAGCCTTACATGTGACATGGTGGCACAGGACACAACTGGATATGTTTTGAGCAGCAGCAGCTTCTGGAATGTGCATTGCATCATGCCTGCTCCTGTGCATGCTGCTTGTTGCACAAGGTGTTATTATTATTTTTTTTCGGGGGTTTTCTCCCACAGTTCAAAGACATGTGGTTATTTGTTGTTTCCAAATGGTCCGTAGTCTGTGACTGGTGTGTGTGTGTGATTGTGTCCTGCAGTGGGTGTGCAGACCATTCAGGGTGTAATAGCAATAATAATAATAATAATAATAATAATAATATTAATCGTAATAATATAGTTTGTTGTTGGTATACTTGTGCTATTACATTGGTGTACTATTCATATTTTTGCTATATTACACCTGGTGTTATAAATAACAAGCGTTCAGGTATTAATTACAAGTTAATTAAAGCAATGAGTTACTAACAAAATTGCCTTTCTTCACTTTCAAGCTGTTGTAAGCTCTCTCCCTCTCTCTCTTTCTCTCTCTCTCTCTTTCTCTATGTATGTGCACAGTGAAATAAGAGCTTACAGGATTTGGATTAACCGCTTGTTAGTAAGACTAGTCAGGGGGAAAAAAGCATTTTTAATTTTTAAGACATCATAAAAATTGGACTTTGGTGCAATGGGAAAAAGGTCATGTTTTGTAGTCTGAAAACTTCAGAATAAACCCTATTCCAGAGCAATGGACATGTCAGAGTAAAAAGGGAAGGACATGAAGCGATGCACTCATCACGCATAATGGCTATTGTACAAGAAGTATATTTTCTATATACAAAACATATATATATACAGACAAACACGCACACACACACATGCACACGGACTCTAAAACACACACAGACTCCCATTTACCTACATTTAAACCACATGGCACCTCTCTCTCACTGGGTTTTCTGAAAACCTCACTTTATAATTAAAATGTCTACAGGCATTTTTCATTACATACCCCGTTACATTTTCTTATTAAAAAGTTTTCAATATGGTACATACTTGTGTGTATGTGTGTGTGACAGAAACTGATTGAGAGACTGAAAGAGGGAGGAAGAGAGAGAGAGAGAGAGAGAAGATGAAGGGTTCTTATTCTTCTCTTTGATTGCACCTACAGGGACAGACAAGTCACTAGAAAAGCAACTTGATGTCCTGTTGCACCCATGGCATTTCTATCACGGGCAGATTCTCCCTGTCATTTATAAATTCCCAAAACCAACTTCAAAGAAGAAAGAAGTTTTACCAACCGGTAAACAGAATTAATCTATTTTATTACATGGTGCAAGTTAAAGCTGCACACTCTTCCCACTCCTGTTTAATGTCATCATACTGTAGACTGGGTTATGGAGAATAGTATAGCTGGCCGATCTGCAGTGGTGTGCGGTGCCGATGGCCTGACATTCAAGGATGCAGCCTATGCAGATGACATTGTTTTGAGAAGCAAGCACCCAGGAGCTGAGCCTTGCTTGCAGGGGATCACAGAAGCCAACATTTCTCACCAAACCTCTAGGACAATAATAGCTCCAAGTCATAATTCAAAGGCAGCTACATTAACGGTAAATGGCTTGACTGGATCAGGATGCCCAAAAATGGGGCAGTTGTGAATGCAGTTTTCAGTCTCTTGTAGTCTACACTGGCCATTCTATACCAGATGGTCAAAATCAAATTTAATTTTTATTTGCCACATACACAGTCATACACAATATAATATAGTGAAATGCTTATACGACAGCTGATGACCTCAAGATTCAAAAGGAAAGTTTCAGTGTGAAAATAAGAGAAATAAGAGAAATTACAAATTTCTAAAACTATAAAACTATAAGAAACATATACAAAAACTTAAGATGTAAAAGAGTTTTAAATTTACATAATGTACAAGCAATACTGTAAAAACTATGAAAATAAAATACTGTAATAAAATGGCATAATAAAAAATAGAAATATAAAATTATACAATAAATATAAAAAATACATAATTAAATATAAAAAATAAAATAAAATAACATAAAATATAGAAGAGTTGAGATGTAAGGTAATAGTGTAGTGTAGAATTGTGTCCAGTTATGGGCAAGATAATGTGCGGATGTGCAAAATATTGTGCAAGATTGCAGTTAGGCCTATTGTGGCATAGGTCATAAAAATTAAAATAAAATAAAAAAAACGTAAAAATAAATTATTTTAATATACAGCCAACTAGTTTGTGCCATAAAAGAGAAGTATTTGAATTCAAAGTTTTAAAGTTTACAGTGTGCAGTCTGATTTACTTACATTTTGTAGTTACTTTTAGTAATTATAATTTTGAGCCTGTAACCACTGTTCCTCTTGAGATGGACAGACATTAATATCATTTAACTATTTAAAAAAATATGGTTTGGGGGACAACATATCTTTTAGTTGTTCTGTGACATATTTCTGTTTTTTAAATTGTTGGATGATATTGCTTGTATCAGCATTTCAATTGTACTTTTTCACTTTTTATTAACAGTTTTTGCACTTTTGCATCTTTTACTCCTACTACTTTTTTTTCCAAAGAATGTGTTTCTTAATCTAGAGACACAAACTGAATTTTTCAATTATTCACTTAAAAAAGATGTATATTAGTTAGCACTCTGACAGAAATGATTGTAGGATTAGAGGAGCACATCCAGACTATAGAGGGTCAGTGAGCGTGAGAGCAGCGTGATTTATTTAGAGGTAATCTGGATGCCTTTTATGGAGATGGCAATCCTCAAAATCGGGCATTAGTGCTATCACAATGGAACAAGTGGTTAAGGGCATACTCAAGCAGGGAAAGTTAATCCTGAGGCTTTCCCCAGGAATACCACTCCTCTGCACTTTATGTGTCCAACAACATTGCTCTTCTGTGTAAACCACCTGAAACAAACCTAAAAGACTTTTTAGGGGGACCAGCAGCATTAGTTAAGTGTATCCTAGAAGCCAGGGTGGTAGACATATCTTAAAGTTGTTGACAAAAATATATTTTCTAAGATAGTTGTACATATGTCCGATAAAGTAATATGCTCTAGATCCATCCCACTGGAGAGCAAGACTGGAGTACTTTTGAGGGAAGGGGTGGCCTGTTACAGCAGGACACTTGTGATCCCTAAACTTACAGTAGAGCAGCTTCTGACAGTAATCATGTTATCATAATATTCAAAGTTATGCAATAGCCTGCCAATGTTTAGGAGTCAGACACAATCCTTGTGTCTACATTTAGAATTGTTTTTCCTTAGGCAAATGATTCAAACAAGTTAATTTAATGCTATTCTGTTGCAATGTCCTCAAGAGATTTAATGATATGATTGGTAAGGCCAATACAGTAGATCATACTCATACGAGCACAACTCAATTTTGTGTGAGAAAATTATATTTTGTTGGCCGCCTTACTATTTTGTCAACTGTTACAGAACAGTTTTATTATGCTTTCACTTAAACTTCTTGGAAAATGCAAATTCCAAGATCAGTTCAGGCAATTATTTGTAAGTTCAAGTTATTGGGAGATGTAGCCACCTTTTTAGGGTTGGCTCCAAACTGTCACTCTCTTGAGCAGATGGTCAAGAACTACCCAGGAAGGTACATTCATAAACTGAAAGCAGCTGTAACACCAGTCAAAAGACAAGCAAATTTTACACTGTCATGGACTGAAAGCCTCCTGTCCAAGAAAGAAAATTCTGTTACAGAATGTTCACATTCAAGCTTGATTAAAGTCTCCAGCTGACAACATGGACAAAGAAAAAACCCTTGACCACAGGTATGATTGGTGAAGTAAAAGGCATTCAAACTCGAAAACATTGTACAACTCTTATGCCTGATCCCGGGAGGCATCAGATTTTAGGACCACTACTTGTGGAATTAATGCATTGTACACAGTGGATATTAAATTAGGAATATCTCATAATTATTCAGCATTAACCTAATTCATTATTGATTAGACAAAATTAAATTTTCCCACTGGATAATGACCCCAAACACACACTAAATATGGATGTGAAATGGATAAAGCAGTCTAAATTTAGGTTTTCGGAGCCTCAACTCTATCGAAAATGTGTAGATCCTGCTTTCATGAGAAGCCAGTGACTGGAAATCAACAACTTTAATTGAACACTACCAGTTCTGCAAAGAACAGTAGAGTCAAACAGAAGTCTGACAAAGCTTTCTAAAAGCATCTGCTAAAGGTGAAACATGCTAATTCAAACAAACATAAGGTGTGCTGTTTAATAATGTATGGTTACAAAGATAACTCAAATTTGACATTTAGTAAATGGGACATTCATAATAATTGTTGTTCTATTTTCCCAAGGGGCAATCTCTGGTTCTAAAAAATTAAGCCAATGCGGAAGTGCCAAAAAGGGTAGTTCCTCGAATGTACACTGATGGCTGGCTTTAAAAGAAAGTTAAACCACATAGACTCCGATGTTAACATACTTAACTTTATTACACAGAAAAACATGTTTACCGGCTGTTATAAAAATGTTGTGTCAATAGCAAGATTTCTTGTTCATGACAACTGTATAGTCTGTGAATTTTTATATTAAAATCAGTTAAAAATATATTAAGCCATAAATTTATGCATAAATGGTGCATGGAGAAGAGCTGCAGTGTCAAACCACTAGTGGTCTGCTATGCATCACTTTTGCTAAGCAGTTAACTGGAATCAAAGTTCAATCTAAAGCTTTTGCATAGAATTTAATGTTAGCCCCTATGCCATTTTAGCTAAGCTAAAGCTAAGCTCATTAGCTTGTGGGGGACACCAGGGTTAGGCACTTTAGAAGGGTTTAACCAACAGCCAGCCTCTGTTCATTCTGCCCATTTGCCTATTAATGGATTAACCAGGTTTTAGGTGATGTCCTGCTGAGATGGCAACTAAACCACTCTTCAGAAAAACTCATGGATGATTTCACACAGAGTCTGTCCAGTTACTTATACAGTCTATGGTTTTACCTTAAAAACTACACTCAATTCTGTTCATGATGTTCTTTAAAATCTGTAAATATTAAAATAGAAATGTGCATTTATTCATTCATTTCTTTATTTATTTATTGTTATATGATTTTATGATTTAGAATAGACAAGGTCAAAATTCATTCTATCCTAAAAACAATGAACACAATGTTTAGAGGAATTAGTTAATTATTAGTATTAGTTAATTGCATTTGTACACTGCTTCACACCTAGTAGTATTTTAGGTCAGTCATTCCACCTTCTGTCATGTTTTAAGAGTTGGAAGAAAAACTGGAGAAACCCAGAGGAAACCCTCTTAAACACAGGACACACAAAATTCAGAATAAAATGCTGATGTTAAATAACTAATTTTTAAACTTTATATTAGGTAGAAATACAGAAACCAAACAAGATAGGTTTCAGATTTCAGTCCATTTCCCCTCAATCTCACTACCTTGCTGTTACATTCTGTTCCTCCCCACTCCCCTACCGTTCTAACCCTCTGATGTGTGTTGCCAAGTGTAATCAAAGTAATAACTTCCATTGTCTGCTTCGCCTCCATCAATCCTATTACCTAGGTGTGTGCATGTCTGTCTGAGAGATAGAACAAGTCAGAAAAGACAGGGAATGATATGGAAAAAAAAAAGAGAGAGAAGAAGGCAAGCCAGAATGTATTGTACAAAACAAATCTACTTGCAGTAAGTGATTGCATAGAACTACTTTACTTTGATGCATGCTGATAGCAATAGGAAGGTTTATAAATTCAATTCTAATCTATTTAATCAAGATAGTAAATTACACATATTGTATACAGTATGTTAAACACATACAGACTATCCAGTGTGTACCACATTCTCTTACCATATTTTTCTGTCATTCACAAAGTCTATTTGCTCATGTTTTTTTTAATTTTTTTTATTTTTTAGACTGCCACCACCTTGCAACCAGCCATACCAGTTCAAGGCTTACCAGATTGTATTGTACCTACTCAGAACAAAAGCCCAAACCCTAAACAGTGCTAATCTGAGGTTGGTTGAATCCACTGATGTAAATACAGAAGGCTAACTGTATTTTGGCTTGCATTAATTAATTAATTAATTAAGTGGGTTGGGTTTCATCTGTGCCTAGTGAGGAAATTGTCAGTGTGATCTTGAAACCCTGGCTTCTATTATGCGTGAGTAGATGTACTGTGGAATCTTGTGAGAATGGTAAATATCACGCACATACAATGGCTCTCTTCACCACAGTCATGGGTAAGTTTGAATAAAGCCATGAGGAACATTTACTTTAAATTGACTTGGGTTATGTATTTCCTGTCTTAAAAAGGCTTCTGTCTCTTGCAAGACTGAGTAGGGGTAATATTTAACTCTGCTCACAGCAACACCCACAATAAACCATCCTACTTTCTACACATGCAAACCAGAAACACTGGAAGAACAGAGGTGAGTACTTACATATAAATAAAAAAAAATTGCACACAAAAACATATACACACATGTACACACATACAGTATGAATACTTACATCTTTGTTGGTGATGTCTGCTTGTACCAGAGTTCCATTTAGACATGGTTCTACATAACGAAGTTCTTCATTATACTAAACACAAGGAAATAAATGTAAAAATTTATTAAAAATTAACTATGGTTACGTCTGAATTATGTTCAAATCACTGTGTTTGTGTGTGTGTGTGTGGTGTCCACACAAATATAGTATGATATAATGATATGTAGTTTTTTTGCACATTTATTGCACTGACTTCATTTTATTAAATCAGTATAAACTTAGAGTTACTTGTAGCCACTTGTCACAGCACGCGGACAGCAGGGACGAGGCTGCTGAAAACGGGCACAGCTAGCTAGTAATCATTTTTAATTGATCTCAAGCTTTCTCCATGTTATGAAAACAAGGCTGGAAGTTTAGATTTTGTTGAGGTTCTACAAAACAGTAAATGCAGAACAGTGACATGCAATCCATTTGATCTTTGGGTGGAGGACGGCTGCAAAAAACACTGCACAAGCTCCCGCAGCACTTTCACTTTCGCATAGACCAGCTCTCGTGATCCTGCTGCCAAAGAGAAAAAAGGTTGCAGTGTTTTAACGTCAAGGTCCCTGTTCCCAGCTGGGAAAGCCACCCGGCTTCCAGACGTCACGTGGAACTCCAATCTGTGGCCGCGTTGGGGCCGGTTGGCCAGTCAGCAAAGAGGAGTCATTCAAGGGAGCATGCAGAAGCCACTGCCAGTCTTTTGCCGGCATGCCAGTTGAGCACTGCCTCCAGACAAACAAAATATCTTGTTTTGGTGTTTATTATAGAAAATTTTGAAAATGACAACTAAATATGTAGTAAAAATCCATAAACCAATAAACAAACAAACTTACAAATAAATAAATAAATAAATAAATAAAAACTTCACTAGGTCCAATGAAGTATGAATAATCTATTGAATCTCTTGATACGCAGTCCTTTTTACATTTTCTGCATAGATTCCAGCTTTCCACTTTTCCTCTACTCGCCATCATCGGCTCCAAAGCTTAACCTCGTCCTCAGCTAATCCGTCTGGCTTTTTCTGATAATATTGTTAATTTAATGCATGACTAAAAATTAGACTTCAAAGTAAATCAGAAATGATGCTGTCCTTCTATGCTGTGCAGGCTTTAAACTAGTAATCTTGTTGTAAGTGAACAGGAAATGCCCTCTCCTACAAGTGTGGTTATGTTTTTAAAATATTTGTCTGTATTCAGCCCACAACCATGTGTATCGTTCAGATCAAGCTAATCTAAAGAAGCTGTTTTGCTGATATATAACAAAGCATGTGTTTGGAAATGTCCATTTACTAAGGAAAAAAGTATTCTACTCCTTATATTTTTTTTAAATAATATGAATAAATAATAATATTGTATTATGCAAAATATTAATCTGTTCCACTTATGTATGTACCCATGACCTTGATGTTGTTTCACCAGAATTCCTTGGGCCACTTTTGGTAGTTTGGTAGAGATTCTCTGACATCATAATTCCCTAGCCATCATAATTAGTAAAGTGGCTTAAATATTTAAACTTGTCCATAATTCCTGCTTCCAACACAACAACTTCAAGAACTGACATATTACGTTTTTTTTTTTTTTTTTTTGGCTGATTGGTTTGCGTGTGTGCATGTGTGTGTGTGTGTGTGTGTGTGTGATATCAAAAAGAATAAGAAATATATAAAGGAAATAAAGAAAACTTTAATGATTCGTTCCATAATCCAAAAATACTGTATTTATATACAAATGATTAACACAAAATATAAAGTTAAAGTAAAACAAAATCACTACACTTGGACACAAAATTAAAAAAATTCTTTACACGTGCACACATGGTCACAATGTTATAGTAGTTAAATGAAGTTACGCAGCGCTGTTGTTTGAAAGAGAGTTTGTTTGTTGATTCCAAAGGAAGATTTTTTCCCGGTTAGATTAATCTCATTGGACACTTACAATTCACCCCTCGTTCCGGTTCTCGTGCTCCCGGAATTCAACATCTTTACCGGTGAGGCCGAGCCATCTCTCCCGTACACCATTTCACACACTGCAATAACACAGACTCTGGACTTTCACACACTCACCCGCATACACCTCATCCACTGTTTATATTTGTATATTTTTTGTATATATTGGTTTTGGTGCACCTTGTTTGTTTGTTTGTTGGTTTGTTTTGTATAATACACTTTGGTTTGGTTTAGAATTTTTTTTTGTGTCACGTCTTTACTTTACTTAATACCGGAAGTGTAATTTAAAAACCCGTATTTCGATTCCCGACCCTATAGCATTGTAACTAGTGGTAATATAAAATCCAAACGTTACATAGTGGTGGCCCGTACGTACGGGGAATCAGTGTTTTGGGTTATTTTCCAGTTTTGTGTGTCTTGGCAGAACAAAATGGACGCTAATAATGCTAATGCTAATGCTAATGCTAGTGGTGCCGGAAAGGCCGACTTTGCTGTTGATAGTCATGTACTGGATGATGTAGATGATGCATTTGTGACACGCCGTAACCCTATAGCTGAAATAACGTCCCTGATTAGTTCACTGTATATATCAGATAGACATGATGATGAGGATGATGCTGATATTGTTGTTCATATGTCTGATATTAATGTTGTACACACACTGCAAACTAAACTAAATCAATGCAAGGTGGATGTGGTGGCGCTTACAGACAAAGTGAGAACGTTGGAGCAGGATTTTAGACCATCCATAAACAGCAGTATAAACAGAGAAACCAGTTTTCGTGAAGCTGTGGATGCTAGCTTAGAGGGGCTGGAGCGCTACTGCCAAGAGGCTCTGGAGAAACTGGAAAGAGCTGTCATTGACTGTTTTCTGCGATGCGACGTTATCTGGAAAAAACAGATGAAGTGAAACTGCGTCTCACTAGTACGCCCACCATCCAAAGGTTACAGGCCTACACCCCTGCATCACCCCAATCTACTGCTCTACATTCTCCTGGTACACCAATCACAGCATCTATGGCAAAGGTACAGCAAACAAGCACTCATGTAACATACAATATTTCTCCTTGTGTTCCAGTACACTTTGCTGCTCAGCTTACCTCCTCAGTTTCACCCTCTTCTTCTTCCTTTTATGCTCGACCACCCATCCGCTTGAAGTCTTTTAAACAGGCATTCATGGCTGCATTCTTATCTGATGACTACATGGCAGAAGTTGAAGACAACTTGAGGTCTCTGGTGCAGCAGCCTGGACAACGCCTTCGAGACTTCGCCTATGACTACCGGGCCCTCTTTTTAAAGTGGAAGCCTGATATCTCCGAGGAAGAACTGGTGGGTCGAATCCTGAATAACATCAATCCAAGAGTGGCAGGATGTCTAAGAGGAACTGTGAACACCGCTGAACAGCTGGTGAAGATAGGTTCCATGGTGGAAAAAGACTGTAAAGGCACCAAGGACTACTGGCAGAAAGTAGAGTCTCAGCACAGTAAGGAGAAGAGCCATAAGAAAGCAGCTGAGCGGACTCCTTCGAAACACATAGCGGGACTCTCCATTGCACAACCCCTTGCAGCTCTGTCTTTTCTCCTGGTTTCACTTACAGTGCAGGGAAGAAAAGTAAATGCTGTGGTAGATACAGGAAGCTCCTACACGCTGATGAGGTAACATCTATGGAGGCAGCTCAGCGGACAGGAAGCCAAGTGTGACGTTCCTTCTCCCCAGAAGTTTGTCATGGCTGATGGAAAAACACATCAAGCTCAAACTTAGAGAAGACTGCATTACAACTGGCACAGTGCTGAATGTCAGCTGAACACTTATGTCATGAGCAACTCTCACCTAGCCTTCCCTCTGATCGTGGGGCTGGACTTCCTAAGAGTCACGGGAGCCATCATGGAAATCGCTCGGGAAAGATACAGGCTGGAAACAGATGAAGGAGTCACCTATCACCCTTTCATAGCTTCCCCACCCTACTCTTTTCCTTCTATGGCACCTGTCAGGAGCCGCACTCACCGACCAGCTACAACTAACCAGTATCTCGCCTTACCTATTACTCCTGATCTCCTATGCACTGATGGAACCACAGAAAGCAGGACACCGATAATCATAAGGAGCTGTTAAAACTAATGGCCGTCTGGCCACGCACCACCTCCAACATCCTAGGCAAGACAGCTGTAGAAAGACACAAAATCCCCTTATCAGATGACACATCCTTCAGATCCAGAGCATATCAAGTTTCACCTTTGAAGAAACAAATAATAGAAAATCAAGTCGACCAGATGCTGAAGGACCACATCATCGAACCTTCGTGTTCACCCTGGTCCTGATGTACTGGTACCAAAACCCGATGGGACTTACCGTTTTTGCGTGCTTTTTAGACAGCAAAACCAAACCAGATGCTTATCCAATGCCTTTAATTCACAACATCATTGAATCACTGGAAGGCGCCTCCTGGTTCTCAACATTGGATCTCCAATCTGGTTACTGGCAGGTAGAGATGGAGAAGGAGAGTCGTGAAAAGACCGCCTTCATCACCACCAAAGGCCTCTATCAGTTTCGACCCATGCCCTACGGTCTCCGCAACGCCGCAGCCACATTCCAGAGACTGATGGAGAAGGTTTTGGCGGACCTAAGAGCGAAAATGTGTTTCGTTTACATTGATGACATCATCATTTACTCCAAATCGCTGGAGCAGCATGTAAAACATCTGAATGCAGTGTTTTCGAGACTCACCCAAGCCAACCTCTCCCTCAATATGAAGAAGTGCCATTTCTTCAAGAAACAGTTGAAGTTTCTAGGTCATGTCATCACTGAGGAAGGTGTGCAGCTAGACCCGGAGAAGACAAAGGCCGTGGCAGAGTATCCTCCCCCACAAGACTTGAAAGCTCTCCAACGTTTCCTGGGTCTCGCCAGCTGGTATCACAAATTCATCCCCCCTTTCGCAGATATAACCACGCCTTTAGCTCGACCCCGTAGCATTGTAACTAGTGGTAATATAAAATCCAAACATTACAGGTCAACCACCAACTGTGCAAGTTCTACAACTTAAGAAGATGAGATTTCATCATAGGTCTACCTTAACTATAAAAATCCAAAAAATCACATTGTGGGATTTAAAAAAAAAAAGAATTTATTTGCAAATTATGGTGGAAAATAAGTATTTGGTCACTAAAAAAATTTTATCTCAATACTTTGTTATATACCCTTTGTTGGCAATGATAGAGGTCAAACGTTTTTTGTAAGTCTTCACAAGGTTTTCACACACTGTTGCTGGTATTTTGGCCCATTACTCCATGCAGATCTTCTCTAAAGCAGTGGTTCCCAAACTGGGGAAGGAGTCGCGGAATAATTTTATGGGGTCGCGAGATTATGTCTTAAGAGAAATTATGACTTTTTTGTGATTATAATACACACTTTTCAGTATTACAAGTAAATGCTATAAATAAATATTTTCGGTTTTGTAACGATATTACTTATTAAGTATGAGTGTTTAAACTGAGTGTTTAAAAAAAATAGATTCGCGACTCAAAAGATATGACGTCACCGTGCAGTGATTGGCTCACTAGTTATTGCTACAGCGCACAACTGCACGTGAAAACCACAACTGCGGAGATGGATAAATTTGTTATTTACAAATCTAAAAATGTTGAGGAAATTGTGGACAGTTTGCCTGAGTCATCGGAACCATGTACATAGACCAAGCATAAGAGCAAGACCCCGTCAGACCAAAGTAGGAAACATCGGAAATATCAGGAAGAATTCATAAAGTATGGATTCACTTGCTCTACTGTTGACACAGTAGATTTCCCTTATTGTGTAATCTGTTTAGGAGTGCTTGCTCATGAAAGTATGAAGCCCGGCAAAACACATGATTGCTCAACAGGCAAAAAACAACAACAACAAAAAAAAAAAAACAAGTACACACTTTCCATAGTGGGGTCGCGAGATCTTGTCGATCTTTAATTAGGGGTCGCTGGCTTGAAAGTTTGGGAACCACTGCTCTAGAGCAGTGATGTTTTGGGGCTGTCGCTGGGCAACACAGACTTTCAACTCCCTCCAAAGATTTTCTATGAGGTTGAGATCTGAAGACTGGCTAGGCCACTCCAGGACCTTGAAATGCTTCCTACAAAGCCCCTCCTTCGTTGCCCTGGTGGTGTGTTTGGGATCATTGTCATGCTGAAAGACCATCTGACCATATGACATTATCCCAATCCTCTTTCATCCAAATGCTCTCCGGCAAAATTCAGAAGGGCCTGGACATGTACTGGCTTAAGCAGGGGGACACGTCTAGCACTGCGGGATTTGGGTCCCTGGTGGTGCAGTGCATTACTGATGGTAGCCTTTGTTACTTTAGTCCCAGCTCTCTGCAGGTTATTCACTAGGTCCTCCTGTGTGGGATTTTTGCTCACAGTTCTTGTGATCATTTTGACCCCACGGGGTGAGATCTTGCGTGAAGCCCCAGGTCGAGGGAGATTATCAGTGGACTTGTATGTCTTTAATTTTCTAATAATTGCTCCCACAGTTGATTTCTTCACACCAAGCTGCTTACCTATTGCAGACCAGTCTTCCCAGCTTGATGCAGGTCTACAATTTTGTTTTTGGTGTCCTTTGACAGCTCTTTTGGTCTTGGCCATAGTGGAGTTTGGAGTTTGACTGACTGAGGTTGTGGACAGGTGTCTTTTATACTGATAACAGATGCCATTAATACAAGTAACAGGTGGAGGACAGAGGAGCTCCTTAAAGAAGTTACAGGTCAGTGAATGCCAGAAATCTTGCTTGTTTGTAGGTGACCAAATACTTATTTTCCACTATAATTTGCAAACAAATTCTTTTAAAATCCTACAATGTGATTTTATGAATTTTTATTTTGTCTCTCATAGTTGAGGTATAACTATTATGAAAATTATAGGCGCATTTGTGAGGTCAGTCTTCGCTCTAATTCATCCCAAAGATGTTCTTTCAGATTGAGATCAAGACTCTGTGCAGGTCAGTCAAGTTTTTCCACACCAAACTTGTTCATCCATGTCTTAATAGACCTTGTTTTTTACACTGGTGCGCAGTCATGTTGGAACAGGAACAGTTGGGCCATCTCCAAACTGTTCCCACAGTTGGGAGCATGTCATTGTCTAATATGTCTTGGTATGCTGAAGCATTAAGAGTTCCTTTAACTGGAACTAAGAGACTGAGCCCAACTTCTTAAAAACAATCCCCCCTCCATCAAACTTTACACTTGGCACAATGCAGTCAGACAAGTACCGTTTTCTGGCATTTTCTGTCAACTGCCATTCCCAGACACGCCATTGGATTGACAAACACAGAAGCGTCATCCATCACTTCAGAGAATACATTTCCACTGCTCTATAGTCTAGTGGCAGTGTGCTTTACACCACTGCATCTGATGCTTTGCATTGCGCTTGGTGATGTAAGACTGGATGCAGTGGCTTGGCCGTGAAAACCCTTTCCATGAAGTTTTCTGTGAACTGTGCTAATCTAAAGGTCACATGAAGTTTGGACGTCTGTAGCTACAGTATAGACTCTGTAGAAGGACTACCCATCTCATCATCCGCTGACTTCGCTCTGTGATTTTACGACCTGTTGCTGTGATTATCAATTGCTCCAATTTGTCCTCACCTGTCCATAGGAAGTAGGAAGTCTTGCAGGTTATTGAAATGTATTTTTGTGAAATCTTTTAAAACAAAAGTGTCAACTCTTCCAAACATATACTACTTCTTATTGTGCTGTCATGGACTTTAACATTTAACATGCTTAATGAATGTGCTGAAATGAATGTGTGGGAATGTCCACTCATGGGAAGACTCATGTTTTGAATGCTTTTCATGTGTGGATGATCTTTCTCACTGTAGACTGATGAACTCTTTGAAACTCTTTCAAAATAAAATTTTTGGAAATTGTTTGTTATCTTTTTCTATATTAATATGCAGAGACTCTATAACACTGTGACCATGTGTGTGTGCGTAAAGCATCTTTTGTTTTGTGTTTGTTTGGTGTGTCATCCTTTCACGCGCACTTGTACTGTTTATTATAACGCGCACGAGCGTTAAGCAAAAGCAGAACCGCGAGTGTCATTAGCGAATGTGTGCCCCTTCCCTCCTTCTCATGCCTTCACACACACACACACACACACACACACACACACACACACCAACTAAGGAAACACTGCTTTGTCGCAAATCTTTTCAAAGGTAATATGCAACTTAATTTTTTTTTTTTATTATTTTACAGCATTTATTCTTTTAGGTTATTTGTTAAAGAAGTTTCCTGATAGAGCAGTCTTTCTATTACCGTTTGATCAAATAAGAAAGGAGGGAGAGTTACTTCACACACATGCGCGCACACACACACACACACACACACACACACACACAAGCAGTGTATGCGCACATAAACACACACTAACAGAAAGATTTATTTTTACTTTCTTTAAAGTTAAAGTGCAGGTTGATTTGTTTATTTTTTTCTTTATATTTTGTATTAATTTATTTTTATATGAATGTCTTTGAGTTGTGGAGTTTCCATTATTTCTTATAGGGGAAATTTGCTTTGGTATATGATGGTATATGATTGTTTAATATACAAGCACACTAACAAATTATGCTCAGAATCCAAGGTTCCACTGTATTAATGCACAAACACTAATTACAATTACAATGTCACAGGTGTGGAAATGTCCCGTTAATAGCCTTTTAAACCCGTTTGTGTCAACCAGTATGTTTATATTGTGGCCAAAAATTCAAGTATATGTAAACGTTTGATCAGGATTGTTTGGGTATTTTAATTATAACTAGGTCTTAAAAAGATGTAATTTAAACAACTATGTGATAATTAAAGACCAGTATCTTTTTTTGGATGCTATATAAACTTTTTTTTAATGCCTAATATTTATTAAGCTTTTAATGCATATTTATGACGCGAGCATGATGACACGATCAAGTGAAAGTAACTCCTATAAACAAGACATCAAAATCTGATGGGCTATTTAATTAATCATCAGTCTTAATTCCTGCCTTTACTCAGTTACCTGGCAGGATTGTGACTCCACTTTAAGGATGACATCAGGTAATGCCTGAAAGCCAATAGTGTTCAAACAACCACATACTGTAGCAACAGCAGAGAATTATTTTCCAGTTTCCCAAGGTCATAAAGACACTGAAATTGCATTTATATGAAGCCAATTTAGGAGTGATAAAGTTAGTTGGAGAAACAAAGTCACACACAAACAGCTCATTACTAACAAAAACTTAAGCAAGGTCTTGAGAACATGATTCCCGAATTCCATGATTTCTTATGACCAAATGAACGAATATATTACCATGACTCACTACAAAAACACAATTAAAGCATGAGTTTCCTATATTTTATATTAAACCTTAACCAACATATTATTGATACTAAATTGCATATTACCATTCATACAAAAACAATTTCAGGCTTATGTATCCACTGCATATTTTTAAAGCTGGGGTTATTATGTTTTGTATTTATGCTTTGAATCACCATTGCTAATCAAAGAACCATGCATAGAATTATCTTTTTTTCTTAAAACTCCCAAAATGGAAAAATCTACAGTACTGTATGTCTGTGGTTGTGTGTCAAATTATAGCCTGTATAATGGACTAAGAGGTAAAAACTTTAATACTTTAGAGATTAAAACACTGAACAAAAGGTTAACCTATTGATTTTATTTGCTTCTTTTGCAGAAAATATAATATAAAGAAATGCATGAGGATGTTTGGAAAGTTATTTAGTACCAAAATAATGGGGCTTTGTAGGGTCTTTAGTAGATAGTAGTATTGATGGACATCCAAGGTGTATCCCTGTCTCACTTCTGATTTCCAGGGATAAAATCTTCCACAAAGTTGAGCAGAATATGTACTGGAGAAAAATGAATAAATACAAATAGAATGCCTAACCATACATTATGTGCTTGTAAACTGAGGATGAGATGTATGAAACATCTTATGTGTCAGAAATGAGAGACATGGATACAAGTACCGATTTGCATCAAAAAGAAAAAAAAATTCAGGCAGTCAAAACCAGGATGTAAAGCAAAATAGCGAAAAAAGGTTCTTCTCTCTCCACAGAGAAAAACTGGTCTGCTCTTTCACAATGACCATCGGATTCTTGGTCACCTCAATGACTAAGTCATTGTCACTCACTTTGGCCAGGTGGCCCGCTATAGGTGGTTCTTCTTCCATTTATGGATGATGGAGGCCACTGTGCTTATCTGGACCTTCAATGCTGCAGGATTTTTTTCTGTACCCTTCCCCAGATCTATGCCTCGATACAATACTGTCTGTGAGGTCTACAAAAAATACTTGGACTTCATGAATTGTACTGTATGCTCTAGCACGGCGGCATGTGCTCTATACAGTATGTTGCTCTGGATAAGAGCATCTGTTAAATGCAAATATAATAGAAAGCTGAGTAGACCAAATATTTTATACTTACAGCAATAATATTAAAGAAGTCATCATCTCCCAGTGTGTCCAGTATAGATGAGACTGTTTGCTTGGCAATAGTCAGTCTGAGACCTTTCATGCTGCCACTCACATCCACTAGAATAACCACATCCTTAGGAGATGTCGCTGCCTGTATATACCTATACAAACATATATACAATCAAACATACACACATAGAAAAATAAACACTGTGTTAGATATTAATTTGTTTGTACTGTATATTGCTATTACTAAGCTTACCCTAAAATCATTGAATTGTACCAGTAATTGTTGCATGCATTAAATTATGCTTTGCTGCATAATTTAATGCTTTAAAAAAATAAAATAACTACACTTACCATTTTCGATTTCGACAGTCAAAAGCTATAACTCCATGTTCATCTGGGGTCCACTTTATGCCTATAAAGGAATATAACTGTAAACTATGCTGCCTTAACACCCTATTTACATAATGATCACATTTGATTCACATTGTGTGTTTGTGTGTGTGTGTGTGTGTGTGTGTGTGGTGTGGGGAGGGGGAGCAAAGTTTAATATTAATATATACAGTCTAATATGTAAATATATACCAAATTTCTAAAAATAGAATATAATGAAAAAGCTATCTACATTGCATCCGGAAAGTATTCACAATGCATCACATTTTCCTTATTTTGTTATGTCACAGCCTTATTTTAAAATGGATAATTTTTTTTCCTTAGAATTCTACACACAACACCCCATAATGACAACATGAAAAAAGTTTACTTAAGATTTTGGCAAATTTATTAAAACAAAAAAAATTGAGAAAGCACATTTACACAGCCTTTGCCATGAAGCTCAAAATTGAGCTCAGGCGCATCATGTTTCCCCTGATCATCCTTAAGTTTCTGCAGCTTAACTGGAGTCCACCTGTGGTAAATTCAGTTGATTAGATATGATTTGGAAAGGTACACACCTGTCTATATAAGGTCCCACAGTTGACAGTTCCTGTCAAAGCACAAACCAAGCATGAAGTCAAAGGAATTGTCTGTAGACCTCCGAGACAGAATTGTATTGAGGCACAAATCTGAGGAAGGTTACAGAAAAATTCCCCAAAAAGGTCCCAATGAGCACAGTGGCCTCCATCATCCGTAAGTGGAGGAAGTTCAAAACCACCAGGACTTAAGATCCAGGACTAGAGCTGGCTGGTGATCTAAACTGAGCAATTGGGGGAGAAGGGCCTTAGTCAGGGAGGTGACCAAGAACCCAATGGTCACTCTGTCAGAGCTCCAGACGTCCTCTGAAGTACAACCATCTCTGCAGCAATCCACCAATCATGCCTATATGGTAGAGTGGCCAAACGGAAGCCACTCCTAGGTAAAAGGCATATGCCAGCCTGCTGGGAGTTTACCAAAAGGGACCTGAAGGACTCTCAGTCCATAAGAAACGTCTCGGGTTACTTGACTGTAACCCTTTTCCCTGAAAAAGGGAACAAGATGCTGTGTGAAAACGCTATTGAGAACGCTCTTTGTTCGACCGGTTGTTGAAGCATGTGACGTCATTTGATTAGGTGCATCTGGAGGTTATAAATAGGTATGAACCGAAAACATCCTCTGGTCAATTTTGTCTGAAACGGCATCCAGTCACACCTACAGTGCGGAATTGAAGTGCAGCATCTTGTTCCCGCTTTTTCAGGGAACAGGGTTACAATCAAGTAACCCGAGACGTTCCCTGTCAAAAGCTACACTCAATGCTGCGTAAAAACGCTTTTGGGAATGAGAATAACAGCGCCGCCGCACTGAAAGTGCCTTGACCTCAGGGTTGTGTAGCGTGTGCGTACAATCATCAAAAAGGTCTAGACCTGACTCTGGCATGCTGACTTGAGGACCAGTGAGCCCGGAGCAGCATGGACATCCAAACTATAAAATCTAACAAATGTGTGTGGAGAGGACCAACCTACCGCATCACACACTTGCTGCAAGGAGATCCATAAAGGGACTGTCGCTCTAGTAGGTGGCCTCAACCATTTAGCTCCACACATAAGGCGGACAACGAAAGGGTGCCACAGAAACCCCATCAATCAGGACATATGCCCGAGGAAGACTGAATCTACATGGTTTGCCATACACCAACTTTCAAAACCTTTCCATGTGAGGGCATAAGTTCTTCTAGTAGATGGAGCCCTAGCACTTAGAATAGTTTCTATTACATTAGCTGGAAGACCAGCATCTCTTACTGTAGTTGGCCCCCCCCTCAGGGGCTAGGCGTGAAGGTTTCAGAGCTTGGGCCTGGGATGAAATATTGCCCCCTGAGCCTAAGACAGAAGATCTCTCCTGTCCGGAATCGCCCATGGTGGGCCGCCAAGGAGAGATATTAGATCTGAGAACCAGACTCTGGTTGGCCAATGGGGCGCTATCAATAAGAGGCAAAATCCCTGTTGACAGGCCTTCGCTAGGACTCCAGGGAGCAGAGCTATCAGAGGAAATACGTAAAAAAGACGGAAGTCTGGGCCACGTGTAAGCCATAGCGTCCAGACTCAGGGGAGCTGGAGGAGTCAGAGAGTAATAAAGGGGACATTGTGCTGTCTCCTGCGAGGCAAAGAGGTCCACCTCTGCTACATAAAATCTCTCCCAGATTTGACTGACTACTTCAGGGTGGGGTGGAATGTAAATTGCCCTGAGGGATAGGAACTTGTCCTGTGCCCAAAGCTCCATTTGCTGCGTTAACTTGTTCAAGCAGAGCAAACGCAGTCCACCATGGCGATATGGTAAGACACTACCGTAGTGTTGTCCATCCGCACTAGGACATGGTAACCTCTCAACTGCTGGAAAAGGTATTTCAGGGCCTGAATAAAGCCATCATTTCAAGGCAATTGATGTGCCATGCGAGAAGATGACCTCTCCAGATCCCTTGGGCTGGATGGCCATTTAAGATCGCGCCCCAACCCATGAGGGAAGTGTCTGTCATTAGCATACTGTCATAAGCATACTGTAATGATGAGGGGCAGATCTACGAGAAAATATGTGCACTGATGAGCAGTTGCTAGGCGACGCAACGGTGCAATCAGCGTAAACGTGCTGCACCTGCCGGCGGTTTGTTTAAGGCCCCCAGATACAAGCGCACACTGTTCAAACATTAGGTAACACGCAGTATTAGGGCCTTAAGACAAAGACAAAGCAAAGTTCGAAATCAAAGGCAAAGACTAAGCCAACGTCTACAAAATTAGCCAGAGTTCTAAAGAGAGAGAGAAAGAGAGAGAGAGAGAGAACAGCACACCATCTGAAAAGCTTGCCCTCTCAGTCTATTACAAGAATTTTTACATCTCATGGTGCGGGTTTGAAAGCACAACGTAACAGAGTAAGATCTACACTTCTTGGAGGCCATTTACGAGGTTCACGTCGTCCCAACCAATGTCCTGGAAAATGCTGGTCTAACTACGCACATACAGTAAGAGCAAAATGGGGTGGTGCACCATGGGGTGGTTGGTGCATCAGTGATATTACAAGTTCTATAGACATTAAATATTGGTTATTTAATTTTTACCCACCCTATATACATATTTATTTTTCTGAATTAATGCAACATGCATTCTAGATAATTGGGAAGAAATAGTGAATCTTGGGACATGTAATAAGAAAAAGTATTGTCCATCTATTGTCTATACGACATATCCTGTTTTTTTTGCACAGAGGGACCCAAACCCTATTCAAGGGATCACACTGTGTGGCTTACCCTGGATTGGGTGCTTATTCTCACACTTAAATCATACACTATGGGTAATTTTGAAATGAAAATTGAAATGACAAGAGTACCGAGAAAAAAATCCACCAAGCATGGGGAGAATGTGCAACACAATGACCACAGATCAAGGCAAACGTCTCGGGTTACTTTGCTGTAACCCTGTTCCCTGAAAAGGCGGGAACGAGATGCTGCGTGAAAACGCTATGGGAAACATCTTGTCATGTTGCCGGTTGTGAAGCATGTGTGTATGAAACACGCCAAATTTTTGGCTTATATAACATCGGTCGGGTGATGTCATCTGATAGGACGTACCTGCAGGTTATAAATAGGAGTGAACCAAAAACATTCCTCAGATTGATAAGTCTGGACGGACGTCCGGTCACGTAGTGTGGCATTGGGACGCAGCATCTCGTTCCAGCCTTTTCAGGGAACAGGGTTACAGCAAAGTAACGCGAGACGTTCCCTTTCAAAGGCTACAGTCGATGCTGCGTGAAAACGCTATGGGAACGTCGCCACACTGCAAGTGTCTGGACCCCTGAATTGTGTAGTGTGTGCGCACAAGGCAGGGAGGTCTCAGAACTATGTCTGGGTGGCTGACTCGAGGACCCGTGAGCCCGGAGTAGCATGAACATCCAGACTATAAATGTAACAAATGTGTGCGGAGAGGACAACCCTCCGCGTCACACACTTGCTGCAGGGGAGTACCCCTTGCTAGTGCAATAGATGAGGCGATCCCCCTGGTTGAACGAGCCCTGATTCCTAGAAGCGAAGTGAGCCCACCTCACAGGAGAGGACAATAGCCCAGTGTAGTGGCGGCCGCCCCCCGGTTGCGGCCGCAGAACATGTAAAAGCTGCTCTGACTTACGCCACAAGCTAATGCGGTGGACGTAAATCTGAAGATCACATACTGGACACAGTAAGTGAAGTCTCTCCTGCTTTGAAGCTGTAAAGGCGGAGGACAGAAGGCTTTAAAAACAATAGGGTGCATGTTGGCAAATGTTTGCAGAGAGGACCAACCCTCCGCGTCACACACTTGCTGCAAGGGAATACCTCTTGCTAGTGCAATAGATGAGGCGATCCCCCTGGTTGAATGAGCCCTAATTCCTAGAGGCACAACCATAAAACGGCCGATAGCACGAGCCGTCTGCTTTGTTGCACGAAGAGACAAGTCTGTGGCCCGGCGTAATTCCAATATGCTCTACCTTGAAGAGCCCCGCCAGTACTCAAGTCTCTCAGCAGGTCAGCCTGGTAGGCGTGCAAAACTGCCATGGTGTACAATAGAGCACCAACCTGACCTGCTGCCTGAAAAGCTTTTCCCTCAGGGAAGATAAAAGATAAAAGGAAGTAATAGCTTTTCAGGAAGGATGATGTCCCAGAAGAGAGATAGCCTGGAAGCGTCTCTTCTATCTGAGTGTCATCATATAACCCCGTGCTTTCACCTATATTTAACTATATTTAAAGAAATAAATAAGTTGATGGCAGAAAAACACGGGATGAATACAGCTTACTCCATGGAAGGGTAAACTTATATGGAGATTGCTAAGAAAAGGGGAGAGAGCGTCGTTGAGGCTCCGCCCCCCGGCCACCCGACAGAGCCTGCTGTCTATGGTTTTTTTTTGTGTTTTTTTTTTTTAAGTGCTGAGAGGCTATTATCATTTCCGCGGAAGCAAGAGAGGATGTTTTATTCTTGCCCATTCACAAGAAGCGCCAGGGCATGCTTGAAAGCGGACGGAGAAATTTCCTGATCCGATGAGAACGCGAAAGAAAGGAGTTCTTAAATCCGTCTCTCCGGATGCATGAGTTTAAGCTCCAGGAATGCACGGCGGCTTGAAGCTTCTCAAGGAATGCGAGGCGCGCGCGTAGCAGTTAATCGAAGCAGTAAAGTGTAAAGATCGCCCTCCGATATGGATTATACACATGGAGGGACATCTCGTTTAAAACTCTGCCATTTTCGGGAAGTTAATTACTTATTTTGCTGGTTAGACACAGACACGCACACACAACTAGGTGAAGACAAGAATCTGAGGAATGTTTCCGGTTCACTTTTTTTTATAACCTGCAGGTGCGTCTTATCAGATGACGTCACCCGACCGAGGTTATATAAGCCAAAAATTTGGCATGTTTGATACACACATGCTTCACAACCGGCAACATGACAAGATGTTTCCCATAGCGTTTTCACGCAGCATCGAGTGTAGCCTTTAAAAGGGAACTTTGTATCAAGTCTGTAATACTGTCATGAACATTTTTTTATTAAACCTCTATGATGTACACATATCCCAAGTCTAAATCTGGACCACTGTAAGAGTAACATACATAGCCTTAAACATTTATAAAAATTCCATACCAAATTCCATACGAAAAAATAATCATACTAAATTATTACCATCTAAACACGAAACTATTCAACCAATCTTACTGCAGCTAGTGTTCAAGGCCTCCCAGCTTGCCTGATCTTGAGGGAGACAGGTCTACCAGCTAATTACACTAATGCTACAGTACATCCCACCACACTATGGTCATTTACACACAGCACACAGACAAAAATATGTGTCTTACTGTGCTTGTTGGGGCTTTCCAGTGACATAGGACGCAATGCAGCTATTTAATGTCTACACCCAACATTAGTCATTGTAACCTTAATATCAGTAACCAAAGAAAAACTACTTGTCTTTTGTAACTAATAGCTGAAGTTTTTGAAAAACATTTTGTCAAGACCAGTCAAATGTCTGCACAAGATTAACCCCATGTAATCCTCAATCCCCCAATGGTGCTCACCTGGGTACTGTCTAAAAAAACCCTTAGCGCTGCCAAAGTACTGCCATATAAGGGATGGATCTCTCTCAAAGTTATCCACAAACACTTTGTTAAGGGCTTCTGACCAGTAAACTCCATTCACTATAGCTGGGTCTGAAAACACAAAACACAGAATACGAAAGTAAGAACAACCACAGGCATTGACAAAAACTTTAAACAACAGCTTGACTACTACAACTCCTATTGTACTTTGTAAGATGACAGTATTATAACCAATAACTTATATTTAAAAAATTTTTTAATGCATTTTGACATCCTGTAAATTCATATGGCAAACTAAAGATCCTGTTTTTGAACAGATGAATAGACAGACAGACAGATAAAGTAGATAGATAGATACAGTAGATAGATAGATAGATAGATAGATAGATAGATAGATAGATAGATAGATACCCATCTCTTTCTGGGTTAAGAAGTGCACATCCACTAGGCAAAAGAAAATGTAATTCATCAGACCACATCTTCTTCCACTGATCCCTGGCTCAGTTCTGATGCTCACATCCCCACTGTGAGGTTTTTTTTTGGTGGTGGAGAGGGGTCGGCATAGGTACACAGCTGTCCATAG
Source organism: Clarias gariepinus (assembly GCF_024256425.1). Lineage (NCBI taxonomy): Eukaryota > Metazoa > Chordata > Actinopteri > Siluriformes > Clariidae > Clarias > Clarias gariepinus. The sequence goes on from NC_071108.1 coordinate 25,172,028, forward strand.
CTACACAACCTCTTACATGCAGTCAATGAAGAAGGCAGCTTACTATGATACTGTAAAAAGAGAGCTCTTGGCCTAATGCTGTTTCTTTCAGCCAAAGGCTTTAAAAGTTCAAAGCATGGACCTACCGACCTTAGACGGCTCAACAGTTTGATGAGCTCCGAAGTTTCACTAAACCCTGGCTTTAGCCAGACCACTTGTCGGCATTTGAGATAGCCCTGCAGCAGGATTATTGGTCAGATGGAAATCTTTCCATCTGCTATGTTTACACTAATGTTTTACTAGGTATCAAATGTACATCCTGACCTTTGCAGACTATGCCAGCAAGTGCCTATTCCACTCAAGACAGCCACCTTGCAAAACACTGTCCAAAAACTCATGCTTTTCTGAAGCTATGTGGGTTTGCCCAAGGACAATCTGATTGGCCAATGTACTCAATTTATATAAAAGCCAATGCCTGACCTTTGCAGGCTGTTGCGGGTATAGCAAATCTGGACTGCCGTCTACCAACAACTGACTGAAGGGCTTGTATAAAGATGAAGACCATGGGGAAATAAGTGGGGCACAACAGGAATTGTCTTCTCATCTACTGTACATCATACTGTATTTGCCATCTGGAAGATCCTTAACTAACCTCAGTTCTTTTGAGGTCCTCTCTCCAGCCCCATTATCCCTTTACCACTGTTTACCTTGATGGTGTATCATCCACTTCTCCTCCCTAGGTTAAACCCCTCTCAGCTAGGACCAGAAAAGGACAGATTTTCTTCAAGCACACAATGTTATCAACAACAAAGCATTTTAATGTAAATTACAATCTATTCTTCTTTTGGTAATTTCAACTTTTCAATAGCACTGATTTCACTTCATTTGGAGCCATGATGAACTTAAATTAACATTCTTTTCACAGTAACATTTTTGCAAGTAAATTAAACAAGGGAATACTGCTACATTACTTAAGATGTGTAATTGCTTTGCGTACAAAAGACATGAGACATAGTATGTGTGGGAAGTTGTTCAACTGGTATTTTTAACACAATTTTAACCTTATGGGATCATGGACACATGTGAATAAAAAAAAATGCATGCCATATTCACCTACCTAGTCGATACCTAGAGTATAAGAAACTAAGGTATTCAGCTCTGATGTCTTGTTTTTTTATAACACTCATAATGAAAGTCAAAATCAAGGAGTAATTGTAGTTTTAAGACATTTTCAAGGACTGTTAGACATTCTGGGGACTAAAGAAAACAAATGGATTTGCACTGCAGTTCACTACAAACTGAATCCCCCACAAAATAACTATCTGTGATTTTCATGTAAATGGGAAAAAAAGGAAATAAGAATGAAGAAGACTGGATTTATGAATATAAAATAAAATGGAAACATGTTAGATACACTGCAGCTTCAAATTCAATATTTATGCTAAAGGAGTGCTATGAATCTCATTGGTGGGATAAAAAAACGATCAATATGAACAGAAAAACATATTTCCATATCAAAATTTCTTTAAGAAAATATGAATGAACTTTGAAAATTTTCAATAAATGCCCACAATAATGGCAAACTCCATTATTATTAACATTAATGCTTCATTCATATGATCACACAAGTATTAATGCTTGTTATACACTTTACATGGCTTTAAAAATCGAGACTCCCTACTGCTTAACCTCGATCATTAAGTAAATTGTGTGTTGAGATCCTATAAAGACTCCGGGCTGCTTTTGAAACCATAAAAACCAAGTACGATGAGAAAGAGAAAAAAAAATACAGATATAGACAGGCAGAAAGAGAAAAATACAGAGACAGAGAAAGAAGAAAAATATCCCCAAATGAGAGTCATTCTTTTTAAATTACCTCCCTAAATGACTGGTGCAATGTCCCATACCAAATTTGCAAAAGATTGTGAATTTCCATTATAAAAAAAATGGCTGTTCACATCCCCTCTAGGGAGTGGTGTGTTACTGGTCATTTTTGTAATAATCTACAAAAGTAGATATCTTACCAGACCCATTATCACTATATTAGATCTCTTGTTATATACTGTTATTTTATTTGGTTCTAATGTGGACACATTGTAGCACGACCCCACATCATGAGATAATTGGTGATGTTGTGCACTATAGAAGCACAGCAGGTTCTGTTGCAGTTTCTAGGCTGCAATCTTGGATTACAGCTTGGACCCTAGATTATTATTATACTGTAAGTGTGATCTGTAAGTAACCTTTGTGTATGCTGAAAACAATGTTGCCTCATTTTTTACTTTGTGAAATCAAGTGCAACAGTATCATTAATGGTTGTATAAAAAATATACAGTTAAAAAAAAAGAGGCTTACTGTAGCATGCTTTATTCAATACATGATATAGTGTTTATGATATAATTAAAAGTGCAGTGACAATGAGCCTCATCTAACCAAAATACTTGGCCTTTATCCCTTTATGTCCCTTGGGCTTTATACTTTGTCTCCAATCTGGCACTTTTTTAGTGTACAAACAAACACATTATACTGTATACAGTACCAGACAAAGGTTTGGATATATTTTTCTACATTTTAGGACAATACCAGACTATGAAATAACAAATGTATATTTAGTTAATTAAGTACAGTCGTATCTCGGCATACACATTTAATGCGTTTCGGAGGCAAATTCTTAAGGCAAAATTTCTTCCTGGGAAATACATTTTTCCATAGCAAATTATCTAAATTCAGGTCATTTGTTTTAACGCAAAAATATTACCATTTACCACTTTTCAAGACTATAATTATATTTTTTTAAACAATCAAAACATATAGACAAAGACAAAAAGACCTTATGGGATCATGGACACATGTGAATAAAAAAAATGCAGGCCATATTCACCTACCTAGTCGATACCTAAAGTATAAGAAACTAAGGTATTCAGCTCTGATGTCTTGTTTTTTTATAACACTCATAATGAAACTCATAGAACAATACCAGACTATGAAATAACAAATATATATTTAGTTAATTAAATATATATAATTATATTTTTGCTTGGAAAAACAATCAAAACATATAGACAAAGACAAAAAGACATGCAAATAAAGTATAATATGAAATAAATAGACCTCACCTAATCACAATTTGTGATTCCTCTTGGCACTGACTACTTTAAAAATAAAAGCACTCAATTTTCTTCTTGCTGCCTTCCCTCAAAGCCACACACACACACACACACACACAGTGGGTACAGAAAGTATTCAGACTCCCTTTAAATTTTTTCACTCTTTGTTATATTGCAGCCATTTGCTAAAAACATTTAAGTTCATTCATTTTCCTCATTAATGTACACACAGCATCCCATGTTGACAGAAAAACACAGAATTGTTGACATTTTTGCAGAATTATTAAAAACAGAAAAACTAAAATATATCACATGGACCTAAGTATTCAGACCCTTTGCTCAGTATGTAGTAGAAGCAATCTTTTGATCTTATACAGCCATGAGTCTTTTTGGGAAAGATACAAGTTTCTCAAACCTGGATTTGGGGATCTTCTGCGATTCCTCCTTGCAGATCCTCTCCAGTTCTGTCAGGTTGGATGATAAATGTCAGTGGACAGCCATTTTTAGGTCTCTCCAGAGATGCTCAATTGGGTTCATGTCAGTGTTCTGGCTGGTCCATTCAAGAAAAGTCACATGGTTGTTGTGAAGCCACTCCTTCGTTATTTTGGCTGTGTGCTTAGGGTCATTGTCTTGTTGAAAGGTAAACCTTCGGCCCAGTCTAAGGTCCTGAGCACTCTGGAAAAGGTTTTCGTTCAGGATATCCCTGTACTCAGCCGCATTCATCTTTCCCGTGATTGCAACCAGTCGTCCTGTTCCTGCAGGTACCGCTCCACACATACCGCTTAGAATTAAGGCCAAAACCTTTTTATCAGACCGATAGCTCAGTTTGGCCGAATGGCCAGCTCTAGGAAGGGTTCTGGTCATCCCAAACATCTTCTATTTAAGGATTATGAGGGCCACTCTGCTCTCAAGAATTTTTTTATAACCTTGGCCAGATCTGTGCCTTGCCACAATTCTGTCTCTGAGCTCTTCAGGCAGTTCGTTTGACCTCATGATTCTCATTTGCTCTGACATGCATTGTGAGCTGTAAGGTCTTATGTAGACAGGTGTGTGGCTTTCCTAATCAAGTCCAAACAGTATAATCAAACACAGCTGGACTTAAATAAAGGTGTAGAACCATCTCAGGGAGGATCAGAATAAATGGGCAGCACCTGAGATAAATATGAGTGTCACAGCAAAGGGTCTGAATACTTAGGCCCATACACACACACACACACACACACACACACAGTGGAACCTTGGATTGCATCCCGGTTTGCCAGTGTTCTGCAAGACGAGCAAAGATTTGTAATAAATTTTGACTTGAAAACGAGCTAGTCTTGGTTTAAGATTACCGAGTATCATGTAGCACGCATGCAGTTCTTGTTTTGATGTCGAGCGTCCCGTGATCACAACTGAGCCAATGTTTTTTTTGTGAAGCACATCATATTTCTATGTACAGTATATTTCTATTTTTATGCACATCATGTTTCTATTTTTATTTTTAGTTATATTTTTCCTAGCACATTTCTATTTTTATTTTTAGTTATATATTTTCCTAGTTTAATTTAATTTTTCTATTTAATTTCTATTGTATTCTTTTTATTTATATTTATTTCTTATTTGTAAACTTTAATTCTCTTTTAGGGTCAATGGCAGTCGTATAATGCATTTCACTACATTTCGTACTGTGTATGTTTGTGTATGTGACAAATAAAATTTGAATTTAAATTTGAATTTTTCTCTCTCTTGCGCTGTAGAATTGTGAATAATCGTCTCCCCTGCTCGGTCTTACCGCGCATCTCTCACTGGTATAATCAACATTTGTGCGTGCGTGTATTGTTTGCTATACCGCTGTGACCACGTGTGTGCGTGTAAAACATCTTTTATTTTTTTTCATGTAAAAGAAAAAGAAAGTCTTATTAGAGAGGTTAAAAATCCTGTTCCCTTTCAAAAGCTACACTCAATGCTGCGCGGCAGCACTATGGGAAACGATTTCTTGTGACCGGTTGTGAAGCACGTGTGTGTCAAACACGCCTAATATTTTGGCATGTATAACCTCAGGCAGGTGACGTCAACCGATGAGGTAGACTAAGCTTGCGCCGCTAAGACTAGCGCACTAGGTTCTGCTTTGAGGACAGGACAAATTCTGTCCCTCAGGATCATTTACATTCTAGGACATGGCGAAATATGCAGACCCAGTCCACTGCTGAACCGCTTCAGTGCTGGAGCTTCTGCAAGAAAGTTGACCTCGGGCTTTTGCCCTAGTACACTCAGAACATACGTAGCAGCTTCTCGCCTACGTCCTGACTTAGTGTGCTTAGGCTTTGCCAACTAGCTAGGAAAAGCTGTTCTGCATTCTTACCCAACTATCTTCCACAGTTGAAGCCTTCTGTCCTCCGCCGTTAGATCCGAAGGAGTAAGACTTCATTCGCTGTGCCCAACAATTTACAGTGCACCTCCGCATTAGCCAGGGCCGTAAATTAGAGCAGGGTTTCATACATCTTGGGGCCACGGCCGAAGGGCAGCCCCCATTAGACGAGTTGGGTTAGAGATGCTAGTGCCCTAGCCTAGGAGGACAGGACAAATTCTGTCCTTCGGGATCTTTTACATTCCAGGACATAAAACATGTAGACCCAGTCCACTGCCAAACTGTTCCAGTGCTGAAAGTTTCTGCCAAAAAAAAAGCTGTTCTGCATTCTTGCCCAACTATCTCCCACAGTAGAAGCCTTCTGTCCTCCGTCGTTAGCTCCGGAGCAGTAAGTCTTCATTCGCTGTGTCCAGCTCATGCTCTTCAATTTACAGCGCATCTCTGCATTAAGCCAGGGCCGTAAATTAGAGCAGGCTTCCATATGTCGTAAGGGCCGCGGCCCAAGGGCGGCCGCCATTAGACAAGTCGGGTTAAAGATGCTAGTGCTCTAGCCTATGAGGCGCGTGGCATACTTCGCCTTTAGTGATTAAGGCCGTTCGACCAGGAAGCTTGCCTCATCTATTGCTCCGGCAAGAGGGGCTTCCAAGCATGGCATGCGCCAGGCTGCCCTTCCGCAAGACATCGGTCAGGCTTCATAGGGGGATGCCAGGCTCGCGGGTCCTCAAGTCAGCATTCCAGGATTATGTCTAGGACTCCTTGGGGGTACTGTGCGCACACTACACAACCCTGAGGGTCCAGACACTTGCAGTGCGGCGGAGTGGGTATTCTCGTTCCCATAGCGCTGTCGCGCAGCATTGAGTGTAGCTTTTGAAAGGGATTGTCTCGGGTTACTTTGCTGTAACCCTGTTTCCTGAAAAAGCGGGAATGAGATGCTGCGCTCTAATGACACACTGCATGCGTGACTGGACATCCTTCAGACAAAATTGACCTGAGGGTGTTTCCAGTTCATGCCTATTGATAACCTCCAGGTGCACCTCATCGGTTGATGTCACCTGCCTGAGGTTATACATACCAAAATATTTGGCGTGTTTGACACACACGTGCTTCACAACCGGTCACGAGGAATCGTTTACCATAGCGCTGTCGCGCAGCATCTTGTTCCCGCTTTTTCAGGGAACAGGGTTACAGCAAAGTAACCCGAGATGTTTCTTTCTTTCTCTACAAGCCTGCACTGACACTGTTATGTGTGTGCGCGCGCATCATTGGACACCGTGCCCCTTCACACACACCCCTCCTCCTTTTGACTTCACACACACCCCTCAGCCTTTCAACCTCACACACACCCCTCTTCCCTTTGCCTTCACACAACTTTCTAGTTCCGCCATCGCCAAGGAGAAAACAGCTTGCTGTCTGCTCATGTGCCCGCTTTATTGTCTCTGCATACACCATGCCACCTGCTCAGCGCCACTGGTCTCACCTGTTCTGTACTGCCCTGGGCACCTCTGTTGACACCGCACCTGCTTAAGATTGACTCACAGAACCACAACATACTGTACACTGAAACGGCTCTAAAGCGGGTGCCTTCGTTACATGTAGTGTATTGACCAAGAACAGAATACTTTGCTGCTTTAAAAACGCCTTTTTTCAGTTATTAAAGAACTGTTTATGTTCTGATGAATAAACACTAAGCCAATGTGCCACCTAAGACCTTTTCTTCAGATTCTTCATATTACTTATCATTTTATTGGACAATTTAGCTTCTAGTTAATCAAAAGTAGGAATAATTTAAAATGATTTTTAGAGTAAAATTTTGAGTGGTTTACTTTGGAAAAACCAATCCTTTATGGACCCCATTTTGTGCCATAGTGGCACACGCCATGCTGCCATTCTTCGGATTTTTTTATTAAACCGTTGTGGCGAGTGTAATTTTTTTATGCTGTGGTCTGTTGGGGCTGTAACATTAAAGTGTCAGACAGAAATAGACTGGACAAAGTAATTAAAAGGGCCAGATCGGTGTTAGGAATGGAGCTTGGCACTGTGAAGGATTCAGTAAAAAAAAAAAAATGCATCCTGAACAATCCTTCTCACCCGCTATTTATAGTGTTCTCTCCAACCAGAGAAGCAAATTCAACCAGAGACTGATTCCCTCTGTTCTACAGAGCGCCACAAGAGATCTTTTTTCCAATGGCCATAAAATTATACAACTCTTCTCTGAGACGTGTACACTGTCAGTAACAACAATAATACAATATATTACATACCTGGACAATTTGTGCAATATTTACCAATGCTCTTGGACCGTACCATTTTCAAGTGCAATTTCTAATTTACCCATATAACTTGTGAAATTCCTTTTGCTTTTTTCATTACTGTACATGTGCAATATATATATATATATATATATATATATATATATATACTGAATTATGTTAGGGGTTTACTCTTTAACAGATTTTTTTTTTATTCGAATTAAATTTTGTCTAATGTATCTTTTCCTTTCCTCCCGGAAAACGACTTTAAGAACTGTAACCAAAAATAAGCAATTTCCCTCTGGGATTAATAAAGTTCTTTAAACAAGTTTGGTCTCCTTAGTTGAAGAGCCATTGTAATACCATGTTGATGGTCAGGTGTCAGGTCAAGTGTGTGTGTGTGTGTGTGTGTAAGAGTAAGATTGATCTCTCTCTGAATTGGATTGTAGATTCAATAAATCTCTCATGACATCAATTTTTATGCCAATATGGATTTATTAGAAAATCTATCACTTGTTTTGCTCTCCTACTTATAAACTTCAGTTTTCTAAGAGCAGAACATGTGGTTTTCCTGGGGGTCTCTCTCTGCCTCTCTCTCTCTCTCTCTCTCTCTCTCATTCACTGTCTTTCTCATTTATGGTGTCTACCAAAAAAAAAATTACTTTGTTCTGACATGACTTCATTGTTAGTCAATAATCACTAACTATTAAACTGATTATTTGAACACTTGCTGAATAATACAGTTCTATAAATGAAAATTATAAAAAATTTCTTATGAATGTCTTCAGAAAGTTTTTTCTGAAGACGTTCAAATGCACCATAAATGGCCACTGCTGATATGCTTTATTTATGCATTACTTCAGAAGCAATCATGTTTCTGGTGATTACATTTAATTATGTTAATCCTCTATGATGGTACATGTTTCGGTGAACTGTTTGCTGTCAATTTAATTACATCCTAATAAGCCCCAGGGTAAAAAGGCTAACCTTAATGTGAATTCATCATGTTTTGATGTAACGTAGCATTTAACCATATAAAAAAAGAAAAGAAAATCATCACTTAGCATATACATTAACTGCTATTATGAAAAATGCCATTTGTCAGATTTATTTATAAAAACATACGCATTTTCTAAATAATGAATGATAAAATCAATAAAGTTGGTTTAAGCATAAAACTTACTATGCAATGAAAGCATATATAACAAGCGGATATATGGATGGATGGATGGATGGATGGATAGATAGATAGATAGATAGATAGATAGATAGATAGATAGATAGAAAATATTTGCCTAGTTATCTAATATGATATCTCCAGAAAATATTTCCTATATGTCTTATTAAAATACATTTGTTTAATTGAAGTAAATGTGCCAATATTTTGGCAAATTTTTTTTTATGATTTTTTCACATTTTGTAAATGGTACAAATGCATATTAGCAGAACTGTCTATTACTTCTGTACATTACACAGCTCTGTGATGCTAAAGAACCTTATTTGTCTATTTTTTGTTTGTTTTTAAGAAACATACCTTTGTTGTACATGTTGGTAGGTACCTGCACCACGCTGAGGCTGAGGTTAACAGACAAGTTGTTGAAATGTTCATTGGGCTGCAAGACGAACTCCCCACCTAGTTCAACATTATTGCCTTCCTCATCCAGTTCATTGATGAGCACAGCATTGAAATATTCATACTGCAGGAAAAAAAAAAAGAGGGGTTTATGAGGTGCCTTAAAAGTACATAAATCATACTGTACTGTACGTACATCACTCTTTAATGAGGCAACAAGAATTTCAAAGCAATTTACAGGCTAATGTGGTACTTGGTAGATGGTAGCGAAAACTTTGAGAAGTCAGGAGATCAATAAGGTTTTAATCATGTGCAAATCCATCTTGCACAAATCGATCTTGGTTTAAATGTTTAGGGAAAAACACATTACAGTATGTAACCTTCTGCAAAATTAAAAGAGAACAATAATTAAATAAAAGAAAATTCTCTGCCCTATTCAACCCATAGCTATAGCCATGTTATCCATCATAACTACACTTGGTTACTATGGTCTTTAACTTTCATCATTAATAATAGCATCAAATAATATTTTAATATTTCTGCATTATCAGTTATTCTAATTATGTAGGCTTTACAGATATTTAGAACAATGTAATTTTTGTCATATATTGTACAATACCAATATCAGTGTGAAAGTGTTTGACATTTGATTGTGCACAATAACAAAACAGTTATGGGAGTAAAAAACTACTGCTATTTCTCTATGTAATCAACTGCACCACTAATACAAGGGGCGGTTATAAATTATTTTGTCGCATGAAAAAACTGAAAATATTTGTCCAAATTACTATATGTCTCAGGAAATTAGTAAGTTCAGAATCATTTCTTCTTGTTTAAAAAACCATGGTATAGTTCTGCACAATGCTGCTAAAGAGTTCACGCAAGCAGAAGAAGCGTATAGTGCTGTGTGTTATGCCGTCAACAGTGCATGAGCGAGCAGTTCAAAAAAGATGCGGTCGGTACATGGTTTGGAGGAAACACGTCTTCTGCCCACCTGACTGAATGATCATAGTAGCCTTAATGTGGGAGCCCCTAGTGATTGGATATGACTAAATTAGGGAGCAAATCTGGGAAAAATAAATAAATAATAATAAATAAATAAATAAATACATAATTGGAAACCACAGAGAACTTTAAGCCATGCTCTCATGCTGGTAAGCTGACTGTGAGAGTAAAGTCAGTTGTGGGGAATCGGAGTGGAATACAAAAGCATGGGAAAAAGGCAACTAAAGTGACGAGGCACTGAACTGATTCATGACAGTAGTACTAGCTGTCTGTTCTCTGAAACATGGAAGGTGGAATTTATCCGGTGTATAGTTGCTGGCAGATACGATCTAACAAAGAATAAGCTAATAACCTTGGTGATGGGGAACAGGTCAATAAAACAAGGGGATACTATAAACTGTACAGAAAACGTAGGTCCCTATCAGAGATGATGTCAACTGAAAGTACATGTTGCTGGAAAACATGTAGGACAAGAAGTTCTGCAGTTTTGTTAGCAGAGGGGAGTTCAGGTAGGGGATCAAATTGGTGGCCTTGGAAAAGCACTTAACAACAGAAATTCTCCCCGAAACTGGTCTATTAATGGAATCAAGGGCAGTGTGAAACCAAGGAAATGCTGCCATAAAGCCTAGGACTTCGATGCTTCTTGGTGTCAAGAACTAACCTTAGGTGACCAGACTACATAGCTTTAGCAGTTAGCCCCTTGTTGCGTGAATGGGTAAAGTGATAAAGGGTTTAAGTTGTGTTGTATGGAATATTGGGTGGATCCGGAGTGCCACAGGCAGCTGGAGCCGGTAGGTGACAGGGTTAATCCGTAGGGTGATGCGGCAGGTCCAATGAATCTGGGTGTGAGCTTTCGTAATTTGGGTGCAGATGGAGGTTTTTTGTTAAAAGGCATACCTTGTCACCTACTTTGTACAACCGTTCTGGAGGGTGTCGGCGGCGATGTTAGGCGACATAGCTGGTGTTGGTGCATTGGATAGCGATGTTTGCTTGATTCCATATCCGCCGACACCTACGGACCAACTGTTGGGCCGATGTCAAACCATGGCAAACCTCAAATGGGCAAAGGCTTGAAAGCTCTGCCCATGTGAGGTAGCGGGCCCAGGAGCGTTGGCGATTGAAAACAATATCAGTTCGGCAGTGTCCTTGGCTGAAGGGAGTCCGGTGAGGGCCACCTAGGTGTATTGCTTTAGAGAACCGGTCGACTATCGTGAGGATGGTATTTTTCCCCTTCAGAAACCGGCAGGCCCGTTATGAAATCCAGGGCGATGTGCGTCCAGGGCCGTCGAGGAATGGGAAGTGTTCCCGGAGTGTCTGGCGACGGGCAAAAAGTGCCCCATTGAAGGACCTCTGATCTTAAAGTTTGGGGCACATAGAGTCGTCCACACGATGCACCTGCCGGTTCGGTCTCCACAGCCTGAGCCTGGCGTACCCTCGTCTCTAAGTACCATTGGAGAGGTGCAATGATGCACGTGAAGTGGGTATGACAGGCACGGGGTCCGCCCGGGGGACGTCTTCCTCTTGTTGTCGGGATAGGGCGTCGGCTTTGGTGTTTTTAGACCCCAGGCGATATGACAGATGGAAGTTGAACTGTTCAAAAAATAATGCGCACCGTGCCTGCCGTGGTTTAAGTTGTTTCAGACTTCTGATAGTGATGAGGTTCTGGTGATCCGTCCAGACAATGAACGGCTCACTGGCGCCCTGGAGCCAGTGACGCCATTCCTCCAAGGCCCATTTTATGCCCACAGCTCGCGGTCCCCTACCCCGTATCGCTGCTGAGTGGGGTCAAATTTCTTGGAAAAGAAGCCACAAGGGTGTAGCTTCTGGTCTGGACCTTGCTGGGAGAGAACAGCACAGCGCCCACATATGACGCGTCCACCTCCACAACGAACGGTTGGTTGGCATCTTGGTGAAGAAGAATAGGGGGGGTGGTGAAACAGTGGCAAAGTTCTTGAAATGCAGAAATGGCGGCGGGAGTGAGTTGGAAGGGATGAGAGGAGGGCCTGGTCAGACTGGTCAGTGGTGCTGCAACTGTACTGTAGCCCCAGACGATAGAAGCAAACCCGAGGAACCATTGAAGCTGTTTGAAAGTCTTGGGTAGGGGCCAATGACGAACAGCCTTCAGTTTCTGCGGGTCCATAGCCACACCCTGGGGCAAGATAACAAAACCCAGGAACGTTGTGGAGTGCTTGGGAAAAGCAAATTTTTCCAACTTGCAGTACAGTTGGTGAGCGAGAACAGCCCGGACGTGCTAGCTATGTTCTTCAGTGGTGCGAGAGTATATGAGAATGTCATCTAAGTAGACGAACACCCATCAGCCTAGCATGTCTCTCAAGACATTATTGATGAATTGTTGAAAGGCCGAGGGTGCGTTACAGAGTCCAAATGGAATGACCAGGCTCTTGTAATGTCCGGTGGGAGTGTTGAAGGCTGTCTTCCACTCATCGCCCTCTCTGATACGCACCAAGAAGGTCCAACTTCGTGAACACGGTGGCACCAGAGAGGGGTCCAGGGCTGAGTTGTTGAGCGGCAACGGGTGTCGGTTCTTAATGGTAATCTTATTTAGCCCCCGATAGTCGACACATGGGCGAAGTTCGCCTCCTTTCTTCTTCACGAAAAAGAACCCTGCAGCTGCCGGCGACGAGGAGGGTCGGATGGTTCCATGGCGAAAGGCGCTGGTGACGTTCTAATCCATCGCCTGTGTCCCACTGGCTGACAGCGAGTAGAGATGGCCGCGGAGGCGGGGAAACGGATCCCGGCTGAAGCTCTATCGCCAGGTCGTAAGGGCGATGGGGTGGAAGGTGGGTGGCTCTTCTTTTACAAAAGGCTCCAGCCAGGTCATGATAGGTGGGAGGGATGGCGTTGATGTCGACATCGGAGGCCTCGGACTCCGTGGAACACGTCCCAGCCTAAACCCGTAGGCAAAGTTCAGAGCAGGTCGGCCCCCACTGGAGGATTCGGTTCCGGGTCCATAAATTGAGGGGGTCGTGCTGCAGCAGCCATGGGTATCCGAGGATGATGGGAGCTAATGAGATGGATGTGAGATGGAGTTGAATCTGTTCCTGGTGCTGGTCTATGGTGAGCGTTTCCAATGCGCGTTTCCCGGGCGAATTGGGCAGATCGCCTGGTGGTGTGCCGCGGACCCACAGTAGACACACAAACCCCCTTGACACCGTCGTTCGCGTTCTGCCACGGTCAAGGAGGCGCGTCCTAGTTGCATGGGTTGCTGTCCGGTGGTGGTAGTGGTGAAGGCTGTAGGTGGTCGTGGTGTGGCGTAGAAGAAGGTGGGTGCAGCCTTCCCACATGCTTTAAAGAGTCCATCATTGTTCCTGTTCCAAAGAAACCTCAACCTGCTTCTCTTATTGACTATCGCCCTGTAGCCTTCACCTCAGTAGTGATGAAGTGCTTTAAGCGGCTGGTCAAGGACTTCATCATTTCTTCATTACCAGACACACTAGACCCACTACAGTTCGCTTACCATCCAAATTGTTCTACTGATGATGCCATCTCTCATCTCCTCCACACATCACCTACTCACTTGGACACTAGAAGGGGAATTATGTTAAAATGCTCTTTATCGACTACAGCTCTGCATTTAATACCATAATTCTTCAACGAGACGGCCTACCTGAAGGAGATTAGGAACCTGAAGAACTGGTGCCAGAGGAACAACCTCCTTCTAAACGTCAATGAGACAAATGAGTTGATAGTGGACTTCCGCACTAAACAGGAGAGGAACTACCAGACCCCCGTCATCAATGACAGCCCAGTGGAGAGAGTGGACAGCTTCAAATACCTCTGTGTTCACATCTGTCACATCAACACCGTGGTGAAAAAGGCCCGGCAGCGTCTCTACCACCTCAGACACTTGAGAGACTTCAGGCTGCCCTACAAGGTGCTTAGGAACTTTAACTCCTGCATCATAGAGAGCATCCTGACAGGAAACATCACAACCTGGTTTGGGAACACCACCATGCAGGACAGACGAGCTCTACAGAGGGTGGTGCGATCAGCAGAGCGCACCATCTGCACCGAGCTCCCTGACCTGCACTCGATCTACAGCAGGCGATGCTGGACCAAGGCCAGGAGGATAGTGAAGGACCTCAGCCACCCCAACACTGGACTGTTCTCTCTGTTGAGGTCAGGAAAGCGATTCCTCTTCCTGAAGGCCAAAACAAGGAGACTGAGGAGGAGCTTCTTCCCGCAGGCGATACGGTCTCTTAATCGATACACCACACAGTACTGACCCACACATATGGTTTTCACACTCACACTAGACATTCTGGACATTCGATTACACTAGTGGCCACTGCACAAATGCACTTCATGGTCATTAGTTAAATCACTATCACAAGCCACTTTAAATAAACCACTTTTAAGCATATTTGCACTGCACAAGACACTTTAAATATGTGGATTGCACAACCCTGGACATTAATTTTTTTTATTACCATTTATTCTAACTACATTCCACACAAAAATTACATAAATCTATACCGACTTTGTACAGCTGTTCTTATTGTTCTATATTTCTTCATATATTCTTTATATATTTTCTATATTGTGTGTTTTTGTTGTACAGTTATTTTATTTTAACTTTAATTTTATATTTTATTTTATTCTTTCCTAGTTAAATTATCTTTTATTTTATTTTTCATATTTATTTCCTAATCATAGTCTTTTATTTTAAGGTCATGAGCAGTTGTCTAAGCATTTAACATCCTTTCGTACTGTGTATGACTGTGACAAATAAATTTATATTTAAATTTGAATTCTTCATAGTTGCAGCGATTCCCCATTCTGCCATTCTGGCACCTGTGGGCAAACTGACTGGTATGAACGAGCGGTTGGTTTCTCGGCCTATGCTGTTGAATCTGGATCTTGGAAGGAGATATCATGAACCCCAGAAAAGTGGAATTCATACTTCCCTGTAAGACCTCTATAAGTTAAGATTATTAAGAGAGTGAGAAAAGATGAGAAATGTTGTCCAGATAGATAAATACAAACATGTTCAGAAAATTTCTCAAAGCATCAGTGACCATCTTTGGAAAATGGCAGGCACATTAGTTAACCAGAAAGAATCCTTCAGATATTCATAGTGATCAAAAGACATGTTAAATGCAGTTTTCCATTTATTCACTTTCCTGATCCTGATGTGGTGAGAAGATTTCTGAGATCAAGTTTGGTGAAAGCCCCTGCAACCCTGAGCACAATCAATATGAGAGTTATTTTAAACCAGGGAGGGGCATCCAATAAAAATTGGGGTATAGAATATGTTCATAATTAGAAATTAAATAGTTTCTGCCAACTAGAGGTTCTCAACATGCAAAACTCAATTGCATAGTCAAAGATGAAACAAGATCCATGGTGTAGTTTGAGAATATGGCCCGCTGCCTCCTGCCCAGTGAAATAACAGTCAAATTCCCTTCACATTTTCTTCTAGTGAAGGACCTAAATGGCCATCCTCAAGCCCTACCTAAAAGGAGAATAAAGACACAGGCCACCTTGGACCGCTTAGAGGGAAAAATGAGGCTTGCAAATCCAGAAATAGGTAGCACTGGGACAAGAAGGGCCAGCAGGTGCCAGGTTCACCATCATAGAATGGTGGGGCAAGTACTCAGGGTTCATATGGTGATAATGGAACAGGAGCAGAGGTGGGAGTTGAGTCTGAAGAGGCAGCCAGGCGATCCTGAATCTGTGATGAAAGAGCAGAAAAGGTATCTGTGATGGTTCTGAGAGGCTGGTTAATCTGCTGGAGGAATCTGCTGGTGTGAGCCTAGCATAGCTCCTTGAGTTTCTAATGCTGTTTTCTTCGTATTTGGGTCTGCTGGGTTCGTACTCACTAGATTATTTTGTCACGGTTGTGTTGGTACAGTACAAAGAGCTTGAAAGTGGTGGAAAAGGACCTAAAGACCCAAATGCAGGTTAAGAGCTTTCAGGGGGCATGGTTTAAAAGTGTCACACACGATCCAGTGTGTAGGTGGTTAAAGGTATGCTTTAACCCCGCGATTAATAATTTAAGTGTGGAGTCAACTGTTAATCCAGATTACACTGGTCTATTCCAAAGCCCTCCTGGTCAGGAGAGAGATCATGTAGTCTATTTTGGCCTGCTATTGGGATGCATAGAAAGTGAGAGCATTGCATTATAAATGTATTGCAGCCATCTGCAATCCAGCATATGGATTGGAAATGAGCTATCTCTTCTTAGCCACCAGGGGGACAGGCTGTGGTGCAGATGTGTTTTGCCGGAGTGCATAAATTTCCAGGCACTCTAAAAATACACAGATGTCGCCATTAAGACTGCACGTGTTTTCCCGCGATATGCCGCAATTTAGCGACTTGCCGGAGGCAACATTCGGGAATTTAAAATAAATGTTTTGTGCTTTACTGAACATCTGCCAGATGGCGCATGGAAGGACTTTATGAATGCTGAAGCAAACATGAATTTTATTTTGATTTACAACAGATATTTCATAATGAACGTGTTCATATGTGCTTTATGTTATTTTCATAATGATGAAATGAGATGCCCAAATTTGTGCTTTAAAAGTTTTTTATACAGTTTTTGTAATGTCTTAACAGGGACAAAATAATGAAAGACATGGCAGTGCCTCGGTTTAAATGGTCTTAAATTAATTTAATTACCTGATAGTAGGCTACCTTATAATCTAATATTGTTAACTATGCGAATGTCCTGATTCGTGAATATGCCAACATATAAATAAATAAAGCTGTTCTTCGCCGTGCGGAAACCCGCGGCTCATACTTGCACTTTACCAAAGGCAGCGTTTTGATCAAAAGGCTGCTAATCGCGCTCAATTTATCAATAAAAATGCAGACATTCTCGGCCAGAAATGCACCAAAGAACCCTCCCTCTTCCCCCAAAAAAATAGTGTTAATGTCTACACTAATCACTAACCAGTAGAATGTTGGATTTGAAGAAAAATGCCACCATTGTTTACCCCATGGGTGAACATGACCAAATTATTGCATGCACACCAGGACACAATGTTTTATAAATATATATACCTCATGGGTGAACATGACCAAATTACATCTAGAAATTACTGTCATTTTAATTC
This sequence comes from Clarias gariepinus, assembly GCF_024256425.1. Classification (NCBI taxonomy): domain Eukaryota; kingdom Metazoa; phylum Chordata; class Actinopteri; order Siluriformes; family Clariidae; genus Clarias; species Clarias gariepinus. Next base: position 25,189,373 of record NC_071108.1, read on the forward strand.
AAATCCAACATTATAATGGTTTGTGAGCGGTGCAGTAATTGGTTCATGTGTACCCCATGGGTGAACACGATGATTTGAGAATTAAATTACACACGAATATACTTATATAATATATAATATATATATTATTATAATAAATGGTGCAAAGGTGTATTATACAGTTAACCGAAAAGAAAAAAAAAGATGGACAGCTATTTATTATATATATAAATGTATATATATATATATATATATATATATATATATATATATATAAATAAAATAATCATATTATTTTAACATTATTTTAACTACTACACTGTAGAAAGTGGGACTGGGCTTAATTAACAATTGATAAATTAATATTAGTGACAAGTGCATAATAAAATTTACAAACTGCATTTTGGAGTCAAATTAAGCTGATTATTCATTCATTCCATTTTAAAGTAATTTTTTTTTTTCAGTTTAAAATCAGCGAGGAAAAAATGGGAAAATTTTAATTACATTTTTCTGCCCATGTCACAACTGAAGAAATTTTTTAATTTTACTCATTTAGAGAGACAAGGTTCTACTGCCATGTAAAGGTAAAACTGTTTTCCTTAAAATTATTTAGTTTAGCCTAAAATATTGACTTGATTTAATTTACAATTAAATATATATTTTGTCTTACATTTAAATAATCAAATTAAATAGTTATCCTATGTTTAATACTCATTATTATAGTATTAAAATTTACTTAAATATGTGTCACTTTGTTGCCATAATTTTTCAAAGGTCAGACTTTTAGGGTAGAATAACATTATAATGAATAGGGAAATCTAGATTATCCACAAGCCATTCTCACTTTCCACGTCACTATGACATACAGAGTCAGGATAAATACAGTCCATCCACACGTACAGTAGAAGCATTTCAAAATGACCAAGATCAGTAAGCTTCATTCTCAAGACATCAGGACAATGAAGTCTTCTGGAAGTCCCAGCTGCGAAATACACCGCCATCTGAAATCTGTTGGTGCAGACGTAACACTGAGCACCATCAGAAGACATTATAAAGAACGGATATCACGCAAACGCAACCCTCACAAAATTAATCGGTACATAGCTCTATCTTATACTGTACTATCACAAATTATACACTGTCGTGTTTATTAGGCTTTAAATGTCACATATGTAAATTAATGTTATGTATTATTTTACAGAGCCGTTGTCGCAGCCATAGAAAACATCACTAGGCAAAACGACGAAATGGTTGCAAGCTCTGTGAAAAAACAACTGTGGCGTGACAGTGGAGTGGACATCAGTAAGAGATCAATTTAGAGAATCAGGCAAAAACTTGGTTGGAGATATAGGAAAACTTGCATTGTCCCATGATCCGCAACAAAAACACAGAGATACGTCTCCAACAAGCTCGAACATGGATCGATAAAGAGGGAAAAATTTCACGATGTCATTTTCATTGATGTCCTTTCGTAAAACATGGAGACAAGTGTTCAAACCCAAGCCGAAACATCCTGTTAAAATTAATGTTTGGAGAGCCATTTCTAGACTTGGACCAGGACCTATTGCCATCTTTGAAGAAATAATGGACAGGTCTTTCTTCGAAGAGGCGATTATAAAAGTAACCGCTGCCCCATACATCAAGAAAAACTTTGGTATTCATCACCGTTTTTTTTTTTTCAGGACAATGACCCAAAGCACACTGCTGCAAGAAAAGTGATCGCTGAAGAGGGAATTAACCGGGTGAAGACATCCGCCGAATCTCCTGACATGAATCCCATTGAAATGGTGTTGCATGCTCTGAAAGACTATATTCGGAAAAAAGCAAAACCGAATACAAAATCTGATTTAGTTACTGCCATTAATAAATTCTGGTTAGAGGTCTTTACAGAAGAGGCATGTAATAAATACATAAATAGGTTGTTTAAAGTCCTGCCAGTAGTGGTTAAAAATCAGGGTGGACACACAGGAATGTAACTGAACACTGCATTTATGACCCACAAAATAAAAGCTTTGAGATGATATATTTGCCGTATGTTGTGTTACGTTACTTACTTACTAACTAGCTAATGCTTTTTTTAGCGCTCTAAAAATATGGCAGTATGAATGACAAAGAAATATCGCAGAACGTGCGAGTTGACGCCCTTGCACCGGTCACTAACCATTAAAATGCTGGATTTGAATTAAAGTGCCACTTTCATGTTTAATTAAATTCTTAAATCATCGTGTTTACCCATTGATTTACTGTATAAACACTAGAACAAAAGGTCTAGGGACAAAACGGAGAAGTTTTGTTTTTTTGTTTTTTTTTTTGCATTGAGTTTAATCATGCAGCACTTTTAGTATTCATAGCAAAAGCAACCCAACAGTGTGATTGAAGTACCTGAAATAACATAGAATTTTGACCCAGCATAAACAACCCAACGATGTGTTTACAGAAACCCAGCATTTTTTTTAGTGTACTACTACAGTACTAACAAATGAAGTGCAGTCAAAGCCGCGGGATTTTGCGTGCTGTCGCATTGTATTCAGAGAGTGGTACATATTTTTGTGGTTATTTTTTTTATTATATGTCTCTTGTTTTATCGATAAATCTGCTCATATCTGCGCACGCGTTTATCAGCCTTTTGATCAAAAAGCCGCACGCGCAACTCACTTTCACTTTGCACAAGACAGTGTTTATTGTTTAGTGTATATTTAAAGCAAACATACATATTAGTATTTACAGTTTGAGCTCAACACGTTTATGAGCTCTGTCGCTTGCTGTCAATGGGCGCCTAAGACAGAAAACACATTTTCGGCTTCAGTAGACACACAATACTTCAGACTGAAACATGACTGCCCCCTACAGGTAATGAAGGGCATTTTCACAGCTTGCCGTGCGGCAAGTCACGGGATTCCGTTTCTCGAAACGTGCATTTTTAATGGCGACATCTGTAGCATCAGGAAATCCAATTAAACAGCACTGAACACATATTTAATGAACGATGCTTTGACATCACTTGACACACTGACACAGTATATCCTCAATTATGTTTTCAAAGTTAAGGGCTACAAATTAATCAAAGTAAAATATTTTTCAAAATCTATGAAAAAAGAGCTGAGACTATACAGTATTTCACATTTTAATCTAATCAGAGCAGGTGAAGTAATGATAATTTTGTCCTTGTTGATATGCTCTCATGGGTTTTTATATCCTAAACTGCCTGGCTGAATTTTTCCACTAGGTTGCAGTACTACTACTACTAATACTACTAATACTAATAATAATAATAAACAAAAATCTTTAACACAACTTATATGGAATAAAAAGTTTCCAGTCGGACATGAACTAATACGCATTTTTTTAAAGAGACGGGGGGTGGGGGGGTTTGGGAGGAGGATTTTCTTACTTTCAACATCTCTCTTTATACTGTTTCACTCCCACTGTCTTATTACTCCTTCACTCTCTCATCCATAACCTTAAACTTTCCCTCTAAAGAGCCGTTTCTTTGCCTGTTTCTAACTTCACACCACCCCCTGACTCACTCATTCTTTATCCCATAGGAACTCAAATAATCAATCAAAGCTTATTATCCTCTTACAATGCTTACTGTGCAATGCACAACAAATCAATAATCAGAGTTCTAAACCATACATACCTAATCCATATTTTCTTAGTTCTGTAACCCTTTAAAACTAAGACCTATAATCTCCAAAATCACTTTGTCAATGCAGTTATATTTTGATAAATTATGTTATTGAACTGCCATTCTAAAAACAATTGTGACTATATTACACTGTGCCTGGTGTTCCTGGTGTAACAGTAAAGAAACTGGTCTGTTTTATGCTAATAACATATAGCTGTGAAAATTATATTGGAATTATGAAATATCACACATATTCATGCCCATGCTGTGCTGTTTCATGAAAAATTTATACAGAATCCTCATTATAAAGAGCAAAGACAGTACCTGGAAAAAGTATATTTAAATAATTTTACTCAACCCCAAGCAAACAGTGTCTAGGTATAACATATTAAATTCACTTTTTCTACCACATTTTGGATATTATTATTATGGGATTATATCATGACCCACCCCCCCCCCCCCTTTTTTTTTTTTTGCAGGCCAATGGCGTGACAGTTTTAAAGCAGCAACCTTTTTTGTCAGTGTATAAAATTAAGTTCAATACTTTTTAAGGTTCTCATAATCATAGATAATATGCATTTAAGATACTGTTTTTTTTTATTAACATTAGTTATTTAAGAAAATAATTACCTATTATTAATTTGTTTCTTTTAGAAATCTGAATTTTTGAAAGTTTGCAAGTATTAAATAAAAAATTATAAAAGTAAATTATTCTTTCTTAATCATTGACCTATGTAAGAATATGCTACACTGCTTGCAAGAACAAATAAGTGAAATCACAAAAAGAGATACAGTACATTGTAAGAACATGTTAGTTCCTTATCTGTAATTACATAAATCCATAAGGCACAGCAGGAAGTCTGACATAAGCCTCTAAGCTAAAGGTCAAAAACATCCAATTGCAGTAGCGCATGTCTTTTTTGACCAGTATTACTCAGCTCAGCAGACAGTGTAAACTAATCTGATGAAATTTGATATCTTTTAAGGTACAGTATATATATATATATATAAAGGTTACCTGTGCGGTGGTTGTGTATGCTTATTGTATATATATATATATATATATATATATATATATATATATATATATATACAGTGGTGTAAAAAACTATTTGCCCCCTTCCTGATTTCTTATTCTTTTGCATGTTTGTCACACAAAATGTTTCTGATCATCAAACACATTTAACTATTAGTCAAAGATAACACAAGTAAACACAAAATGCAGTTTTTAAATGATGGTTTTTATTATTTAGGGAGAAAAAAAATCCAAACCTACATGGCCCTGTGTGAAAAAGTAATTGCCTCCTGAACCTAATAACTGGTTGGGCCACCCTTAGCAGCAATAACTGCAATCAAGCGTATGCGATAACTTGCAACGAGTCTCTGGAGGAATTTTGACGCACTCATCTTTGCAGAATTGTTGTAATTCAGCTTTATTTGATGGTTTTCTAGCATGAACCGCCTTTTTAAGGTCATGCCACAACATCTCAATAGGATTCAGGTCAGGACTTTGACTAGGCCACTCCAAAGTCTTCATTTTGTTTTTCTTCAGCCATTCAGAGGTGGATTTGCTCGTGTGTTTTGGGTTATTGTCCTGCTGCAGCACCCAAGATCGCTTCAGCTTGAGTTGACGAACAGATGGCCGGACATTCTCCCTCAGGATTTTTTGGTAGACAGTAGAATTCGTGGTTCCATCTATCACAGCAAGCCTTCCAGGTCCTGAAGCAGCAAAACAACCCCAGACCATCACACTACCACCACCATATTTTACTGTCAGTCCACAAGGTATTTTCCCAAAAGTCTTGGCAATCATTGAGATGTTTTTTTAGCAAAATTGAGACGTGCCTTAATGTTCTTTTTGCTTAAAAGTGGTTTGCGCCTTGGAAATCTGCCATGCAGGCCGTTTTTGCCTAGTCTCTTTCTTATGGTGGAGTCGTGAACACTGACCTTAATTGAGGCAAGTGAGGCCTGCAGTTCTTTAGATGTTGTCCTGGGGTCTTTTGTGGCCTTTAGGATAAGTTGTCTCTGCGCTCTTGGGGTAATTTTGGTCGGCCGGCCACTCCTGGGAAGGTTCACCACTGTTCCATGTTTTTGCCATTTGTGGATAATAGCTCTCACTGTGGTTCGCTGTGATTTCTGGCCAAAGCTTTAGAAATGGCTTTATAACCTTTACCAGACTGATAGATCTCAATTACTTTTGTTCCCATTTGTTCCTGAATTTCTTTGGATCTTGGCATGATGTCTAGCTTTTGAGGTGCTTTTGGTCTACTTCTCTGTGTCAGGTAGCTCCTATTTAAGTGATTTCTTGACTGAAACAGGTGTGGCAGTAATCAGACCTGGGGGTGACTACAGAAATTGAACTCAGGCGTGATAAACCACAGTTAAGTTATTTTTTTAACAAGGGGGGCAATCACTTTTTCACACAGGGCCATGTAGGTTTGGATTTTTTTTCCTCCCTAAATAATAAAAACCATCATTTAAAAACTGCATTTTGTGTTCAATTATGTTATCTTTGACTAATAGTTAACGGTTTTTGATGAGCAGAAACATTTAAGTGTGACAAACATGCAAAAGAATAAAAAATCAGGAAGGGGGCAAATGGTTTTTCACACCACTGTATTTTATTTATTTATTTATTTATTTTAAGAAATAACCTTGATAAATACTAAATAATACGAATTACATTTTTGTTCACAGTTATTGATGTGGCACTGCTGAATATGATGGTAATCTGGCATTTAGAAGTTATGAAGCAACTCTCCTAACCTGGAGATCTGTGGGAAGATTATTAAATGGTACAGTTCTGTATTCATGTACACATACTTATTATTCTCAAACTATTCATCAAAATTTGATTGACAAACAGCAACCTATAAAATAGTTTAGAGGGTTTCTTACACTGCCTTGCAGTGCAATGTTAAATAAAATCTACTTTATATAAGTAAACATCGTAGATTTTATTTAACATTACACTGTAAAATTAGATAAATTGTCTAATAATTACTTTATTGTCTGTCCCAAATAGTGACAGAAATTCTACTTTGACAAGGCTCTATAATTTACACACAATACAACCACAAATAATAACAATAAAACACAATTATAAATGCACAGGAATGACTATGTTTTTACTGGTCAGAGCATTTTTTTTTTTTTTTTTTTTTTTTTTTGCACTGGGAATGAATGATATCTTAATTTAAAAAAAAGGCATAACAAAATATTGTATAAAAGAAATTCTACAGTAATGGTAATTTCCACAACCGAATACTTTATACAATAAACATGAAAATTTAGAACCAGAGCTATTGATATTAACTGTACAATAATGGGTTTTTATGGTATCAGCGAGAATAGAATGAAAGGAAAGGTGTACAGGACAGTGGTGAGACCAGCAATGCTCTACGGCTTAGAGACAGTGGCGCTGAAGAAAAGACAGGAGGCAGAGTTGGAGGTAGCAGAGCTGAAGATGTTGAGGTTCTCTTTGGGAGTGACATGGATGATAGGATCAAGAATGAGTTCATCAGAGGCACAACCCATGTTAGATGTTTTGGAGATAAAGTCAAAGAGGCCAGATTGAGTTGGTTTGGTCATGTTAAGAGAATAGATTGTGAATATATCGGTAGAAGGATGCTGAGGTTGGAACTGCCAGGCAGGTGGTTTAGAGGAAGACCAAAGAGGAGATTTATGGATGCAGTGAGAAAGGACATGAAGTTAGTTGGTGTGAGAAAAGAGGATGCAGAGGATAGGGTTAGATGGAGGCAAATGATTCGCTGTGGCGACCCCTGAAAGGGAACAGCCGAAAGACAAAGAAGAAGAAGAAGAAGAAGGAGTTTTTAAGAAAACATTGGTTAAATGTTGTTTAGACAGAAGATCAAGTTTAACAGCTGGCAGTTTTATTTGTACAAAGAATTAACTGTTATATAGTCTATCTCTGTTTGTATCGGTTTATTGCTATTATTTTTAAAATATGTTACATTTAAAAAGACATCAAACTTTGAATATAGAAATAATTTTAAAAATTACTTTTAGATTAGAAAATTACAATAACTCAAAAAATAAATTGTCTTACATTTGTGTAAATGTGTCATAGGATTTTTTCTTTCAGGAATTTTGTTGATGTTTTAATGTTACTGTGTGTGCTTTACAATGTCGACAACATTCAAATGCAAATAATGCACCCTTTTCAAGGTATGAACATGTCTCAGCTGTTTAAATCTATACATTCAGATTCCTCATACAGAGAGAAAAAAAATTTCGTCCATCTTCACTTTAAGATAACTCAAGTCAGCTCCTGTAATGAGGATTACTTTCAACTCTTTTGGATCTAAGTCCTTTCTAAAGACCAGCCATGCTTCAGGCCACTTTTTAAATTTGTGTAAATTTCAAATCCTCTGGATTCACTTGTGTAAGTGTCTGCTTTCTGGCTACTCCAGTGTTACACATTATAAAATCTATAAGATATGGGATGATAAGAAATGCCTACAGTCATTTTAAATTCTACATTGGTACTATAATTTTAGTACTGTGTTTATGAATTTTTTTTATGTTTCATTTAAATTTATCTGCTACCACATGAGCTGCGGCTCATTAATGATTGAGTGAATGAACTTAATCTATAGTCTATAGTTATAGCACCACTTAGCTAGCGGTAAACCCAGCAAACGCACACACGGCGGTAAAACTATTACTCTGGTTGAGTACCATCAGTAGCCCAATATTGGTATCCAACTTAATTTCAGTACAGTCTTTGAACTTTCAGTCATGCTACAGTCATGTTTAAAAGTTAGTACTCCTCTTTTATTTATATGTGTTTTTGTGTAAAAAACGTCTGATCATTTTATAATAGTGGGTCTCAGTATTAGGCCATGTCCACATGTAGCCGGGTATTTTTAAAAACTGAGATATTTTTCTGCAATAGGAAACTAGTGACTGTGTTAACGTTGCATACTCAACCTTTTGCATGCATGTACATACACATATGTTACTCACACATTATGTTAATAAACGGGGGTCCCTAAATGTACTACTAAGCTCACTGCTGCTACATACTGTACAAAACTCTGAAGACACAGACCCTGCAGACTGCAATGGCGGTTTCAAATGAAACCCATCAGACTTCTACAAAGCGCAAAAAGTATTTTGTCTGGGCTTCTGGTTGGCCCCCTGTTGATTAGGAAGGCTCCTAACAGCACTTAACAGGGTGTTTTGCGTTTTCATGTGGACAAATTTTTTTTTAAAACATAGGTCATATGGACGAATTATTTTTAAAAACAAAGTAGAAAAATCTCATGTGGACATGTAGGCAAATGCAACCTCAGAAAAATAACTTTTTTTTTACCATGCCATTATTTATTTATCCCCCTAATGCTTCCACAGCCTTTAAGAAGGTAAGTTGCAGCCAGGTGCTGCTAATCATATCAGCCCTTGAATCATCAGCAGGTGCTTAGACCTTTTAGCAGAGGTTTTAGCAATTTGAGGGTCTAGAGCATTCAATGGTGTGTTAACACAGTGCCAAGAGGGGAAGATATAAACATTGGTCTTAAAGAAGCAGAAGAGGGTTATAAAACCACCAACACATTCACCCCAAGGGCAGACCACACAATGCTCAGAGAAATAAAAAGTTACATCACAGACCCTACAGACCTCACTGGGCATGTTAAATGTTAAAGTCTATGACAGCACAGTTGCAATATGCGCCAAAGTATACTGGACTGAAACTCATCTCAAACGCGCAGGTGTGTTCCCAGTAGTGAAAAGTGCAGTTGTTGTTAAAAATGGGTCTTTAGATAAAGAAAAAAGTATTCATAGTTAATATATATTTTGGCGCATACTGTAGAACAAAACTAAACAAGTATGGTTTGTTTGGAAGGGTTGCCAGGAGAAAGCATCTTCTGTGTAAAAAGAACATGGATGCACGACTGAGGTTCACAAAATTGCCTCTGAACAAAGCACAAGGCTTTTATTTCAATGGACAGATGCGACCAAAGTGGAGTTGTTTAGCCTTAATGTCCAGTGCCATGTTTGCAAAAATCAAAAAGCATTTCATCAGAAACATCTCATACCCACTGCCATGCAGTTGAGGAGTCATGATTTGGGCTTGTTTTGCCACCCCTGGACCTAGGCACATTTCAGTCATTGAGTGAAGCATGAACCTTTATACCAAAATGAATTCCCATAAACCTCAATAAACTGAGAATCTGCGTTATTGATATGAACACTGTCTACAGCGAGGCAGTGCACACACACACACACACACACTGGCGTTAATTAGAATGGGCCAAAATTCCTCCACAGCAATGTGAGAGATTCATGATGTGATACAGGAAATGGTGGCTCTCCAAGCTTTAAATAATAGGGGGACATAGTATTGCCCATGTTTGTTTACTTTTTGTGTTCATTTTTGGTTAAATAAATAATGGCTTTGTGAAAAAAAGTTACCCACATAGCAATTTTTCACTGGTCCAGCTCCGGCCCACACAACCAGCTTTTGCTTGGCCCATATACCGCAATGAATTACGGTCCTAGTGTGGACCAGGTCTGGATTTCAGTCAAGGGCCACACATGGCCCATGTGTGGCCCAAGTCTCAGCCAAGTTAATAACCTATAACTGGCCCTGAATTGGGCCAGATCAATACAACCTTAATTATACCATAAGAGACCCAGTCTTTAACCAAGTGTGACCCATACTGGGCCACAAATGGGCCATGACAGATCTCAACCAACTGTAGGACCATAGCAGGCCCTATTGTGGTCCTAAGATGGACCAGATGGGTTCCACATGTCAGCCTCAACAAAACCATAAACAAACCACTTTTTCACACCCCTCCAAAATAAAGTCACAACAACAGCATACTGAAGAAAAATTTAATATGAAATGAAAGCACTTACACCTGACATTTTAGTAGCATAAACAACTCCTATATAAAATGCCTCCCCTGTCAGTTCTGAAAAAAAAAAGTTGAACGTCCGTGTTTCACATCAAGAACAAGACTCTCAATATAAACTAAATTTTCTCTTCACATAACACTTGAGTGTCCACGATTAACGTCAGGAACAAGTAGCACTCTTCAAAAAAACAAAAAAATACACGAATCGGTCAACAAACAAGTTGCACTCTGCAAATTACAATCGCGCCTTTTGGCCAACTTTGCTATGATAGGCCAATTTCTCACTTCCGGGTTTTCGAACGCTTGATTGGCGCGCGTTGCTTAAACGTTTTTACGGAAAAAAAAGAAAAAGAGAGAAAAGAAATAAAAGAACAATTAATTAAATTTTTTACCTTTTAGATTATGTTTTAAAGTCTACCCAGCCTGAATCAGCTAAGTGACAACACTTTTCTGCCATCTCTCATAGATAATTTATTACAATCAGATGCTAAAAATATTCCCCCCCCCCCCTCTTTATTAAACAATAATTTACAAACACAAAGATGGGATCACAAAACATTCCTATGAAAAAAGAATTGTCATAATCTTCACACTTACATACATAAAGGTTCACTTGTGTATATACAATACATACAGTTGACATTAAAACAATCAAACAAAAAACGAATACAAAAATAATATAATAAAAAAATATATATAATTCTTCTAATTTTTTTTCTTCTTTTTTTTAAAGAAAAGAGACTAGTTTTATATACTATCACTAAGGGGTTGATCATAATATAATCAATTGTTGCTGTTGCTGTTTTCAACAACTGTGATTAAATGTTATTGTGTGTTATTAATAAATTGTAATATGGTTTCATTTTAGCTGTACTATTAAATGCATGATTTAATCATATCAGTCATAGAAATGACAGAGTGGAAATTTCTTTGAATAAATTATGAAAAGTCCACTGTTGTGCATTCATGACATGAAAACCATGGTCTAAGTTATTTGCAAAATTGCAGGAACTGAAATAAAACAATTACAGTTTATTTTCAGAATTCAAATAATTTAATCTTTACTGTAGCCTGGATTAACTTGAATTAGACCCTGAATGCAAACAGGAAGATTGTGTAAAATATGTATATATATATATATATATATATATATATACAGTATATATATATATACATACATTTTATATTTTTAAAAAATGTTCTAAATTAATTTTAAATATGGGTCATGATTGGCCATACTTATGTGGCCCACATAGTTATATTTGACATTTGGGCCAAATTCAACATTTGACATCTGGCCCATGTATTGTGTGCCGTCTTGAAGACGGTACTACCTCTGCCAAACTTGGCCCATGTTTGGCCCACATGCTGTATGCCAGTGCCAGGTGAATGCCAGCTGTGCCAGATACATGCCAAATCAGGGCCAAATCTGTTTGCTGACTGGGTTATACATTGTTATTCGTCTGACGTTGTATTTGCCTATTAATAAGACCTCCTAAGATCAGTTGACCACAAAAACTTGCTCTAAATGTACTTTAGAGCATGACTGTAGTAACAGATGAACAGAAACTGCAGTAGCAACTTCGGTCATATCGATAGCAGTTCCCCGGCTTTACAAGTTCAGATCCATCTAAACCTACATTTTTCTAAATGCAAAAATCCTTTGCTTACTTAGCTTATGTACATTCACACCATAGGTGCCTTATGTTGTTGGGAGTTTACATAAGTGACCTATGATATGAGGTGCTAAATAAGCAAAAGATTGTGGATTAAAAAAAAAGTAGATTTAGATGGATCTGGACATATGAGGCCAGGGAACTTTTAACTGTATAAGTCCAGTTCTAAGCATGGGTGGGGGGCAGTGACCACAAATGCTCTATCTGCTCCACTGCTCTTACAAAAAAATAGTAGTGACCAATAATGATAAACTCTCAATTTTTTAAGCACAATGATTTGCCCCCTGCCCTCAGAAGCCACTGGTTGTCTGTCTAAGTGATACCAATGTGAGGATAAATAAACAATGCATCACCATCATTTCTATAAGTCCTAAATTATCTGTCAGTGAATATAAAAAGAAAAGACAACTGAAGGATGATATAGGATACATTAAACACTTAAATAGCATCTACAGTAAGGTCAACAAGTATTTGATCACCCTGTGATTTTGAAAGTTCTTTTACTTAGAAATCATGGAAGGGTTGACAATTTTTAGCATAGGTGCATTTCCACTGTGAGAGACAGAATCTACAGTATAAAAAAAAATCCAAAAGTCACGTTATATGATTTTTTTAACAATTTATTTGTGAATTACTGTTTCAAATAAGTATTTGATCACTTGCTTATCAGCCAGATTTCTAACCCTCAAAGACCAGTTATTTTACATTTACATTTAGGCATTTGGCAGACGCTGTTATCCAGAGCGACTTACAAAAAGTGCTTTAATGTTTACATCATTGGATACATACTTACACTGGGTTAACTAGGTTAATAAGTAAGTGCCATTAGTCCAACACAACTGGGAAGAGGTTTTTTTTTTGGGAGGGGGGGGGGGGGGGGGTAGTCCAAGTACTGGAGTATTTTGCTTTTAAATAGTCCATCTGCTTCTTACGGAGCCACTCCTTGGTTGTCCTGGCTGTGTGCTTTGGGTCATTGCACCTATGCTAAAAATTGTAGACCCCTCCATGATTTCTAAGTAAGAGAACTTGCAAAATCACAGGGTGATCAAATACTAATTGACCTCACTGTATATCAGCTACTCTCTCAGTGTGTTTGCGTGAGACAAGCAAGGCCTTAAATTTGCCTATCATTTTAGTAATCATTTCTTAACATTTCCCATTTTACAAAGAAATGCTGGAATACTGATTAACTGTTTCCTTGCCAATGAAAACCAGCCAATTAAATTTGGCCTTCTTCCAGTTTCTGATTAGTCTGGTTTTGTAGGGCATTGTCAGTCTGTGTGAGCTCATATAAGCGGAGGAGAGAAGAGGAAAAAAGTGAAAGAAAATGTGTATACATTAAAAAAATACATTTTCTATTTAATAAAGAGGCACTAATATGGTTTGATTTGTTTATCAGCATTTCTAGACAAGACAAGGGTTTTTACACTCCCTGTAGACTGGATGGTTGACTGGATGGACATAGGATGGATTCTCACACTACATTATTAAACCATCTCAAATGACAGCATCTCAGGTGACCATGAAAAAACAATTGTGAAATGTGCACAAAAATTATATGTAGTCTATATGTTTCTACTGTACATATAAATGTGCAAAGCATAAGAGATAGATTGTATTAACAAAGTAACAGAAAGTTGTAATTAACACAGATTAAAAATAAAATAAAAAGCTGTTACCAGGTACAATAAAATACAATGCATTATTTTAAAGAGGGTACAACAGTGATGAAAATTATCTATACCTGATAAATAACATTCTGACATATTTGTGTTTTTCTTTTTAAGATAAGCCAGGGTAGTGTAAAGAGCAATACAAATGGCGTTATAAACTGAGTGGTTGTGTTGTTAGCCATGCTCTAGTGGATCTGTAGTGTCTACAATAATGCTGTTTAGGAAAAAATAACTATTTTTTAAAACAGATTTTAATATAATGAGACAATAATCTGTAAGTCCACTAACAGGTGATGTCTTGGAAATAGAAGCAAAAGTAAGTTTTCTTGAGGCAAAAGTTATTAGTTGTAAAATGAAAATGTGTACAAAGACCAGGGACAACTGACTTAATAAAATGCAATTGAAGGAGAAGCAGTTCTGCTTTTTGTTTCACTGCTTCATAGAGCTGAAAACCTGAAAATCTAAATATATTAAAAGGTCACCTAACATATTTAATAAAAAACTATTTACGTTGAAGATCAGCATGACTGTATAAGGACCTATTTGATTTTGGGCATATATGTTCCCTTTTAAAAGTAACACTCAATGCTTTGCAAAAGCGCTATGGGAAAGGGGTAACGGCAGCTGTTTTTCCCTTACGGGCCGGAGCGCGGCCTTAAATGGCCGTCCAGTCCTAGGGATCTGGGGAGGTCATTCTCTCACGTGGCATATTAACCGACTCATATTGATGACTTTATTTCTGGCCCTAAAATACTCCCTCCAGCAATCAAAAACGAATGGACAACATTACGGCTTGTAAATATCGCCTGGGCAGACTAGATTTGCACTGCTAAGGAAACTATCGCACTAGGTTCTGCTTAAGGATGTAACAAACCTGCTACTGTTATTAAAACAATAACTAGCTGTTAACAGGAATCAGGGAGTAGGATAAGGACCTCCAGAGACAACAATATATAATCAAAGTGAATTTACATTTAATATTGTGCTGTACAGAATACCATTCACACGCGCCAGCCACTCACAACACACACCCACTCAGTCCGTGCTCGTGTAAAGAGTCCTTTCTCTGAATTAAAAAGTCCTTAAAAGTAAAATGATACAACCAGGGGACGTCCCGCTCTGGGTCCGATGTCCCTGCCGTGAGCGACGTCCTCCTAACGATTGCGCCGGAGGAGCCGAGCCCTCGGCACAACGCGCACTCTGCCGCTGACGTGTTCAATCCCAGGAGATAGGCAACACTCCAGTTCCGAGGCAACACACAGACACAGAACAACAGGATAAAGAAACAAAAACCCTCCTGCATAATCACAGCAGGAGGAACGCCATGAGTTCAAAACATAAACATACAATATATGCCTCGGCGGGCTTTGCACAAATAAGATAAATATATATTAAAACCCATGTACTCACATGCGCTTTGGATAAAAATATCCCGCATTCGGGTTTAGGCTTTAGCATTAGCTTTCAGCTATTAGCATTTGGCTTGAGGCTATGGAATGGCTGCTGTTACCTAGGCCCAGTCTCTCTTCCTCTTTTATTAAAATTACATAATTAGAGGCTGCAGCGCTATGGGCACCTGCCCGTAACTAGGCAACCGCAATGACAACACATAAATGTAAATTCACTTTGATTATATATTGTTGTCTCTGGTGGTTCTTATCCTACTCCCTGATTTCTGTTAATGGCTAGTTATTGTTTTAATAACAGTAGCGAGTTGCGCCCAACGTGGGGCCATCAGAGTTTATACATATTGTGTGTATTTTACATTTATGTGTTGTCATTGCTGTTTATTTATGCATGGTAATTGTTGCTGTTTGCTGTTACCTCGCCAGCCTTCTCTCTCTCTATTTTACACTCTGCAAAACATCACTCAGGGTTTGGTTAAACCTCCTGTTTTAAAGGTAAATTGGGGCGAGTCATGGCCGAGTCCGATGCACGAGCTGAAGAAAGGGTCGGTAGCTCATGACTTCACAGCGGGCCTTTTCGTGAGCCCATTCAGGACGAGGGCCCACAAGGTGACGATGGGACAAGCTCACCTGGCGAATGGAGGAGCTGTCGGATCGGGTGAATGAGCTGCAACGCATCCACAACACAGAGGTATTAAGCTACCAACGTAAACTGGAGAATGTCCAGGTGGAGATGCAGCAATTGTGTCAGACAGCGAAAGAGCAGCGTGAGGAGCAGCTAAACAACGTAGGCCTTTCCATAATGGAGTGCATGAAGGGGCAAGACTCACAGTAAAAAAGCTATGATGAGTGCACACCCGGTCGCTACCGCCACTCCTCATCCTCTCCCTCCTAGTAGCTGCTCACACCCTCCAACTTCCAAATCACCCGCAAAATAACGTCTATCTGTATGTGGCCAATCCATTGCCCCAAGTGTCTGATGTCACCAACTCCGCCATCTCCAGCCTGGTAAGCAACGCCTCACTGTCTGAAGGAAACAAATATCAGTTGCAGGAGTTGTTATTAGAGTGGCCAACTGTATGTACCAACAAAATTGGCCATACCATGGTTTTAACTCACCACATATGTACCACGGATGAGGGACCAGTCAGGAAAAGGGCTTACCCTATTCCTGTCCACAAACAGCAGATTGTAGAGGAGGAGGTCACCAAGATGCTAAAGGCCGGTATCATCAGGCCATCCACCTTGCCGTGGGCTGCCCCAGTCATGCTGGTGGGTAAGAGGGACGGTGGAACTCGTTTTTGTGTGGACTTTAGAGCCCTCAACAGCAAGACACCACTGGATGGCTTCCCTATGCCCCAGGTCCACGAAATCTTGGGTCGCTCTACGGGGCTACGGTGTTCAGCTCGTTGGATCTGCATAGCGGCTATTGGCAGGTGAAAATGCATCCAGACAGCATCCCAAAAACAGCGTTCGTCACAAAGAACAACCAGTACAAGTTTCTTCATCTTCCCTTTGGCCTGAAGAATGCAGGAGCAACTTTTCAGAGACTTATGACATCCATTCTGGCTGAAGCCATTGGGAAATACTGTTTTTGTCTATATAGATGACATTATTATCTACTCAAAAGATACCATTTCTCACCTTGATCATCTCCGACGGATATTCTCACTTCTCGAAGCTGCTGGTCTCATACTCAACCTAAAAAAGTGCAACCTCTGCCAGTCATCCCTTTCCTTCCTAGGACATGTCATATCTGCTGAAGGCATAAAAATTGAAGAGGCCACGGTAGCAGCGATACAAACTTACCCCGTGCCCTGCAACCTTAAGAATCAGAAAGAGTTTTATTGCCAAGTACGCTTGCACGTACAAGGAATTTGTTTCAGTGACAGAGCTTCCAGAACAGAAAACAAATGACAAGACAAAACAGCACGACACAAAAAAAAAAAGTTTGACATCAAATGGAGTAGGGTGTGAGATACTTTTTTAAATAAGTTATATAAATATCTGAAATCTGTGGTATTATTCAGTATATTGCACTGTGGTACTGTACACAATTATTGCACATATATTTATTGACAGTTAATGTTTAACGGTTCATGAGGGAGATTGCCTGGGGAAAAAAAACAGTTTTTGTGCCTGACTGTCCTAGTGTTAGGTGCTCTATACCGTCGACCCGACGGCAAAAGTTCAAATAAAAGGTGGCCTGGGTGTGAGGGGTCCAAAGTGATATTCCGAGCCCTTTTCCTTACTCTTGTATAGAACTTGTATACAGTTGTATACAGTTCTTGCGGCGTGGGCAGGGCAGCGCCAATAATTCTTTCAGCACAGGACGGATTCAATGACGGCTGAGTAGAACTGTATGAGCAGCTCCTGTGGTAGGTTGAATTTCTTTAGCTGGCGAAGAAAATACAACCTCTGGTGGGCCTTTTTAACAATGGAGTTAATGTGAATGTCCCACTTCAGGTCCTGAGAGATGGTCGTGCCCAGGAACCGGAATGACTCCACTGCTGTCACAGTGGTGTTCATGATGGTGAGTGGGGGAAGTGCAGGTGGGTTCCTCCTGAAGTCCACAATCATCTCCACTGTTTTGTGCGTGTTTAGCTCCAGGTTGTTGAGACTGCACCAGACAGCCAGCTGCTCAACCTGACTTCTGTAAGCAGACTCGTCACCGTCCTAAATGAGGCCGATGATTGTGGTGTCATCTGCAAATTTCAGGAGCTTGACAGTGGGGTCTGTAGAGGTGCAGTCATTGGTGTAGAGGGAGAAGAGCAGTGGGGAGAGAATGCATCCCTGAGGGGCTCCAGTATTGGTGGTGTGGCTGTTGGACATGAATTCCTCCAGTCTTACTAGCTGCTGCCTGTCTGTCAGAAAGCTGGTGATACAGTGACAGATAGAGCTAGGAACAGAAAGCTGGTTTAGTTTGGTCTGAAGCAGTGCTGGGATGATCGCATTAAAAGCTGATGAAAAGTCTATAAACAAGACCCTTGCATAAGCCCCTGGTTTGTCCAGATGTTGAAGGATGAAGTGCAGTCCCATGTTGACTGCATCTATAGGCCTGTTTGCTCTATAGGCAAACTGCAGGCGGTCCAGTAAGGGTCCTGTGATGTCCCTCAGAAAGGCCAACACCAGTCTTTCAAATGACTTCATGACCACAGATGTTAGGGCGACTGGTCTGTAGTCATTAAGTCCTGTGATTTTAGGTTTTTTTGGAATGGGGATGATTGTGGAACATTTAAAGCACAAAGGCACTTCACATTGTTCCAGTGATCTGTTGAAGATCTGTGTGAAGATGGGAGCCAGCTGGTCAGCACAGGATTTCAGACAGGCTGGTGTCGCGCCGTCTGGGCCTGGAGCTTTCCTTCTCTTTTGTTTTAGAAAGATCTGGCGAACATCCCTTTCACAGACCTGGAGTGCAGGGGGGGAAGAGAGGGTGGTTGCCAGAGGTGATAATGGTGGTGTAGAAAGAGGGTCAGGACAGGGGTGTGGTGTGAGACTGGGTGTTTCAAATCTACAATAGAACTCATTCAGGTCATCAACCAGTTGTTGATTCCCTACAGAGTTGGGGGATGGCGTCTTGTAGTTAGTGATGGTTTTCAGGCCTTTCCACACTGAAGCAGGGTCGTTTACAGAAAACTGATTTTCCAGTTTTTCAGAGTAGCTTCTCTTAGCCGCTCTGATCGCCCTTGTTAGTGTGTTCCTGGCCTGTTTGTACAAGATCCTGTCCCCACTCCTGTAGGCATCCTCTTTGGCCTGACGAAGCTGTCTGAGTTTTGCTGTAAACCATGGTTTGTCATTGTTATATGTTAAAAAAGTCCTGGTAGGGATGCACATGTCCTCACAGAAACTGATGTAGGATGTTACAGAATTTGTGAGCTCGTCCAGATTGGTGGCTTGGAAAGGCTTGCAGTTGATGAAATATGCCTCTAGATCAGGACAGCACATCTTCTTCAATGGTGTCACATTTGTACACCAACGTTCATTGATGTAAAAGCATGTACCGCCGCCTCGCGATTTCCCCGTTGATTCCGTGTTGTGATCCGCTCTGAACAGCTGGAAGACCGGCTGGTGTAGCGCGTTGTCCGGATGGCTTCATTCAGCCAGGTTTCCGTGAAAACACAGCGCAGCAGAGTTTGAAAAGTCCTTATTTTTCCTGGAGAGCAGGAAAAGTTCGTCCATTTCATGGGTAGAGAGCGGAGATTCGCCAGATGTATACTCGGCAGCGCAGTTCTAAAGCCGCGCTGTCGGAGCTTGACAAGCACGCCAGCTCTCTTCCCTCGCCTGCGCTTCTTAAAGCATTTCAACAGTGCCGCTGCTCCGCCAGTTACAATGTTCAGAAAAACATTTGAAAAATCAAAAACTGGTTGAAAATTGTGTGATGTGTCCTGCTGAATGTTCAGCAGTTCATCCCTGGTATAAGTGATAACATTTGAGAAACAAAAAACAGGACAAACTAACAAAAACAGTAAGACAGATAGAGAGCTCCACACCGAGGCAGCCATCCGCTGCGCCATCTCAGGTATTACCCAGGTATAAGGAGCTACAGCACTTTCTAGATCTGGCTGGTTGGTACCACCGGTTCATCCCCCACTTCTCAGAGTGTGCTGCTTCTTTACACGCCCTGAAGAAGAAAGGAGCCAAGTGGGTGTGGAGCCCCAAATGTCAGTCAGCCTTCAAAGACATAAGAACAGCTCTGCAAAACACTCCCGTTTTAACATCCCCTGACTTTAGCCAACCCTTCAAGGTACAGACAGACGCCAGCAACGTTGGCCTGGGGGCAGTACTGACCCAGGATCACGAGGATGGAAAGCACGATCGCCTACGCCTCCCAGCTGCTGCACGGAGCTGAAACCAGGTATTCGGCATCAGAAAAGAAATGTCTGGCAGTAGTGTGGGCGGTGGAGAAGTGGCGTCAGTACCTGGAGGGAAAAGCTTTTACTATCATTACGGACCATGCTGCTTTGACCTGGGTTTTTAATCACCCAAACCCCCTTCTCGCGCCATACACGATGGGTGCTCAGACTACAGGCGTTTGAATTCGTGGTTCAATACCGAAAGGGACAATGTAACATTGTACCTGACTCCCTGTCACGACGCTGGGAGGGAGAAACCATGAACGCCCCTCTGGCCGTGTATAAGGGCAATGATCTGCAGTGGGGTCTGCCCTGTGATTGGGAGGAGCTGGAGAAGGCGGATGAGATGCTTCAGACACTGTGGAAAGAGGCAAGGTTAGAACCTGAAGTGGAAAAAATACATTATCGTATAATTAATCAGTTCCTGTATCGTCAGATCCCCAAACAGGCTGGGTGTAATCTCCTTCAGCTGGTCATCCCAACATCTCTGCGTCCTCAGTATCTGCAGTACGCCCATGACAACCCTCTCAGTGGTCATCGGATGAAGACCCTACGGAGGCTGCTGGAGGTGGCCTACTGGCCTGGGATATGCCGGGATGCCTGGGAACATTGTAAGAACTGCACCACCTGTCAGAAGTACAAACCCTGCATAAGTAAGCTGGCAGGTCTACTACAAAGCACACCCGTGGTGGAACCTGGTTTTATGTTGGGAGTGGATCTCATGGGTCCTTTTCCACGCTCATCCCGGCTGCATCAAAACATCTCTCCTGACCATCCAGCCTATTCCACAGTGGAGCGGCAGGAAGCTCTGTTCCAAGCTGTCCGGAGCAATGTAGCCCGTGCCCAGGAAAGGCAGGCGAAGTACTATAACCTTAGACAGCGGGCTGTCACATACCACGAGGGCGACCTTGTCTGGGTTCGTGCTTTTCCTCAGTCTTAGGCAGAGGATTCTCACATGGCCAAGCTAGCTCCAAAATGGAAGGGGCCTGCCAAAGTTATTAAAGTCCTTAACAAGGTAAACTGTCAGGTGCAAATGATTAATCAGGCCGGGCCATTCACGGTCCATGTGGCCAATATGAAACCCTTCTATGGCGAAGTCACGCTTTTTTCCAAAGGGGGTGTAACAGGCGGTTGCCTAGTTACGGGCTCTGCAGCCGCTAATTATGTAATTTTAATAAAAGAGGAAGAGAGACTGGGCCTAGGTAACAGCAGCCATTCCATAGCCTCAAGCCAAATGCTAATAGCTGAAAGCTAATGCTAAAGCCTAAACCCGAGTGCAGGGTATTTTTGTCCAAAGCGCATGTGAGTACATGGGTTTTAATATATATTTATCTTATTTGTGCAAAGCCCGCCGAGGCGTATATTGTATGTTTATGTTTTGAACTCATGGCGTTCCTCCTGCTGTGATCATGCAGGAGGGTTTTTGTTTCTTTATCCTGTTGTTTTGTGTCTGTGTGTTGCCTGGGAGCTAGAGTGACGGCTATCCCCTGGGATTGAACACGTCAGCGACAGAGTGTGCACGGTGCCGAGGGCTCGGCTGCTCCGGCGCAATCGTTAGGAGGACGTCGCTCACGGCAGGGACATCGGACCCGGAGCGGGATGTCCCCTGGTTCTATTATTTTACTTTTAAGGACTTTTTGATTCAGAGAAAGGACTCTTTACACGAGCACGGACTGAGTGAGTGTGTGGTGTGAGTGGCCGGCGCCTGTGAATGGTATTCTGTACAGCACAATATTAAATGTAAATTCACTTTGATTATATACAGTGGTGTGAAACACTATTTGCCCCCTTCCTGATTTCTTATTCTTTTGCATGTTTGTCACACTTAAATGTTTCTGATCATCAAACACATTTAACTATTAGTCAAAGATAACACAAGTAAACACAAAATGCAGTTTTTAAATGATGTTTTTTATTATTTAGGGAGAAAAAAAATCCAAACCTACATGGCCCCGTGTGAAAAAGTAATTGCCCCCTGAACCTAATAACTGGTTGGGCCACCCTTAGCAGCAATAACTGCAATCAAGCGTTTGCGATAACTTGCAACGAGTCTTTTACAGCTCTGGAGGAATTTTGGCCCACTCATCTTTGCAGAATTGTTGTAATTCAGCTTTATTTGAGGGTTTTCTAGCATGAACCGCCTTTTTAAGGTCATGCCACAACATCTCAATAAGATTCAGGTCAGGACTTTGACTAGGCCACTCCAAAGTCTTCATTTTGTTTTTCTTTAGCCATTCAGAGGTGGATTTGCTAGTGTGTTTTGGGTCATTGTCCTGCTGCAGCACCCAAGATCGCTTCAGCTTGAGTTGACGAACAGATGGCCAGACATTCTCCTTCAGGATTTTTTGGTAGACAGTAGAGTTCATGGTTCCATCTATCACAGCAAGCCTTCCAGGTCCTGAAGCAGCAAAACAACCCCAGACCATCACACACCACCATATTTTACTGTTGGTATGATGTTCTTTTTCTGAAATGCTGTGTTACTTTTACGCCAGATGTAACGGGACACGCACCTTCCAAAAAGTTCAACTTTTGTCTCGTCGGTCCACAAGGTATTTTCCCAAAAGTCTTGGCAATCAGTGAGATGTTTTTTAGCAAAATTGAGACGAGCCTTAATGTTCTTTTTGCTTAAAAGTGGTTTGTGCCTTGGAAATCTGCCATGCAGGCCATTTTTGCCCAGGCTCTTTCTTATGGTGGAGTCGTGAACACTGACCTTAATTGAGGCAAGTGAGGCCTGCAGTTCTTTAGACGTTGTCCTGGGGTCTTTTGTGGCCTCTAGGATGAGTTGTCTCTGCGCTCTTGGGGTAATTTTGGTCGGCCGGCCACTTCTGGGAAGGTTCACCACTGTTCCATGTTTTTGCCATTTGTGGATAATGGCTCTCACTGTGGTTCGCTGGAGTCCCAAAGCTTTAGAAATGGCTTTATAACCTTTACCAGACTGATAGATCTCAATTACTTTTGTTCTCATTTGTTCCTGAATTTCTTTGGATCTTGGCATGATGTCTAGCTTTTGAGGTGCTTTTGGTCCACTTCTCTGTGTCAGGTAGCTCCTATTTAAGTGATTTCTTGATTGAAACAGGTGTGGCAGTAATCAGGCCTGGGGGTGACTACAGAAATTGAACTCAGGTGTGATAAACCACAGTTAAGTTATTTTTTAACAAGGGGGGCAATCACTTTTTCACACAGGGCCATGTAGGTTTGGATTTTTTTTCTCCCTAAATAATAAAAACCCTCATTTAAAAAACTGCATTTTGTGTTTAATTATGTTATCTTTGACTAATAGTTAACGGTTTTTGATGAGCAGAAACATTTAAGTGTGACAAACATGCAAAAGAATAAGAAATCAGGAAGGGGGCAAATAGTTTTTCACACCACTGTATTGTTGTCTCTGGTGGTCCTTATCCTACTCCCTGATTTCTGTTAACGGCTAGTTATTGTTTTAATAACAGTAGCGAGTTTGTTACAAGGACAGGGCAAATTCTGTCCCTCAGGATCATTTACATTATAGGACATAAAACATGTAGACCCAGTCCACTGCCGAACTGTTTCAGTGCTAGCAGTTTCTGCAGGAACACTAACTTCGGGCTTGTGCCCTAGTACATTTGGAACGTTTGCAGACGCTATTTCGGCCTACATCCTGACTGATGGGGTTTGTGGAAAACGCCCTTAGTTGCCGAGTTATTCGCGGAATATTACGAATATGAATATTACATTTTTGGTTTGTTTGTTTGCACTAATAATTTGTCCTCTTTTGAACTCCGATATGTCACCCAAATGTGCATTGCAATATTTTAGGCAAAACTGTGCTATTACTCTGCCAATTAAACCTTCACATTCAGCTCTTACTGGTGGAATGTGCAATCAATGATAAATTGCCCATCAGGCTGGTCAAATTTAGCCATAAAACCTCCAACACTAAAGCCCTGTTTACACTTCAGGTCTTGATGCCCAATTCTGAATTGTTGCCTACAGTATATCTAATTTGATGGACTGTTAACATGTTTTTTCAACTATGACCAATATCCGATTTAAGTGTTTATTTCAAAGACTGTACACTTAGCAATAAAAAAAATAAAACACACACTAGCAAACTTCCAGAATTTATTTAGCAAAAAATAGAGGATTTAAGTAATATTGGCGGAATGCATGGTTGACCATAACTAACTCTAAGTGTTTCATCTGTGGCAGTAAAAACCAAAGTAACTAAAAACTTGCGATGCCTGTGAACAATTGCTTTATGCAATAGAAGACAAGCTAATCTATAAAAAAAAGTATGTAAAGGATTTGAGTCTCTGATGTCATTACAAGCAGCATCTGAGTCTATCCAGGGTGTAAGTAATAAATAAATAAGTCTACTAAATAAGACTGTTCCACAACTTTACCTTGCTCAAGCAGTGGTGGTTTAGCTTACATTTAATGTGCTAGAACCAAACTAACACGTTAAAGTGTATATTTAATTAAAAAAACTAGATTTTTCTTTTCATAGCAATAGTAAACAGCTAAATGAATAAATACCCCATTGATGTCAGTTAATGTACTAAGAATGCAAAATTATTGTCATTATGCCTGCCCTTACTGTTAAATAAAACCTTATTTTTAATGAGCCACATTAAAAAACTACTAACTTCTTCCTACTTTTTATATTGAAAAGATTATTCACTTCTTGCATTACCTCTCCCTGAGATCTTTAATGCAAACATGATGTGATGCATGGCTCATAAAAAAAGAGGGAACCCCAAAACAGAAGTAGAGGCTTGCTTGTAAGTGCATGTGTGCTGGTAACGAGAACCTTCAAAATGGTTTATATACTGTACATGACCTACAACCCAGTTCATTGTATCCTGATCCAGATATAAGAGGACTGCAATTTATCACTGTCAAACATTAGAAAAATGGGGAATACATGGATGATGGAAGAACAAAGAAGAAAAACTGTAATACTTGGGCATTAAAAACAACAGACCACATTTTTACTTAATCCATCAACATTTTTTCAATGTAAACATAGTCTGAAACAATTTGTAGTTAAATATTTATTATTTGTATTTATTTATTGGAATGCAAACTTTAATAATCTTAATAGTTGGGGTAATAGAAATATGCTTTTCCTTAAGAATTGTTGATTTCTCACTGTGTTTGTCTTGTTTGATTAATTGTACAAAAATACACAAATTACTAATGAGATTATACAAATATTGTTAGATAAGTTGTATTATCTTTGATGTGGAAAAGGACAAGCCCCTCAAATCTCTTCATAATAATTGGTGTTAGAGCAACTGGGTGATATTCATTTAGACACTTTACTGTTTGTTTTGTAGGCATGGGAACAATAGAGGTGGATTTGAAGCATACAGTCTGCTGCAGGAACAGGTTGAAGATATTGGTATATATATACACGCTTGCTAATTGGTCAGCACATGACTTCAGTGTGTGGCCTGGCACCCTGTCTGGTCCGGCTTCTCTACTTAGACAGTAGAGAAGCCAGTACTCATCTTTTAATGTCATCAAGTGAGAACCGGCTCCTTTACTGTCTAAGTTTCCACTCTGCTAATGTAATTGTCAAAGCATGCAAAGAACAGATTTAGGTTGCCTGTTGGGGCTTTACTGTTGACATGCTGCGGGGGTTGTTCTCAAAATGGTCAAAGTGGCCCTCTATGCACTGTCGATATCTGTGATTGCCTTCTTTAATGCCCTTCTTCAGTTCTCTTCAGCCAGCCTGTCCCTCTGAACTGTAAGCAGCATTTCCTGCCCTAAGCAGAGACTGCACATTCTTGTCAAGCCACGGTTTTAGGTTATAGTGGTTACCAATATCAGTGCAAAAGGCTATGTAGACCAAAACAGATGAAATATAATTCTCCTGGTCTGTGCTCTATGCAAACATTTCCCAGTCAGTATTTTCAAAAAACTCCTTTGGGCCTTTCATGACGTAGACTCTTCACTCCTGACACGAACAGTTTTAACAGTTGGTTTTGTTCTGCAGATGAGAGATTTGTAGGATGGAGGCATTTCTACGGGCAGCTTTATAAGCACCTGGGATGTTGGTGTATACTTAATTTAGTATATTATTGTCTCTTGTAGGAAAATGTATGTTGTTATGTAGCTTCACAGTATCACAGTTTTTAAATCCACATCATTAAAGTCTCCTGCTACAATTACAGCTCCCTCTGGATATGCATTCAGCTGGTAGCTTCATTCAACTTCACCCCTGGGGGGCCCATGCTTGGGCCTGGTTCCCGATCAAGTGCCTACTTTACCTGTGTTTCGATATTCAGGAGTGTGGTTGCCACAAGACAACGAGGAGGCAGAATGTTGTGGTTGGAGCAGGGTCTTGGGGTGTGGAGAACTGTTGAGAGAAGGCATCAGGTTTGACGCTTCTGGAGCCAGGGTTGTAGGAAAGCGAGAAGTTAAAATGTGAGAAGAACTGGGTCCATCTGGCTTGACGGTAATTAAGTCTCCTGGCTGACCTGAGGTTTTCCAGATTCTTATGGTCAGTCCAGACCAAAACAGAGATCAGCCTTCCAACCAGTGTCTTCATTCCGCCAATAAGCTTCTTTGCTAACAACTTCCAATCCCCAAGGTCAAGGGGAGGTGGTGAGAGAAGAAGGAGCAAGGGTGTAATTTGTTATCTTTGAGTTCTCTTTGTGACAACACAGCCCCGACCCCTGGCTCAGAGGCCTTCACCTCTACCACAAACTTAGAAAAGTTTCTGGATTGGTTAAAATGGGACCGAGGTGACCCTGAGCCTGAAATCGGAGAATACATCTTTAGCCTGTTTGCTTTAGAGTAAAGGGACTTTCGTGGAGGTTAGTGCTGTGAGAGGATCTGCAACTGAATTGTAGTTCCTAAGAAAGCAGTGATAAAAGTTGGAAACCCTAAGGAATCGTTAAAGGTGGGGATTTAGCAGTCAGTGACTGCTGTTAACTCCATTTAACAAACTGGAAGGGGCAATAATGAAGCCAATAAATGATACTGACTGTTAATGGAATTTGCATATTTCACACACACACACATGGATTGATTATACCAGTAAGAGACGAGCACTTAGACCCAGCAGGGAAGATGAATACCCGCAGCGCCAGACAGAGAGAAAACTAAATTACTCGTAATCCGAGGTTCCACTGTATATATATATTTTCATAAGTAAATATTATTTTATGAACATGAAGTTCTTCGGGCTTTTTATAATAACCATCACATTTGCTGTTTGTGTCCAGCATTGAATAATTATTTCATCCATTATTTAACCACGGCTGGAAATAATAGCTGGAATGTGATGTGATTGTGAATTTATGACTAAAATAAAGCTCGTCTTGAATTTATGACTAAAATAAAATGTTCGTCTTTTGTAAAGTACTTTCACTTTACAAAAGGCAGCGTTTTTATCAAAAGGTTGATAAACGTGTGTTGTACAGTATATAAAACGTGACAGCGCGCTCAATTACTCACTTCTCACCTTTCATGTAGGTCTGCTTGGATTTATTAATTCGTTTTAAACCCCTCAAAAATGCATGTGTATACAGCTTAAAACCTCCATCAGTTATTAAAGATAGCATCTATTTAAAAAAAAAATGCCCCAGTAATTTCGGAGCTTCAGGAAATCTCCCGGCGCTCTGCGCATAACACCGGGCCAACTTATGTCGGAAAGAATTTATAAACGGTTTCTAAACATGGGATATTGTTTTTTTACTTATAATATTTGTTTATTTAATTTAAATGAGGTTTGGGCTCAGGACTTCGATTCGGCATCGTGATTCTCCTCTTTAATTTACTCCATAGTTTTAATCAGCGCTCAGCCGCATGCATAAAAGTTTTTCAGAGGGCACCGGCAGAAGTAGACTAAGGATTATGAACGCGTCAGGAAAACAGCAAGCAGACTGGCTCTGACCATTTAAAAAAAAAGTTTGCGTTAATTTTCTGACGCGCTCAAGTTCACCCAAAACAATACAGAACAGCATACCTTATTTGCTTTCAAACATTTACAAAATCACAACCTCTTGAATCTGAGGCTCTTCTGAAGACTTTCAGGCCACTTTTTAAATTTGTGTAAATTTAATCTTCTAGATGCAAAAGATGACACTGTTACCGTTTTTAATCCTTGGAATGGAAGAAATTGATATTTTCCTTATGATAGCATAAATTGCATTGTTTTTACAATTGTTTTTTTGTCTTACAATGCATCAAGATGATACCCCCGAAATGCAAAATGTTCATGATAACTCTGATAATTTGTCTTTTCCTCATAAAGTGTTTAGGTGAAATTCCACCTATACAAGTGTGACAAATATGCAAAGAAAAAAATTAGGAAAGGGCAAATACTTTTTCATGGCACTTCACATGTAGTCAGATTGCTCCACTGAGATGAAACTGTGCCAGGTGGAGTTATAGTACTTTCAAAATTACACTAACTTTAGACTGATATGAATAACTTTGAATGATGAATGCTTTTTAGCACCCTTGTGACTCAATAATAGACAATGCACAGAATATTTTCTAACAGCCTGTAAATGATATATTTTAGCAGTATTGTCTTGCATTTTTTGAAATAAAAAAAATAAAAAATCACAATCACAATACTGCGAAAATGTCTCATTTTATAAGCCTCCTGGGTCTCTGTAAGACTGGTGCCACTAGACACTGAAAATATTGTCTTTATACGTAGTTTTATATGTTGTTTGTCTCATTGTTCTTTTCTTTTTTCTTTGTTTTACAAATATACATCCACCACTGCTCCTCTTTACTTTCCTACTGTACGTAGAATCAGCGCTTAACCACGCATAAAGTTTTGTAAATTCATTTAATGTTTAACTTGTATTTCATAAGGTTTTGCCAGCCGTGGTACAGCGCAACGGGAGTCATTATTTACTATTAAAGAAATTATGATGATCTGTCATGGCGTGCGCCTGTGATGGGCGTGCGCCCGAATCTACTATTGCGACTCGCTCCCTCCCTAGGCTCCCTGAATAGGCGGCAAAGGGACGGAGCCGCCTATTCTTTCCGGCTGGCGATAATTAACGTTAATATGATCTCGGGCGTGCTCCACATTATAAAAGCAAGGCACGGAGTTTAGTCCGAGGTCCGAGAAGTACGTGATGTGGTGGAAAATAGCCAGTGGCAGTTCTACACTGAATTGCTCCCCAGGCAAGACCCCCCATATAAACTTATAAAACTACAATATCTTCAGTGTCCAGTAGCACCAGTCTCACAGAGACCCAGGAGGCTTATAAACAGTTTGACAGCAAAATGAGACATTTTGTCAGTATTGTGTTTTTTTTTTATTTACTTATATATTTCAAAAGATGCAAGACAATACTGCCAAAATGTATCATTTACATGCTGTTAGAAAATATTCTTTGCATTGTCTCTTATTGAGTCACAAGGGTGGTAAAAAGCATTCATCATTCAAAGTTATTCATATCAGTGTAGTTAGTATGATTTTGAAAGTGCTATAACTCCACCTGGCACAGTTTAATCCCAGTGGAACAATCTGACATGTGCAGTGCCATAAAAAAGGAATTTTCCCTTTTCTGATTTTTTTTCTTTGCAAATTTGTCACCCTTGTATGGGTGGAATTTCACCTAAACACTTTATAAGAAAAGGGCAGATTGGCCTTTTTTTTTGAGTTATCATGAACATTTTGCATTTCATCTTGATGCATTGTAAGACATACAACTCATCAGTGATTATGAACCAGTGCTTGCTGATGATGACCAACACATCTCCCCTGATCTACTAGAGCCAAGTAAAAAGAATTGCAATCAAACTGAATAAAATTAGTAGCAGCGTTAACTCGTGCTAGTAATTATTATGTTAGTCAATATTAATTCAAAATAATGTTTCTCAGCATTATTTCGTATTAATATTGACTACTATATTAATTTAAATAAGTAACTAGTTTACTAGCATAAGCTACTGCTGCTACTGATTTTATTTCAGCTTACCTGTTCAGTTTTATTGCCATTCCTTTTAAAATATTGTCTTTATACATGTATATGTTGTTTGTCTTGATGTTCTTTTCTTCGTTTCTTTGTTTTACTAATATGACCCAATATATGTTCAAAGATTCTTCAAATAATATGTTTAAATAGCATTGATTTCTGTATTGTGTTATATTTTTATACTAGTAACTGGTGTTAAAAATGAATCTCTACATTAATGAGCCAATGTATTATGGTGTGGGCTGCTGTGGGCCAGAAGGTCAGGGACACTTTTTGGTCCCAGTCCGCCCCTGGCAATAACGAATAGAGAAAGCGCAGTCAAAGCCCGGGGATTCTGCGTTCCCCGGGGGGCCAGTCGTGAATAGCTGACACTCAGTGATAGCCAATGAAATTGAAGCATTTTTGCGGCTTTCCACGTGGTTTGGCGTTGCTTAAATAATAGTATAAAATCGTCCAGACCCTGGTTCAAATACTGCTCTGGGTGAAAATGTAATAAATGTAAATCCTTTGTTTTACACTTTTTGCTTATGATTATCATTAAATTATAGCAAATGTGAAGTGAGTAATAATGTGTTTCATAGCTTAAGAAAAAAAAAACTCATTTGCTCACATGCATTTAGTACCGAAGCATAACTTGATAATGTAATGGCAATATCGTAGCAGGGGGGCATTTTAGCGCATAACACCTACCACTGAGCCCCAGTGCCCTTGTATATTTGGAGCGCATTAAAACAATAAAACAATAATGTTATAGGCTAACATATCATACATCTTTGTAGTCTTTTTGCACACACGCGCGGGTACATTACAAAATAATAAGAATCATAAATTCGGAGAACTACTACTAATAATAATAATGATAATTCTGAATGGAGAAAACGCAGTCAAAGAAGTACCATCATTGAAGGAGAAAAGAAAATAAAGAATAAATACATATCAGTTTGAGCCTGACACGTTTATGAGCTCTGTCGCTTGCTGTCAATAGGTGCCTAAGAGACACAACACATTTTTGGCTTCAGTAGACACAATACTTTAGCCTGAAACACGACTGCCCCCTACAGGTAATGAAGGGCATTTTCACAGCATCCCGCAGGATCCCTTTTCTCAAAACGTGCGTTTTTAAAGGCCAGATCTGTAGATCATTGGGTGCAGCCCACCCCAGAACACTCAGCCTTAACAGTTCATTAAGGCTTTGCAATGACTTCCGCCGTCTAAACCAAAGTGCGGAGTTCGACACATACCCCAAGTGGATGACCTTATCACGCGACTAGGGAAAGCCCAGTTCATCTCCACACTGGCTCTGACAAAGGGGTACTGGCAAGTAGCACTCCTGCCAGGGCCAAAGAAGAAAACTGCCACTTTCCAGATGCTCACGGAATCATGCTCCAGCATCACCAGCCCTACACCAGTGGTTATCTGGACAATGTGATCATCCAGCAGCTGGGATGAACAACTCCAACACATCTGACAGGTCCTTAAATTGCTCCCTAGGGCTGAACTCACAGCGTACCCAAAGTGTGTGTGTATGTGTGTGTGTGTGGCCGGCTACAGTGAGAGACTTTATTTCTGCACATAAAGAACAAAAGTAAATAAAAGAGCACTTTTTTTCTTGAAACCTGGTTTTTGTTTCACTCCACCCTGCCAAATGCTAGTGGAGAATGCTAGGGTCACAACATATCACAGAAGAGTATTAGGGATATCTGCTCAAATCTAGAATTTAACAGCAGCTGCTGCTGGGGCAGCTCAACCAGAAGTTGCAGGCAACCATGGCTGAGCTGACACACCTGCAACACCACGGAAGAAGGTACTTGCCTATGTCTGACCCCTGCAGGGACACCCAACACCTGCTAAAAAAAATCACACCCCACAATGGCCTCAATGTCCACCTCTGGACCTGATCCCTGTCCTTAATGGCTACTTCGCTCTCTTTAACGAAGATGCTGAAGATTTCAACCTATTTAAAGCAGAAATTTGCAGGATTCTGCCAGCTGACCTCTGTGAGCAGCAGATACTGCTCCCATCAGGAGGATCGCCACAATGCCCCAGTTGTAGGACTCAGACAAGGAAAACAACCTTTGTTCCTACTACTCAACTACATAACTCACAATTGTCCTTATAATCTCAGTAACCATTTTTTTTAACTACTCTGTCAGCCTTAAATTCCCTCCTAGGGATAAATTTATTTTTTTGACTTCACTTGACCTGACTTGATACGACTCCGCTGTGGCCTCCCCAGCTCTCAGCTCCTGATGCCTAAGGAAACTGAGCTCAGCAGACCTGATCCATCTCTGGGTTTTGGGCTGCTGTCATAATGCAGTGGAACATGATTTAATGCCCATCCGCTGGGTCGGCGTGGACAGAATTCTACTTCCAGGTCTCCTCATGCATAATTGCTCACTACTCTGGAGTCATCAGTGACCTGTAAAAGGAACCCCAAACGCTAGTCCAGTAAGTGCAGTGTTCTATCAATTTGCTTTCTCTGCTGTATTTTTGCAGACTCTAGGTGGGCGGTAGACTCCTCGAATCGGGAAATGTTACAGAGACGGGGCTTTTATGGAAACTTGACCACCTCCTCTACTTAATTGCCTTTTGCCCAGCCCAGCCAATTGATCAACCTCGACCGCCCACTGCTACTGCCGAAGGTCTGAAGGATACACTCCCTGCCACTATTATGTTTTTTTCAAATATTTTCTTTCATGCAGTGTGTCATGTAGCTGTATGTGAGCATAAACTATCTACACTAACTGTGACGCTGACAGTGCACGATAAATGAAGTTTTTGTCTATTAAAAAAAAAGAATCGGCTCACATTCACCTGAACGAGTCGTTAGCAAATCTATTTTTATTTTGTTACGGATCCACGTCACTCCGTAACATATTTGCATAATGTCCGCCCACGTTTTACGTCACGAACAACTTTCCCGCTATCTTACAATTAACGTTACCACACTCTTGTTAATGTGACCAAGCATTCTTGCCGGGTTCACTTAAACACTTTGTAATATTAAAAAACTATAAAAAATGAGAGCACACAAAATCCTTTTTAACTGTTTATTCGCCACCATTTATTAAAACTGAACTCTAAGACTCGCGAAGTGCGCATGCCTATCTACGGCAAGCCCCGAGGGGAAAAATGCAGAAGAGTAAGGGCACGGAGACCTCTCGATTTTTTTAGCCACAGTTAATATAAAATTAAAACCGACGCCGTCGTTCAGTTATGGTCATGGGCGTTTTGTTTTATGACAAACTCTGTAGCAGTAGACCAATCATAAATCACCGCGCCATCTGACCAATCACAGCAGTAAGGGCTCACGGAAAGAAAGGGTTTAGACAGATTGAATCTTTAAACTGCTTTACGCGAGTCGTTTACGAATCATTTAGATATGGGGTAAAATTCTATTTTTGGAAAAAACTAAAGTGATTTTTGACCTTGCATACATGTAAACCTGTTTTAAGAGACTCATTAAGCAATATTAGAAACCTTTAAAATGGCATAATTGGGGCACTTTAAATAAAATATCTCTGTTGTCTCCTCACCTGTTCTGACCTACCCCGCCATAAAGGTTTACAGTTAACATAAATGCTCATTGTTTCCTGCTTTACAGTTAGTTCAAAATTATTTTGTTAATAATTTTTATTATTTAGTCTCGCACCTGTCTGCTTTCACTGCTGTTCTTTGTTAGTGTTGTTCTTGTTTGGTTTCCTGTTGGTTTACTATTTATTTCACTGTTGTCTTATACAGTTTACTTCTCTATTTTTTGTTTTCTCTTTGTTTTGTTGAATAAATGTCCACATCTTACTTACATACTTATACTGTCCAAACAATAATTCATACCATTGTGTTTTTTTTTTATTATTTAAGGGTCTTTTGTAAAACTAATGAAAAAAAAATGTAAAGAGATGAGTTCTGGCTGATAACTATCTTGATAATGATAATTAGTATAGAAAATAAAAACTAATGAAGTAATAAACATTACATTTATATTAACTTAATTTTTTTTGGCTGTAAAATACTGTAAAATAATTTATTAACACACTTTACACTATAAACAGCTTACTCTTAATATAGAAACTCTATATTAATCTATGTACAAAGCAAAGATCTTGAAATTCTGCACGGAATTTCCTAATTGCTCACCATCACCCTGGCAGAAATTTTGAATGTTCATGAAAATCCTTTTCCAGGGGTCCTAAGATTGCCTATAATTTTGAGTTTTAAGGCGGAATTAGCTTTGCCTTGCAACTGACAGTGAAAAAATCTGAAAGGAAATGCTTTTAAAGCTCTCTCAGGCACAAATATTTATGAAGCAGAGCAGAGAGAGAAGGAAGGATATACTGTGTGTGTGTGTGTGTGTGTGTGTGTGTGTGTGTGTGTGTGTGTGTGTGTGTGTGTGTACGTGTTTAAAAATAAGAGAGAGAGAGTCTGTGTACTTGATGGCCAATGGGTTTTCTTTTGTAAATGAGAACCAAAATCAGAGGAAAAAAATATTTTCCAACTGAAACAGGAAACAAACAGCAGAGAAATAGTAATTTACATAGCACAATGCATTAACTCTGAGTTTTATAAAGCTGCTGAAATCACAAGCCACAGGTACTAAATGGTTTTATATGTACCATTTGTTCAACTCTGTTCGATATTAGGTTTGCGTCCCATCATCAGTACAGTGCACACTTAAAGCTTATATAATAAACCATGGTTGCCTAATTTTAGCTAATGTTCAGCCCAACTACAGTATAGTTTTAAACAAACACACACACACAGTTGTATTTATTTATAAGTATATAAATAAATACAACTGAATGTAACCTTAAAAATTACAACATTTAAAAAGGGAGTCACAAAAGACACACACTATATGCACTTACAGATGAAGATTGTATACCATATTTAGGTTATTTTAATATAAAACTATATCTGGGTAACCAATTCTCGTGTCTGTTGCATTGGGCAGTGTAATGTCTGCCCCAATAGATCACTATCAGTACTTACTGTTCTGATTTTTGGCCAATAGGTACAATAATAACATATATTAAAGCTAACTGGTGCATGTGGCTCCATGATTTGTAAAAAGGCAAGCAAATCAAATGACAATCAGTTTATATTGTTCAAACAGCAAAATATTTTAACCATTGGTTACTTAAAGGATGGAAGTGATATTTCAACAATATTTATAACATATGATGTAGTAAATAAAGTCATTCTGAATGAAAAAGGAATTAAATATTTATTGAATAAATAAATGATGTGTATGTTGGGCAAGACACCACTGTCAGAGAACCAGATAAAAAAAAAAAACACAGGGACACTGTGTTGCGTTACCAAATAAATTAGTTATATACCAAATAACGTAACTAACAATAACTGGAAAAAAAAACATGCAGAAAACTGACATTATTAGATTACAAAGGAAAGGGCACATTGTTGCAACAATGTTCTCCTGTGGTCACTATTTCCTTGGCGTGCAGTGTGCTACAACTGTGGAAAGAACATCCACTAAGTCACACCAGGATGGTGAGCTGGCAAGACCACATGTTTATGCATGTCTATTTGCATGAAGACCAGTAAAAAAGAGAGAGAGAGAGAGTAGGGTGGGGGTGGGGCAGAATAGATTAAGAAGCCAATTCCACTGGGCTGAGAAGGAGCTCTGGTGTGAGTAGATAAGCAGACACTCTATCTCTTTTTCTGCTGCCAGCCAAATATGTATCCAATAGCCATACACACACTTGCGCGCGCACACACACACACACACACACACACAGGGTATGTTGCTTTAAAAGTAGCTTCACACTCTACAGCAGGCATGATGTTATTTTTAGGGATGTTCTCAGTAATTGCCTTCTTGTCACCAGAATGCCACAGGCATAGCCATATAAAGCCACCAGTTGGGAATGCTGGGGTAATGATTATGAATGAAACAGCACGCAAGGAATTTTCTTCTCACTAAAAAAAGTCAAAGTCCTGGGATAATCAGAAATCTAGATTTCAGTCGGATATAGCTTTTAAGGGTTGCGGTCATACATAAGGCAAATAATTGATTTTACAAATACATTAGAAAATTAAGAAATCTGCATTATGATGGAGATTTTTTAAGAGAGAGCTTTAAGTCACAGTATCCTGGGTTTTCAAACTCAATAGTCTACAGTATACTGTATATTAAATCACATACCAATTCAATGCTATTCAGCTAACATAACCTTGATAAATCATGAATGAATTAAATTAAAAAAGACAAACACTGATTAAGTAAACACATAGAGACTGAGGAGAAGCTTCTTCCCGCAGGCGATAAGGTCTCTCAACCACACCACTATGCAGAACTATCTTTCACAATCAATCAATCAATCAAAGACACTTTTTCTATGCATATTTGCACACCATTATATTTCTACTTGTACAGTATATTTCTATTTTCGTACAGCATATTTCTATTTTCAGTTTTTATTTTTAGTTCCATTTTTCCTAGTTAAATTTTTTTTTCTATCGTATTTCTTTTATTCATATTTATTACTTAGTATAAGCTTTAATTCTCTTTTTAAGGTCACTGGCGGTCGTGTAAGCATTTCACTACATTTCGTACTGTGTATGACTGTGTATGTGACAAATAAAATTTGAATTTGAATTTGATTTTATTTGAATTAAGTAATAACCATACGAACTGAGATTTTGAGCTAAAGCATTAAGAGATTTCAGTGACACTGTAGTATAATGAGTAGAGTTGCCACCTCAGAGCTCAAAATCTCACAAATCTCTTGTTCCTGAGCTTGAGTTGCTGTCTTTGCATTTCCCCTAATGTATTTGTGGGTTTCCTTTGGAAAACATGCCAATAAGTATATTAACTCCTTTCATTACAGTTCAACCTTGGATTGCGAGCACAATTCGTTCCGGAAGTGTGCTTGTATATGAATATATACAAGCACATATAAGTACTTGAATAAGAAATATAGGATTTCCAATGATTAATTTTACAACCCAAAAATATCCATATATAAATAAAGTAATTCAAAGATATAAAGTGAAAAAAACAATTGAAAAAAATCGTGGCTAAAGTAAGACGAGAGAGAAGGGAAGAGGAGAGGAGGAGAGAGGGGGCTACTGTGTAAAATGCCCTTGTTAAAGACGTTTCCCAACAGGGGCCCCTATTGGGAAACGTCTTTAACAAGAATAATAACACTCTAATTACACTTACACTAAAGAAATCACTGTTCTTTGACAGAGAGTAAGAGACTCTGGAAACTGGATTGTTAACAAAAAACCTCTCTATCTGCTATCTGCCATCTGGTCACAATGTTATAATAAACAATTAATGCATGCACTGATGTTGTCTATATGTGTGATGCAATTTAAATAGTAATTTTTTTCATGGCAATAAGAGGTAAGAAGCAAACAATTTTATGGACAGTAAAGATATTTACAGATCTGGCCATTAAGAATGCACGTTTTGAGAAAAGGGATTCCGCGACTACCTGTAGGGGCAGTCGTGTTTCAGTCTATAGTATTGTGTGTAAACACTGATATGTATTCATTCTTCATTTTCTTCTCTCCTTAAATAATGATGAAAACCTTTTTAATTACGCTTTCTCCATTTATCATTATTATTATTATTATTATTATTAGTAGTAGTAGTAGTAGTTAGTAGTAGTAGTAGTGCTCTGAATTTGTTGTTATTATTCTATAATTACATACTCTATTATTATATATAATATAATATTTATTCTATTATTCTTTTATTAATTATATTCTATTATTAGTAATTATAGTTATGATTCTTATAAATATTGTAACACACCAAGAATACAAAAATGTATGATATGTTTTATTGTGTATATGCGCTTTAAATACACACCAAACAATAAACACTGCCTTTTGCGCGTGCAGCTTTTTGATCAAAAGGTTGATAAACGCATGCGCAGATATGAGCAGATTTATCGATAGAACTACAGACATGAAATTAAACAAACAAAACTATGTGCTACTCGCTGAATACAACGCGACAGCACGCAGAATCCCCTGGCTTTAACTGCGCTTTCTCCATTTAAGTAGTAGTAGTACACTAAAAAATGCTGGGTTTCTGTAAACACATCGTTGGGTTGTTTATGCTGGGTCAAAATTCTGTGTTATTTCGGTTACTTTAATCACACTGTTGGGTTGCTTTTGCTATGAATACTAAAAATGAAACTCAATGCAAAAAACTGAAAAATAAATGTCTCAGTTTCCTCCCCAGACCTTTTGGTCAGGTGCTTATGCAGTAAACCCATGGGTGAACACGATGATTTAAAAATGTAATTAAACACGAATATATATATATATATATATATATATATATATATATATATATATATATATATATATATATATATAAGTGGTATTTTAATTCAAATCCAACATTTTAATGGTCAGTGATCGTGCATAGGCGTCAACTCGCACGTTCTGTAATATTCCATTGTCATTCATACTGCCGTTGTTTTAGAGCCCTAAAAAAGCATTCGCTAGTTAGTAAGTAAGCAAATAAAAGATAAATGAATAAATAGCTTTAAATGGTACTTCAGCGTGGTAAAAAACAATGATTATCGATGATTTACACAATAATCAGCGTAGTAAAAAAAAATCTAATTTATATATTTGTGTTTAATTAAAATCTTAACATTTTAATGGTTATTGTTTGTTGCAGACATTCACACTATTTTTGGGGAAGGTATTGGCTTGTACAGGCTACTTTACACTGATCGCCTTGCTGCAACCAGCAGAACAAAGGAGCAGTTATCGGCTATGACACATAGCCTTCTGAGTTTGGAGGCCAGAGTTGGTTGGTTGGAAGCACGTTGAAGGAAAAAATGAAGCCACAAACACACAAAAACTCTCCGTGCATACACACCTACAGTATGAGACACGATATGCTTTTGGAAGGCGATATGCACACTTTCTGCTTTGAATGTTTGGGTGAGAAGCACGCTCTCGAAGGGCTTAATTAAGAGTGCTAAGACTGTGATCTTCTCCGCATGAAGCTGCTACACGTGCGCCCCCGTTCTTTAGGGACCCACGAGCCGCGCTGCACTCATGGGGATCACGGGCTGACTCGGCCGAGGCACGAGTGACGGAGCACCTCCTTTCTCTCGCCCTCTCCTTCCACTTCACAAGCGCACTCCGGTGCCTCTCGTGGGTGCATTGAAGAGACTCACTCCCCTGCTTCTGTGGAAATGGAAGTAGCATCCTCAAAACGCTCCTCTAAAGATGAGAGAGAATATGAAGAGCTGCTTGAAGTTATAACGCGCAGTCGAACGACTGCATATTAATCGGCCACAGGAGCAAGCTGGGTCCACCCAAAACACTCAAAATTACACGACAGATTCCTGGAGATGGAGCCAAAACGCGCTATCTCCCATTCGTTGATGACCCCCACAAAGAAATATCTCGTTCTTGGAGGAATCCTTTTTCTTCCCGTATTTTTGTTCCATCGACATTTTATTCGAATATCGTAGATGCAAAAGCACGAGGCTACACCCTGATGCCCTAGATAGAAGAGACGCTTGCGGGCTATCTCTCTCCTGCGGCATCATCTTCATTAAAGAAGCCAACACTTTCCTCCAAGCCGTGTAGAACTTCTTCTACCCTTGTAGGGAAAGCGTTTCAAGCAGCAGGTCAGGCCGGGGCTTTCTTGCACACCATGGTGGTTTTGCAGGCGTACCAGGCTGAAACAAGAAGCATTCACTGAATTACGCTGGGCTACTCAAACTGATTTATCCAATTTTTTTATTTCGCGGGCTGTCCCGCTATCTAAAATAAATAATATAGCTGCAAAATGTTGACTGTCAAAGTGATTGCTCTCAAATTCTACCAAGCGATTGGTTTGTGACAATCGATTAAAGGACGCTTACTTTCATATAGAAATATTGCCACAGGACAGGAGGTTCCTGAGGTTTGCGTTTGGGGCGAAGCTTACCAGTATCGGGTACTTCCATTTGGTCTAGCTCTCACCCGCACATATACAAAATGCATGGATGTAGTTCTGGCTCTTATGACTCCAGGGCATCCATATTGAATTACATATACAACTGGCTGGCCCAGTCTCAGTAGCTAGTGCTTCGACATTAGCATGTCGTCCTAGCTTATCTTTGTTTCTTGGGATTAAAACCCAACGCCATGAAAAGTGTGCTCTTTCCTGTACAAAGGACAACATATTGGGTGCCACATGGGATTTGATCGTAAGTGGGCACAGCTGTCTCCCACTCATGTCAAATCCATTCTCAACACTCCTAAGGAAATCAAGCTAGACCAGAAAGTGACCATCACTTTCAGAGATCTTAGCTCTCATGGCAGCTGTATCCACAGTGACACCTTTGGGCCTTCTGCACATGAGAGCATCTCAGTTGTGGCTAAGAACCAGGGGATTTTACTCTAGGGCCAATCCCCAATAAAAGTTACGCGCCAGGTGCTTCGTACCCTTGCTGTGTAGTTCAGACCCCAGTTTTTACTCTGGGTCCCACTCTAACTTCATCTTGTCATCGCAGATGCTAACAACAGATGCTTCCCTCACGGGCTGGGGTGCGGTCTTAGATGACCTGCCATCCCAAGGGAGCTGGACAGGCCATCTTCTTGCGCGGCACATTAATTGCCTCGAAATGATGGCTCTATTTCTGGCCCTAAAGCACTTCCTCCAGCAGTTGAGAGGCTGCCATATCCTAGTGCGGGTGGACAACACTATGGAAGTCTCATATATTAATCGCCAGGGCGGACTGTGCTCGCGTCACTAATAGCTAGCGCACCAGGTTCCTGTCCCTCAGGGCAATTTAAATTCCAGGGCATATAAATGTGGGAGCAGTTGTACTGTCCAGTCAATCTCTGGGGAATGGAATGGAACGGGGAATGGAAACCCCACCCCGAAGTAGTCAGTCAATCTGGGAGAAATTTCATGTAGCAGAGGTAGACCTCTTTGTCTCGCAGGATCA
Source organism: Clarias gariepinus (assembly GCF_024256425.1). Taxonomy (NCBI): domain Eukaryota; kingdom Metazoa; phylum Chordata; class Actinopteri; order Siluriformes; family Clariidae; genus Clarias; species Clarias gariepinus. The sequence continues at coordinate 25,230,353 of NC_071108.1, forward strand.
GCAAATGTCCCCTTTACTACTCTCTGACTCTTCCAGCTCCCCTGAGTCTGGACGCCTTGGCCCGTACGTGGCCCAGGTTACGCCTTTATGCATTTTGCCTGATAGCTCTGCTCCCGGGAGTCTTGGCAAGGGTCCATCAACAGCGTTTGCGCCTCTTATTTGATAGCGCTCTGTTGGCCGACCGGAGTGTGGTTCTCGGATCTAGTATCCCTCTTCAACAGCTCACCATGGGTGATTCCAATGAGGTGGGATCTTCTGTCTCAGGCGCAGGGGAAGATATTTTACCGCTGGCCCGGGTTTTGGAACCTTCACGTTCAGTCTCTGAATGGGACTAACTTAGTCAAGCTGGTCTCCCAGCCAGTGTAATTAAGACTATTCTAATTATTCTTAATTAAGTGCTAGGGCTTCCTTCCCTAGAAGAGCTTATGCCCTTAAATGGAATGTATTTGAAAGTTGGTGCATGACGAAGCAGGTAGACCAGTCCACTGCCGAATTGTTTCAGTGCTGGAGTTTCTGCAGGAAAAGTTGTCCTTGGGCTTGTACGTACTCAGGACGTACGTAACCGCTATTTCAGCCTGTTACGTCCTGATTGATGAGGTTATTGTGGGAAACACTCCCTGCTTTTTATTAAACCACTAGAGTCAGCGCCTCAGGTTTCTGACCCTTAAGATGTTTTTTTTTTGGTAGGTCATTGTCCTGCTGCAGCACCCAAGATCGCTTCAGCTTGAGTTGACAAACAGATGGCCGGACATTCTCCTTCAGGATTTTTTGGTAGACAGTAGAATTCATGGTTCCATCTATCACAGCAAGCCTTCCAGGTCCTGAAGCAGCAAAACAACCCTAGACCGTCACACTACCACCATCATATTTTACTGTTGGTATGATGTACTTTTTCTAAAATGCTGTGTTACTTTTACGCCAGATGTAACGGGACACGCACCTTCCAAAAAGTTCAACTTTTGTCTCGTCGGTCCACAAGGTATTTTCCCAAAAGTCTTGGCAATCATTGAGATGTTTTTTAGCAAAATTGAGACGTGCCTTAATGTTCTTTTTGCTTAAAAGTGGTTGGCCCCTTGGAAATCTGCCATGCAGGCTGTTTTTGCCCAGTCTCTTTCTTATGGTGGAGTCGTGAACACTGACCTTAATTGAGGCAAGTGAGGCCTGCAGTTCTTTAGATGTTGTCCTGGGGTCTTTTGGTGGCCTCTCAGATGAGTTGTCTCTGCGCTCTTGGGGTAATTTTGGTCGGCCGGCCACTCCTGGGAAGGTTCACCACTGTTCCATGTTTTTGCCATTTGTGGATAATGGTTCTCACCGTGGTTCGCAAAGCTTTAGAAATGGCTTTCTAACCTTTACCAGACTAATAGATCTCAATTACTTTTGTTCTCATTTGTTCCTGAATTTCTTTGGATCTTGGCATGATGTCTAGCTTTTAAGGTGCTTTTGGTCTACTTCTCTGTGTCAGGTAGCTCCTATTTAAGTGATTTCTTGATTGAAACAGGTGTGGCAGTAATCAGGCTTGGGGGTGACTACAGAAATTGAACTCAGGTGTGATAAACCACAGTTAAGTTATTTTTTAACAAGGGGGCAATCACTTTTTCACACAGGGCCATGTAGGTTTGGATTTTTTTTCTCCCTAAATAATAAAAACCATCATTCAAAAACTGCATTTTGTGTTTAATTATGTTATCTTTGACTAATAGTTAACGGTTTTTGATGAGCAGAAACATTCAAGTGTGACAAACATGCAAAAGAATAAGAAATCAGGAAGGGGGCGAATAGTTTTTCACACAACTGTATATATATATATATATATATATATATATATATATATATATATATATATATATTTTTTTTTTTTTTAAGAAATAACCTTAATAAATACTAAATAATACGAATGACATTTTGGTTCACAGTTATTGATGTGGCACTGCTGAATATGATGGTCAAATCTGGCATTTAGAAGTTATGAAGCAACTCTCCTAACCTGGAGATCTGTGGGAAGATTATTAAATGGTACAGTTCTGTATTCATGTACACATACTTATTATAATAGTTAAATGTGTTTGATGATCAGAAACATTTTGTGTGACAAACATGCAAAAGAATAAGAAATCAGGAAGGGGGCAAATAGTTTTTTACACCACTGTGTATGCATACATATACACATACATATATATACATATATCTACATATACACATACACACATATGCATACATGTATATACCCATACACACACGATTGTGAGAGTGTGTCTACTTGGGTATAAATGTATAATCAACATTTTGTTTGGGTAAAACTTTCCTTAAGTTGACTTTGTTAAAGTCTCCAGTCGTGATAAACACTGCCTCTGGGTGAGCGGTTTCCTGACTGCCTGATCGCGCTGTACAGTTCCCAGTGTGCTCGGTCAGTGTCGGCTTGTGGGGGAATATAAACAGCCGTAATAATGACTGCTGAAAATTCTCTCGGTAGCCAGAATGGCCGACACATAAGCATCAGAAACTCCAGGTCAAGTGAGCAAAAGGACTTTATCAGGTGCACATTTGCATAATCACACCAGGAGTTGTTAATCATAAAGCACACGCCGCCGCCTTTGCTTTTCCCAGTTAGCTCCCGCGACCTGTCTGCGCGGTGCACGGAGAATCCTGGTAGCTGAATCGCGGAGTCCGGTATCATGTCCGACAACCAGGTTTTTGTAAGGCAGATCACGCAGCAGATCACGCAGCAGTCCCCGCGTCTCCCGCTGGAAGGAGATTTGTGCCCGAAGTTTACAAAGCTTGTTCTCCAGAGACTGTACATTTGCTAGTAATAAGCTGGGGAGCAGTGGTCTGTTACTGCGCCGTTTCAGTCAAACCAAAACGCCGGATCTTCTACCTCTATGCCAGCGTTTGCAGGTTCCAGGAATTCAGGACAAAGGCGTTTTGGACAAGATGAATGGGGGATTTGTGAATGGAGGATCTGTGTTCCAAAACTTAAACTCCGGAAAACGGTAAGAAAGTCCTGCTCTTATATCCAGTAATGTTTGGCGATCGTACACAAAAAGACATAACGTGTTACTAGTAATAAAATAAAATAAAAATAGAATTAGATACAAAAAAACACTATTGCTTGAGGGAGCTCGCGACGAGGCAGCCATACTCGGCGCCATGTTCCAATAACAACATGAGGGACAGGAACCTGGTGCGCTAGCTATTTAGTGGCGCGAGCACAGTCCGCCCTGGTGTTGTCCACCCACATGTAATTCAAATACGGATGCTCTGGAGTCATAAGAGCCAGAACTACATCCATGTATTTTGTGTATGTGCAGGTGAAAGAGCTAGACCAAATGGAAGGACCCGATACTGGTAAGCTTTGCCCCCGAAAGCGAACCTCAGGAACCTCCTGTGTTGTGGCAATATTTCTATTGATTTATTTTTAGATAGCGGTAAAGCCCGCAAAATCAAAAAAGATTGCAAGAACACCAACCTGCTGGGGGTGCCAGGGAGAACACTTCATTCTTTGAAAGGAATTCTGTGTGCCTCTCCCTCATTGGGGGGCCACTCCCTACGGTCTTGGGCACATGAACCTCAGGGCTTCTTTGTGAAGAAGACAATATGCCAGTCTGACCTCTTTTGAGGCGGATTGCGTGACGCACCCCAATCTTGCGAGGGGGTGCCCGGCTCAAAAACACTCTCCTTGTGTGTTTTACGCCTCGCAACAGTCAGACCCGGTCGGGAATGGGTGGCTGACAGTCCCGACTCTTAAGCACGGCGGGGAAGGAATTTCCCGAAGGCTTGTTATATAACTTCGCCTCATGAACCTAGTGGCGACCTAGTTAACGACATCGCCAAGTAGGCCGGGAGGCGAGATAGGGCTTTAAGGAGGAATAACGATCCTTCTCCTTGATGCCCCTGAGATTCAACCACAAGTGCCTCTCCGCGGAAACCATCGCAGCCATAAAACGGCCGATAGCCGTCTGCTTTGTTGCACGAAGAGAGTCTGTGGCCCGGCGTAAGTCCTTCAAGGTAGGCTCTTCAAGACCTACCTTGAAGAGCCCCGCCAGTACTCAAGTCTCTCAGCAGGTCAGCCTGGTAGGCGTGCAAAACCGCCATGGTGTGCAATTGAGTACCAACCTGACCTGTTGCCTGAAAAGCTTTTCCCTCCAGGGAAGATAAAAAGTCGACACAGCTTGAAAGGAAGTAATAGCTTTTCAGGAAGGATGATGTCTCAGGAGAGAGATATCCTGGAAGCGTCTCTTCTATCTGGGTATCATCATCTTGTTTAGTTTTCCAAATAGCGTGGAAGGAGAGCATCCTGAACTATAGAAGAGCTCTCAGTGCTGCTAGGTCAATGTATCTCTCCACTCTTAAAGAAAATAACAAAAATAATCCTAGATTTTTATTTAATACCATAGCTAAATTAACTAAAAACAAGACCACTGCAGAAATCTCCACAACAACAACATACAGTATTGAGGATTTCATGAACTTTTTCAATAACAAAATCATAAATATTAGGCAAAAAATTCAGGCTTTAAAACCAGACAATTTAAGTGATACAGATGATAAATTAATCACATCACATCACATCAGAACCTAGAATACTTTACTCCTCTTGAAGCGAGTGAACTAATTTCACTCATCTCCTCTTCAAAATCGTCAACCTGTGAATTAGATCCTATACCAACACATTTTCTCAAGCAGATAGTTCCAACAATAACAAAACCCCTGTTAAAAGTAATTAACTGTTCACTCAGCAGTGGGTATGTTCCTAAATCCCTTAAATTAGCAGTTATTAAAACACTAATCAAAAAACCTGACCTTGACCCCTGGCAGCTTTCCAATTACAGGCCGAAATCAAACCTCCCCTTCATCTCTAAACTTCTGGAAAAGGTAGTATCACAGCAGCTATGTTCATATCTACATAGGAATAGCATACATGAACTGTATCAGTCAGGATTTAGGCCACAGAGATATCCCAGCCATCACAGCACAGAGACAGCACTCGTTAAAGTAGTAAATGACCTCCTAGTGGCCTCTGATCAGGGTTGTGTCACTATACTTGTGTTACTCGACCTCAGTGCAGCTTTTGACACTATTGATCATAGTATTTTCCTTCACAGATTAGAAAATGTAGTAGGAATTAAGGGAACGGCCTTCTTATGGCTCAGATCCTATTTGACTGATCGTTATCAGTTTGTAGATTTAGATGGTGACCATTCCTCATGTTCTCAAGTTGAGTTTGGTGTTCCACAGGGTTCTGTTTTAGGCCCACTGCTTTTTTCCCTTTTCATGCTTCCTCTAGGCAACATAATTCGTAAACATGGTATTAGTTTTCATTGTTATGCTGATGACACACAAGTATACGTTTCAGCAAAACCAGATGAGAAAAACCAGCTTACTAAAGTTGAGCAATGTGTGCAGGACATAAGAGATTGGATGTTAATTAATTTCCTTCTGCTTAATCCTGATAAGACAGAAGTTCTAGTCATAGGACCACAAGCAGCTAGAAGTAAGCTTTCTGATCACACTGTGATTTTAAATGGCCTTTCTGTTCCAACAGTAAAAGTGCAACAGTAAAAGACCTTGGTGTGCTTATAGATTTAAGCCTTTTATTTGAAGCACATGTAGATAATATTACCAGGATAGCATTCTTTCACCTCAGAAATATTGCCAAAATAAGAAATATATTGTCACCAAATGATGCAGAAAAACTAGTTCATGCTTTTATCCCGTCTAGGTTGGATTATTGTAACGCCTTACTGTCTGGTTGTTCAACAAGGTGCTTAAACAAGCTTCAATTAGTCCAGAATGCAGCAGCGAGAGTCCTCACTCGAACCAGAAGATATGAGCACATCACCCCTATCTTATCCACATTGCATTGGCTTCCTGTGAAATTTCGCATCGATTTTAAAATACTACTCTTGACGTATAAAGCATAAAATGGTCTTGCGCCACAGTATCTGAGTGAACTGCCAGTGTCTTACAATCCGCCACGCCTAATTCGATCAAAGGATGCAGGCTGCTTGTCAGTACCGCGTATTATTAAAACTACAGCAGGGGGCGGAGCTTTTTTTACAAAGCCCCAAAGTTATGGAATAGTCTTCCAAATAGTGTTCAGGACTCAGACACAGTCTCAGTGTTTAAGTCCAGGCTAAAAAACCTATTTATTTAGCCAAGCATTTTTATAAATAGATTTGCCTTAGGTAAAGGAGCAGATTTGGGGGACTCATGGACGTAGAGTATTAGGTTAACTGGTATGTTTAGATGCTGTCTTCCCCACTCTCATTGATAACTCAGGTTTGTTGACGGTGAGGTGATTGGTTGCTTTACATCTCTGGAAGCCCTTATGTCTGTGTTTCCTTCTGGCTCTCCCTTTTTAGTTATGCTGTCATAGTTAGTCCTGCCGGAGTCTCTGCTTGCACTCTGCACTAAATATACATTCACCTTTTACATTGTTAGACTGTGACCATACCTAACTGTTATTTCTCCATCTCTTTTGCTCTCTCCTTTTCTGCTCTCTCCTCTCTCTCTCTCTCCTTTTTCCTCTACCTATCTCTCTGTCGAGCTATACATGTCGCTCCTGAGCTGCCAGTGATCCAGACCCCCTCTGCCCGCTGGACCTCTCTTAACTCATCCTGGAGTCCTGCTTCTGGTTGGAGATCTCATCACATGGATGCCCCCGTGTGGTCTGCCTGGAGTGCGTGTGGTGACTGGGGTTGGTTCCACTTTTCCATGAAGGTGGCCCTGTCCTCGACTGATGCAGACAGCTGTTCTCTGAAGACCTGTGACTTCAGTCGCTCAATAGTTCAGGACTGGAATTTCTCACAGTCTACCTGAGCCTCCAGGAACAAACTGGACTTTAATCTTACACATCTCTTCTTATACTGAAATTCCAGTCTCGCATATTATTATGCACATCAATCCCTGCTATCTGTTTTCACCCAGATGAGGATGGGTTCCCTGTTAAGTCTGGTTCCTCTCAAGGTTTCTTCCTATTATCATCTCAGGGAGTTTTTCCTTGCCACTGTCGCCTTCGTCCTAGGCTTGCTCATCAGGGACAATCATATAATTTTGATTCATACATCTTCACATTTCATACAAACTTAATTCTTTTGATTGTGTAAAGCTGCTTTGTGATGATGTAAATCGTTAAAAGCGCTATACAAATACAATTGAATTGAATTGAATATAACCCCGCACTTCCACCACAACTATATTTAAATAAATAAATAAGTTGATGCGCTTGAAAGCGGACAGAGGGATTTCGTAAAAGAAAGGAGTTTTTAAATCCGTCTCTCACAGCTCTGCCGGATGCACGAGTTAAAGCCCCAGGAATGCGCGGCGACTCGAAGCTTCTCAAGGAATGCGAGGCGCGTGCGTAGCACTTAATCGAAGCAGTAAAGTGTAGAGATCGCCCTCCGATATGGATTATACACACGGAGGGACATCTCGTTTAAGACTCTGCCATTATCGGTGCGTTAAACACTTATTTTGCTGGTTAGACAAAGACACGCTCACAACTAGGTGAAGACAAGAATGTTAGGAATGTTTCCGGTTCACTCCTATTTTTAACCTGCAGGTGTGTCTTATCAGATGACGTCACCCACCGAGATTATAAAAGCCAAAAATTTGGTGTGTTTCATACACACATGTTTCACAACCGGCAACATGACAAGATGTTTCCTATAGCGTTTTCACACAGCATCGAGTGTAGCCTTTGAAAGGGAACATGGCATTGCTGATTGGGACACCTAAAATGATGTAGGGGTGCTTTCACTGCATGAATCACATGCTGTATCCGGACAAATATGTATGGGAAATCCCCACTAAACTTTAAGTTTGCCAGATGTATGAGGCAGAGTGCTTGGAAAGGTAGAATGCAAAGGAAATTTTGTGAAACGACCTGATACCTTATTTATGTGAATGTATACAGGAATCGGTAAAACTTTCTCGGAATCCTAACAGCTACCAGTAAGAGGTGATGGCTGTGAGGTGTAAAGGCCTTTAGTATGTTAATGACTAGCAGAAAGAGATGCTGTCCTTCTTATCATAGCCGGGTGGGGGGATTCGCCATGGTGTGCCTTTGTCTCTTGAGGGTTTGAAGGAGAAGCAAGCTGCACACACTGCTCTTCTCAAAAAGGTTATCCAGCGTCTTGATGCATTTGAGTGCAAGTTTGTAGAGAAGACTGCAGGAAGAGTAAAGCCATTTGTGCATAAAAGGGCTAAGAGGGTGCATAACGTGGGCATTGCGGTAAGTTGACCTTTATGTTACCTGACAATACAGTAGTAAATTATACCTAGCCAAGTTAGTCTAAGCACTTGGCTACACATCTACTTTTTGTTACTTGCATTGTTGTAGGTGTCCAGCATATTAAAAAGTTTAGCACGTCCGAATTATACAATGTTGTTTACAATTTTATGTATTAAAGCGCTTTTAATTCAGCATTACAGGAAACTGTAAGGAGCCTCCATAATTCAGAAAACAACCCACATAAATACGATCCACAAACTGGGTAAGAATGTTGTTTCTTTACATGCTATGTAATAAGTTTTACATATTCAATTTAAATGTAATTAATGATACTACTCTCTTTCCACACAAAATAAGTTTACTTTATGATCAGACAGTAATGACATATCTGCTGGAAGAATTAAAGATGACTTTTGCAGATGCAGACCCTGAGTGTATAAGGGGTAATGCGAAATTGTTATTGTAATAATTTTATGTCCCTTTATTTTTGTCGCTCTAATCATTTTAATTGTTTCTGTCACTTATCTGTATATTTTTTTTTTACTAACATGATAAACATTGTAGAGGAAATACTTTTTGTCTCGGGCAGGAAAGTCTCAGCTAAGAGACTCCTTTAAGACAGCGGCTAAATACCAACAAAGATAAGTAAGTGTACAAATTCATCAATGTATTAAGTTCGGTACATCTCTGAGTGTTTTTAGGGTGTTTTGCAGTTGCTGGATTTCAGGTGTAGGGTCATTCAAACAGATGCAAAGAGAGAACTGTGGCAGACTGCAATACTGGAACTGATGTCTGATGAGGAGGATGCCATTGCGTGCCATGCTGTCAGTGTGTAATATCTAATGGGACCAAGCTAAAAGGACATTTATTTTGGACATCTAACAAGCACTGGTGCAAGTTTGTTTTAGTATTGCTTTTAATTTAACTGCACCTTCATAAATGCACATTCGATTTTTTTTCTCCATGTTTTTTTTTTCCTTATTCTTACTTTGCTGTATATTTATTAGTGTTTGGTTTGATTTTAATAAAAAAAAAGTAATTAATTCTATTGTCATTTTTTAAAGGATGTGGGGGACATATAATATTGTGTGTGTGTGTGTTTGGGGTGGGGGGGGAGGGTGGAAAGGGTCTATCAACATACCTGCCCAATAACCAATCAAGTCACTAAGTTATGAGGGCTTGGGTTGGGCTAAATAAAAAGTAGTGACTGGGTAATGTCCCAATAGATGTCAGGGTTTTGGGAGTGTTTTTTTTTAAACAATCAATGTTAAGATAAGAAACCAATAGGGAAGAGCTGAGTTGGGCAAAGGTGTAAAATGCAAATGGGGCTTGAGGTGTGAATGTCTCCTGACAAACTCCTTGGGTGGATTATTTGCCATGGCAACAAATGGCTGTACCATGGAAAGATTCCTTAGCAGGATACATCCGAATGGGTATCAATCCGGAAGTATCCTAGCTTAGTGGAATTTGATGTATACACTCAGTGGTGTATAGGGGAGTTTCCTAGTACAGATACACCTCTTTTCATGCAGTGTTTGTCTAAGCCTTATCTAGGATTGGGTCTTTTTTTTTATTGACAACGGCAATCCGTAAATTTCAGGAGCTGGATTCAAGCTTGCTCAAGGTAGTTCCCTTAAGAGAGATAAGAAAGGAAGACCCGAGAGAAAAGAAAACACAAAGGAAAAGGGCCACAAGGACACAAAGAGGTTAGGCAAAACCAGTGTCACATGTGTGAAGCACTTCCTCTGTATTAGAGGTTAATCCTAGCAGTGCCCCAGAGGAGGGTGATTAGGTGTTGTGTTTACACAAGTAAATAAAGCTGTATATACCTTCCTAGAAGGACCGAACTATGTATATATTAGTGTGGTAAAAGGTATAGGACAGACAAAGGTATCTGTCAGTTTGGACAAATTCTTTTCTTCATCCTTCTAATCAGTTTTTTGGGTTTTAAGCATTGTGATGTCTTTATTTTGTGCATGAGTTCAGTTTGAATTTAAACGGCTTTGGCTTCTGCTGGGTTAGCTTGGAATCTTGGTGACTTCATCAATTCCTAGGGCTGGTTGCTTCAGAGTGCGTTTGTCGGTTTTCTTTGGAGGTTCTGTTGGATTCCCACAAGCTTTTTCTTTTTGAGTTTGGCCAATTCCATGATTTTTTTCACTGACTTTTATGAGGTATGGATGAGAGTTGTCATCCATGCCATCCATCCCAGTCGCTGTTCCGCTCTTTAGGTTGGGTAGCAGCATACTGTAGAAGTCTAGTTTTTTGTTGGACGAGGGTGCATTCCACTCAGTGTTTGGGGCTTGGTATTTTCTTGACGTTGGGCGCCCTCCAGAGCCTGACTCTAAGTGTTGGAGTCACGAACTGCTGTGGTTTTGAAGCCCTTTCCGATGAGAGCTTTTCGGAGCAGATGGTACTCAGGTAGGATAGGATAAGGTACGATTCTTGGTTTGAGCAGGCTGCAGGTCTAGGAAGCTGTGCACTTCAGGGCTGGATGTTGTTTGGAGCAAATAGAGTCTACCTTGGTCAATGGTATGGGGGCTTATTGCTAGAAGGAAATCGATATCTCGTAGATAGGCTTGGACATCTTGGCTACCTGGCATATGCAGCGTAATTTAAATTTTCCTGGCAAGCTTGTTGAGGTCTTTGAGATCCACACCATGCGAGGCTCTATGGCTGAAAGAAGCAGGTTCCCGGTATTTTGCCGTGAGGTAGGATTCTTTGGAGGGAGCTGGGGGATGCTTCGACCCCGCCCCATCACTTCTTCTGCTAAGTGTCGGTCCAAAAACAGTGGACCTGATCTTGAGTTCTTCTTTGATGCTGTCGGCCTTTTCTTTAATATGGTCCAGCTGTCGCATGAGGTGGCTGATCTCATTCCTTGCCTTGTCCAGGTAAGTTTTGGGGGCTTTAATTCTGCCGTTTTTTCAGACTTGGCCTTTTCTAGTAGCTGTTCTTCATACTGCAGCATGTTGGAGAGATTCATGTGTAGTAGATGCCAGGGTTTCTTGCTAGGGTTGAAGCTCAGTGTTCCGAGCACAACATAATAATCTTTGTATGATAAAATGACTTGTGGCATAAATCAGGAAGCGCTTTAGTTTCAAATAATCATTTAACGCTGAAGCCAAACAGCAAAAGAACATGAAATTAATAATAAAAAAACTATATTCATGGTGTTTTTTGCTGTTTATGTCCAACATTAAATAATTATTTAATTACGCTTTCACTTTAAAAAAAATGCAGTGTTTAATCAGTAAGTATATGTCGCCCCTCTTTATGATAGATGAATAAAATGACTGAAACAAAGCTGCTCGTGTCGGCTCATATCGGAAGCATGGGGAGATGAAAAGTGAAAGTGTGTACAAACAACATAGCACAATGCATGTGTGTGAATGGCTGAAATATGGTTGTGAATAAGCCTTTTAGTAAATGTTAAATGTTTGCGTCAACCCCGGCGCGCGTGTGCGCTCTTTAACTTCGCCGAGTTTTGATCTAAAGTCAGATGAACGCGCGCAAATAAGCTCTGTCTTTGCGGTGCTGTGCGAAACGCACGCTGATGTGAGCCGCTTTATTTCAGTCATAATATACTAACATTTTTGCTGTGTAGTGGACCGCGCGCATAACCTCTCGCGGGCAAGCGAGTAAAATGCTTACTCTAAAAGCATTTTAACGCGGCATTTTAACAGGGGTGGAGCTAAGAAACACAGCACCGGCAGAAGTAGACTAATGACTGTGAATGCGTCGGGGAAAACAGCAAGTAACCTCACTCTAGCCATTTTAATAATTCATTGATGTGGAGTTTCGGTTCATTTTCTGACGCGCTCAAGTTTACCGAAACCGATACAGAATAGCGCTGTATCCCTGTTTGCTTTCATTATTTTACGAAATCATAACATTTTGTCTTCATTGTGCGTGCACTTAAATAAAAGTAGAGGCTTATAAAGGCTATGTATCTTATATAGTTTTATTATATAGTTTTTGCCCATTATGGTCATTTAGTTTTGTTTATTTTAGTTAATAAATCTACTACAAAATTAAAGGACACAAAATATAAAATGACAAAAAACCTACATGCGTAGATTTTCTAATTACACATGATAAAATCTAAAAGCTCACTGTGTTAATGTTAACTTTGCTTAAATTTGATCATAATAAGATTTAATTTAATTAGAATTCTACATTCGTACTGTAATTTTACTACTGTGATTATGAATTTGTTTAACTTAAATGTTTCACTTGCTTTTATTCACTACTACGTGCAGCTCAAAAGGACCTGTGGCTCATTAATCCTTGAGAGAATGAACTGATGCCAGAGGCATCGGTCTAAAGTTATATAGCGCTCTTAGCGGTAAAAGCCAGCAAACGCACAAACCCAAGACATGTTTTGTCTCATGTGTGAGACATGTTTTGATGGGGTTCTAGAACCACGACTGACACAGATTTAAGAAAAAGAGACCAAACAGAACAACAGGTCTTATTATGCTATTAACTGAGAGTCTCTTTGGGAAGACCTAGTGAACACACAGTTAGCACAGCTAAAGTACAGAGGCAGACAAGAACAACAACATTGGATAAAGGGATAGAGTAGTAATGGTAAGCTTACACTTTCCTATAAGAGGAGGGTCTCTCTTTTTTTGTAAGGAAAGGTTGGAGCTAATGGTGAGTTGAGTAAGAAAGGCCAAACAGAATCCACGTTTCTGGTGGCAGAATGAGTTCAATACCAAATTTCTTTTCTTCCTTTTGTTTTTTATTTAGTTTGATTTAGAAGGGTGCTCCTTAATAAAGAGTTTAAAAATAGGGATTTCTCAGTTCCAGGACTGTGATTGTTATTTAAAATTTCCTCCGGGCGAAAAAAAATAAAACACACTGCCAGTATTGGTTTACTCAGCTATTAGGGTTGACAACCATACACAAACTGAAACACTTCTAGACAGGTCTTCAAATTTCGGTGGGCAGTTTTTTAGGAGAGGATCCCGAAACGACAGGTTCCTTTGCACCTAAGAATTCACCTAATATGCTTATTCACTAGTCTCAGTAATGTGCTGGATTGATCCATTGTCTGAGCACACCAGGTGAGCTTTTGTAAGGTCTTACCAAACACTCAGTCCCTCACCGTATTGCAGTAAACGTCTCAGCTTTTAGCACAAGTGTGCAAGAGCGGCATGGTCAATGACTAACTGGCCTGAAAAGAGAATGGGCTAAACCTTGGGGCTACCCATCAATAGCCACCAGATGCTGCGCCCAAGCCTTCGCTCAGTTAGTTTTTGTTGACTCTGATCGCCGATTTACACCATTGTTTTTGGGTTTACTTCGAGGCATCTGGTCTTAGTGTGGCTCCAGGCACAGCGGACTTCCTGTCCCATAACTGGGTAAGTTTCCCGCTTTTTCATGTCACAGACTGCTTTGTGTCATAGATGAGATAATGTTAGCGGGATGGCGCCATTCAGCTGGGAGAGATGTTCTGGAATGTGATTGACTGAATGCGCTCTTTGGGGGCCCTGTTCATCCCTTCATATAACTGGAATACATATTCGCCAAACAATCAATTCTGAGTGCACTTGACCTCAAATTCTATACCTTGATTAACATACCACTTTTTCATCTTTTCACCTCTATTAACTTTTCAAATGAACTTTACAGTACAATAAAGCATACTTGGGCATGTTTAAAATCTGAGTATGAAACCTATACGTAAACATGGAGATGAACCTCAGTTTGAAACGTGATGTGATTAGTGCCCACTGTTTTCAACGATATACGAGGTACACTTCCATTTAGTTTATTCCATCTGCTGCCACTTCTCATTAGCTCCACCTGTCGCTAATTAACATGCTTTTCTGCTTTTATATGACAGCCACAGTTTATTCCTTACCAGATTGTCTTTTCTAATATCTTTTCAAGTTTAAGTTACAGTCTAGGACATTTGCTTCAGAACAGACCAAGCCGTCATCTTGCTGCTCACAGCCAAGGCTTACCATTGAGGAACACCCAAATAGGACATGAGTCACCAGTATGCCTTATATATGTACAGTAGATCGGCTTTCAGAGAAGGAAGCTTTAAGGAGCTTATTTTGCCTGTCACAAAGTAATTATGTGTTACTGATTATGCTATTTCGTTCAAAACATTCGCAAGAGACAGTTATTGGAACAGGCATGATTTATATGATGGTTTTTATAAAGGGATGTAAAATTTTCTTACTGATGTAGTAGAATCGTGAGAACTTTTTAAAGAGTTGGATGAGTTAATTGATCAGGAATTAAGGATAGACCATCAGTTCCAGGAGCACCAGAGGGAGTGGTCTTTCTGTACCAGGCCACACCATTTCTCGAGAACCATAGGTCATGTTTCATCTGGACTAGCTCAATCTATTAACATCTGATCTGTTGTTCCAGCTAGGCTAACTGTTCACCATACTCCTGAGCTATCTGTCAGTGGTGCCTCTGCCTATATTTTGGAATATCTGGTCATATGGTAAAAACTTCCCATTAAAAAAGAAGGCTCTGCAGGAGGAGGGAGGGCACTGGTGAAATACAAATGCATGGCACACACATATTATATATATATATATATATATATATATATATATATATATATATATATATATATATGTTTGCATTTACTCATCAGGGGCTAACACAAAGTTTATTGACTTAGAAATGGATAGACATTTCAGATCGCTGCCTAAAGAGTTTAAAATTAAAGCTCTGAGTAATCACATGCTCCACAGATTCCATGATATTATGTGCAGAAACCCCCATGAACACATTAGCACATTAGCACATTATTGACTCTCCACAAGCACCCATAACTCTTGGCCACAACTGTTCGTGTAAACACAACCCGTATACTGAGTTGTCAACTGAGATAATTTTAGAATGGAGTACTCATTCTGTCTGTGTGTTGAAGATTTAGAGAATAGCCAGAGTAAACAATATAGCAACAGTAATACCTTAAAATACAAATGCCCTGCCTTAAGATTTTTTACCTTAAAAATTTACATTTTGCCAAAATTCCCTCGGCATGCAAAGCATTTTTGGCATACAAGCAAATGAAATGAGCAAAATTGAACACCAGCTCAAGTGTGCATACATCCGTGAGCCGTTTAACGCAAAGCTAGGTTACATGTTTTTTGTGGTGGTTTTCTTTTTGCATCTTCTGCATGATTTAATGAAGACACCATGACTCCCAAGAATGTTATCAATAACAGTAGCAAAATGAAAAGGAACTATCAGTTTCATTTTTAAAGCCGCCAGTGTCAAGAGGAATCATAAATTAAGGTTAAGTTTAATGTCTATTACTTTCACATTTTACATAATTTAAATATCTTTTCTAAATGTTTTAATTGTTTTTATGTGCAAAAATATGACTATAGTGTTGAAAATTGGTAATATTGGTAATATTTTTGGGTGGCTAATCCATATTATCTGCTTTTACACTATTTCCTATGGGAAAATGTTTACCCTCCGGAGGTGATTAAATTGTAATGTGAAACCTGGCCATTAGGAAAAAGAGAAAGGGGAAGCAATCATACCTGGGCATGGTAGAAATCAAAAAGCACCCCAGGACTGGATCTGTTCCAGAACATTTATGAATACTAGCCACTGCTGTTTAGGCCACTGTTGAAGCCGCTGTTCTATCTGAACAGGCACTCTCATTAGGAGGTGTATACAGACTTGGAGAAGGGTAATACCCACCACAGAACTTTTCAGTATTACATAAAATGGGACAATAGTAGGCACTCTGCAGCTTCTGTCTATTGCATTAGACAAGAGGTATAGCTATCCACCTCTGACCTGCCTCTACATGCTAAAGAACTTGACTCTATGTTGGACCTTTTCTCATTTTCAAGGTGGTCAACCCTGTGGGTCTTCTTCATTTCATAAAGCTTTACCCAACCCATCATGTCTTGAAACCAGTAAGTAAGAGTCTGCTCACCTTTTCTAAGTTCCAGAGCACCCCCACCAATTGGGTTGTTTCATCTGTCGCTACTTTAAATCAGCTCCATAATTAATGTGCACCTCTGCTCTACTTATTGGCAGCCACAGTGAACTATTTGCTAGATTCTCTCTTCACATCATAGCTGTGTTCAACTCCTGAAGTGTACTTCACAGAGTGCTCCCTACTCCCTGCTCCATTTGCAATTAATATTGGTGAATGTTGGCCAGGGGTAGCTCAGTGGTTAAGGCATTGGACTGCGGTTCGGAAGATCCAGATTCAAACTTCACAACCCCCAAGTTGCCACTGTTGGGCCCTTGAGCAAGGCTCTTAACCCTCAACTGCTCAGATGTGTAATGAGATAAAAATGTAAGTCGGTTTGGATAAGAGCGTCTGCCAAATGCCTAAATGTAAATGTAAATGTAAGGGAACTTTCCTTGTAAAAATTCCACCATTCGGGACACCCACGAAGTCACCAGCGCAGATGTCACTTCCAGTGTGTTACCATGGTAACATAAGCACCTCGGATACTCGTCACAGCTGCAAAAATTAAATATTGAATATTTGTTAAAGGAAAAACTGATACCATTATAAAACATCTGCTATTGAAATGTTCATAAATGACTCCCTGTGTTTTAGATGAGTTCTCTGCCCTGTTTCATCTTCAATATGTCTACCTTATATGATAGTATTTGGCCTATTTGGCCTGCTCCAGCCTCTTATATGTTTACCTGATTTCTGACCATTGTTTGTTCAGTGGATATGGAGCATCAGCCAGATTCTGTTTGTCTGTTTTTGCTCCCAATAGCCACCAAACTGTGTTCAGCACCAACAACAGATTACTTTGAACTGATCCCGCCTTCTGCCGTACTTGTATTAAACCCAACATTAGATCACTGTGAACTGCCTACAGACTCCTCATAGCCTTCCAGAGAGATAGTAGTATTTGTTGTATACTTTATTTAAATAGTTGCTGGTGCAAAATTGTAATATGACAAAATTCAACAGGTACAGAATGTAATTCCAACATCCCAGTGTATAAAGCACATTCAAGCTATCTTTACTTCATATTATTTGTGCAGTGGGTGTATGCATACAGAAGCCAGGGATCAAAGGGAAGAATCACATGGATGAATCACCAGATTTCAGTGACACAACAAAGCACAATTGCTTTTTCATGTTCTCTCTTTCTATCTCTCTCTCTGTCTTTCTCTCACCCCTACTCTCTTTACGTGTGCCCTTATGTATTTTAAATGCATTAAGCCTCATGCTTGCAAATGTCAGATGCTGAAGCAGCTGTATGTGTGGGTTCACCAAGACATGGATGTTCATTAGAGAGAAAGAGAAACAGAAAGTGGAAAATTATTAATAAAAAGATACATTCCTTTTCTTTATCTGTTTAGGTAGCAACATAATGCCAATATTGCATGTTTTTGGTTTCACATATTCATGAAAAACACACATATATTAGTATAAAAGTGAAAATACCATATTGTTTAAGGATGCTGCAAAAAGGCATCCAAATCCCCCAGTGTTTGTATACACTAGTCTCTCTCTCTCTCGCTCTCTCTCTCTTGCACACACACACACACACACACACACACACACACACACACAACCATATATAGTAGATAAAAGGAACTCTTTGTTCACAGAAACCGGTAGTGTTACTAGTTCATTTTGAAATCAAAATGCCAGATTTGATTTGCAAAGGCAAGGTCAAGCTCTTTAAATATGAAAACAAAATGAAAAGTGGAAAAATGTACTACATTAATAAAACAAATCTGTATATCAATGGTTATTTCACTTGTCTGTGCTAATGCACTCAACATTAAACAGTTGTACCACATTTAAGTGCCATTTAGTGCCTGATACATCTGTACAAGTCCATTTGCTGCAGAGGCTTAACAGAGGAAAGTGAGTGGGCTGTGGGTGAGAGCAATGTGTTTGTACTGTTTAGAATGCTTGCACAGAGATAAGTAAGGGTAGCTAAATATGTTGAT
Source organism: Clarias gariepinus (assembly GCF_024256425.1). Lineage (NCBI taxonomy): Eukaryota > Metazoa > Chordata > Actinopteri > Siluriformes > Clariidae > Clarias > Clarias gariepinus. The sequence continues at coordinate 25,248,516 of NC_071108.1, forward strand.
ATGGTGAGTAAAGCTGTGATGAAAACAAGTGTCTGTCATCATAAAATTATTTAAAACTGAAATGACATAGAAAAGACAGCTATTAGAATTGAGGTTTTAAGTATGTTTTAAGATAACAGTGATTACAGTTTTCAGCAAGATGTGTTCCCTCATTTTAATAGGAACACCTGTACACCTGCACATTCATACAATTATGTAACCAGTTAATTATGCGTCAATAGCACAATATGTAAAAAGCATGCAGATACATATCAATAATTTTTTGTAAATGTTCACATTAAATGTTAGAAAGAAAAGAATAAGCATGGTCCATGTGACCCTTATCATGACATTGTGACAATGTTGGTACCCGAAGGGCAGGTTCAAGTATTTCACAAACTGCTGATCTCCTGGGAAATTTACACAGAATCATGCAAAAAATAATAATAAAGAAAATTATGTAACTAAATTAGGTAAGACCATACTTCACTCACAGTAACACTATGTAAACACCACATGTCCTTAATAGGGAGGTTGATGATTAATCAATAATCAATTAGTTCCCAGTAAGAATTTAACTAATTAAGAACGTATTAATGGACTAGACTTTGCATAATATTTTTCACAAATCTTATATATCTATTGTACATCACAAGAAGGTAAACTGGCAGTGCACAATATTAGACACTGTATTTCTAGTGACCTTATTATTTAAAAAATAAAGAAATGTATAATTTTTCAATACCTTTCTTTATTACCTTTTCCCAGCTTTATTATTACCATTATTATTATTATTATTATTATTATTGTTTAAACTAGTTGGGCTTCATTAATGTATTTCTTATTTCTTATGAGGTTGCCACTAGGACTGTAAAAATGTGTGTCCTAATTACAAATGGTTAATCATTTAACCATTATTATTATGTTTAAATATCATTAAGGAATTATACATTTAGTGACCAGTTAATTTGTGATGCCCTGCCTTTTACAGGGTGGGTCCTTACCTGTTGTCCTTTAGATTTCTATATCAGTCAGTCCCCTATAACTCCATTTGACAGACCCATGCCTGTGCCTGTTTAAAAACCATCAATACATTTTGGAACTGTCATGTAAGATGAAAGGGGAAGGGACATCATGACAATTCTAAAGTTTATTGATTCCAAAATGTATTGGTCCATTTATAAAATCTTTGCACATTTCATAAGTGTTGCTTAATGTGCTTAGTATTTTATATTAAATTTTGAAAGGGACATTAGAATCACCTCCTTCGGTTCTAATCACACTTTTTAAATACTGGTTCTGACCTGGAGGTTGGGGTCTTCGTCGTGCTGCAGGTGGGCATCTTCTGCTGCTTCTACCAAACGCTGGTGATACAGAAACAAAAATAGGGGAGGGATAGGAGTGGGAGGGCATAAAATTAATTACAAATGTTTTGGGTTTTTTTGGCCCAAAATAAGGTATGAGGAATGTAAACATATTTACTATGCTTTCAGCTGACTCACTAACACATTTTACATGCAACATATTTTGGTTCTTAGATAATACACAGTACTGTGCTGAAGTCTTAGCACCCTAAGTTTTTGTGCAAAGGCTCAAAACAGGGAACCGTGTGCCCTTCTGGTCCAATCCCACAGGAAAGTCAGTGTAGCACAAATTCCTGAAAAAAAAACAGAGCTGGCTACAAAAAAAAAAAAATCTAAACACTCAGTCCATCACAGCTTCTGCATATGGGGCTTAGCTGCCATGGTGTTAAAGGTTAAATTGTTGAAAAACATTTTGAATTAAAAAAAAAAAAGACACTGGATTTAAGTTTACTTCCAATAAAAGACTCTAATTGAATTACTATAAAATGTCTATTTGAGTTCTTCTCATATTTATGAAATGCAGGAAACTAAAAATGCTGTCTTCTTCTGTGTGCTATAATTTTATCATGTGTACTGGAGCATGCAGTCAGCGGTTAACCAGAATTTAAAAAAAGGACTGTTTATATAAATAACGTATTGGCAGTTGTGATACATAGCTTAAGCGACAAAAAATTACGCACGTTTGTTTTAATGTTACAAGATCACCATAAGGGATTTGCACTACAAGGATGAAAGAGCCACATGCAGCTCCGGAACCGCGGGTTGCCGACCCCTAGGGGAACCTACACGATATGTTTTTCGTGTTATGTTTTGCACATTTATATTATCCTACACACAATACTTCACAATGACAACATTAAAACAGGTGTTTCTAGTTTCTTCAGGTTTTTTTTATGTTAATTTATATATAAACAATTTAAATATTATACAGTATATATATATATATATATATATATATATATATATATATATATATATATTATGTAAGTATTTAGACCCATTAAAAGACCCACTAAGTATTTGGTCAAAGCACCTTTCCAGCAATGACTACCTGGTCTGGTTGTAAATGATGCTACGAGCTTAGCACACTTTGATGTTTCTTCCATTCTTCTTCACAGAATGTCAACCAGGTTTAACAGGCAGGGTAACTGCACAACCATTTTTTAGGTCTGTCCAGAGATGCTCTATTGGATTCAGGTGTAGATTCTGTCTGGGCCAACTCTTTCACAGAGTTGTTCTGAAGCCATTTCTGTGATTTCTTCGTATTAGGCGTGGGTCATGGTCTTGTTAAACCGCAAAACTTCATACTGCCAGTGGTCCTGATCACTTTGGTGGTGGTTTTCTCTCAGGATAGCTCTTTATGTTATTTGCATCCAGAGCCTGATGCTGCCACCATCGTGTTTGACTATGGGAAATATTTTAATAAGGTGATGCGGTATGCCCAATTTTCTATTTCCAAATAGTTCAATCTTTGTTTCTCATGGTTTGAAAGTCCTTCAGGTGCCTTTTGCAAACTCTCAGCAGGCTTTCATGTGCCTTTTAGTGTGGAATGGCTTTTTGTTTGGCCACTGTACCATATAGATCAGTATATATCAGATTCTGTTAAGCTGTTCTGTGACAATGACTATTATTAAAAGCACTATATAAATGAAATTTAATTTAATTTAATCAGTGGAGTGCTGCAGTGAATGCTTTGATATTTCAAGTCTATCTTATCTAAACAAGGGAAAATCATGATCTAATTTACAGTGACCCTTAGGTTCTTGGTTAGGTTCTCTCACCAAAGCCCTTCATCACTTATTACTCAGTTTGGCTGGGCTGCCAGATCTGGAAAGACTACTGGTTGTTCCAAACATCATCCAAATATATCAATGCTATTTGATAAACTTAATAAAAAGGTCTTGTATCCTTCCCCAGATCTGTGTCTTGACGTAATCCTGTCTTGTGGTTCTACAGATAATTCTTTTGACCTAATGTATTTGTTTTTACTCTGACATGAACAATCTACTGTGAGACCTTATATAGACGCGTTTGTGCATGGATTGTCAAGACACAGTCAATTATGCACAGATTAGGAATTAATTGAAGACTGCAATCCACAAACAGTCACCATTTGTATACACTTACCAGTCACTACCAGAAGGTGAAAACAACTTCTAACTCTACTGTATGGTGTTTACTGACTTTAATTTCTTCCTACTGTTCATTGTATTGTAAAATAATCGTGAAAGCATTTAAAATGTGCATCAATCAGTTAATATTGATATGTGTCTGCTACTTATGCTCTGTAATGCTTTTTTAATGGCTCTAATCTGAGATGTCTTAAAATGGGGATTTTTGTGGCTGGTAACTCTAAATGAATTTCTCCTCTGCAGCAGAGAGCTTTATGAGATTACAAGAAGTAGGTAAGAAGTATTGTTCTAGAATGTACAAAATCTAGAAAGTCCAAACTTGTCACATTGATTTAATAATGCCAATGTTGCATTCAAATTGAATTCAAAATGTGCAACTATTTTAAAATCAACCCCATAGGTTTTCCATACACACACAAGCAAAAGCTGGAAAACTACATTTGTACATATGTACAGAACCCACTTAACTACATACTGACACAGAATATCAAACACCTGCACATTTCAATGTACTTTTTAATTATAGCATGCACCATGCTAACATTTTCTATCACTGTCACTGTCTCTCTCTCTCTCTCTCTCTCTCTATCCCACACACACACACACCGAATCTGATTACTTCGCCAGGAGTATTTATCAACTGGTGGGTTACATTACCTGAGGCCATTTAAGCACTTACACACAGCTCATGGATTAAATACAGCGTAACATCAAATGCTGCCCTACTAACACGTTGCAGCTGTACATAGAGGATGTGAAATAGATTCAGTAAGAAACACTAAACAGGGCTCTCCAACTCTCAGTCCTGGAGGGCTAATGCTAACACAGTTTGGTGATTCTTCTGCTCAAATAAAGCTGATTCAACTAATCTGTTAATTACCAGGTTCAGTGGGTGTGTTTAGGTTTTGGTGAATTACAACCTATGCTGGACACTGGCTTTTTAGGACTGGAGTTAAAGAGCCCTGCTATAAACAAACAATTTTAAGGACATTATGTTTTTGAAGGAGATTGATAAACCTGGTGGGCGTGCCAGCAACTACTACTTCCAGTTTTTAGCTGTACAGCTGCAAGAATGTTGTTGTTTTATCCAGGTATATATGCTGTGTAGATCAACTTATGATCAAGGAGGAGCATGTAAATGGTGAAAGGAAAATACAGAGAATGGACCCTTGAGGGACACCACAAGTAGCAGAGAACATAGCAGACTTAAAATGTCTCAAGGATATAAACTCTGATCAAATATGATCAGAGCCAGCCCAGAGCAGACCCAAAGACTATGCGACCTTGTGAATATGCCTAAAAAATATGCTATGGTTGGTGGTGTTGAATGCAACTCTCAAACCAAAGAGGATCAGAGGAGAGGGACAGGTTAGGTATGTTAGGTAAATCTGTACTACTGTAAGTCCAAAGCCAGGGCTGTCCATGATTTTTTATTTTTTTTTTAACTAGATTTCACATTTGGCTCTGATAATTTGAGAATTCCATAGATATCATGTTGTGGTGAGACCTCCCGAGTTTGTAGACCTGGAAATTGTTGATGCAGGTCATGTATGTTCTGACCAAATCCAGTGTATGACTCCTAAAGCATGTAGGAACGGTAACTAGTGTTGTGTATTGTTTGGGTTTTTTAGGATACCGTTTCAAATCAATACTTTTAAAACAGTACCTAAACAGTGCTTGAACCTATACTTAAACAAAAAAAAGAGACATAAAAAATGGTGAATAACATTAAAGAACGGCTTTTATTGAAAAAAAATATATAAGTAAAAACGTGTTTCTATTAGTTATGTTATTTATATAGTATGCATAATTATAGGTGGACAAAACACAACTAATTTACATACTACCTAACCCAACTACACTAATTTAACACCAATAATTTATATATAAATTATTAATTTAACACCAGTGACAGCTCTAGTTGATATTCTTGGTATGCTACAAACCAGCTTCAAATTTCAGCAACTATTTTGCAAAAATATGACCATATTTGCCTTATCTGACAGAATACAATGCCTCTTCTGACTCTAGGGTTTGTTGGACTGTGCCGGGGGACAAACACATTACAAGTTTTATTCGGTTTGACGTTTCTCTTTTTATATGCAATTGTTGAAAGACATTTGTTGCATTGTTGCGGTATCAGAATCCTTTGTTATGAAATACAGTCACACTTTAGAACATTCAGCTTTAGGCATTTTTATTTCAGAGTGTTTAGCTTAGCAAGCTAACCCTACCTTCTGCCATCAGTGAAAGTGTAATTACTGTGTGTACGTGCTGCATTCACGTGAATGGTCTAATTTCCAGAGTTCTGCTTCTAAGTTGGAATGTTACTACAAACATTTGGATTTATATTATTTTAGCTTTCTGACTTGCGGTTACGTGTATTTTCTCAGTCAAGAAATAATTTTTCATGTGCGGTGGCAATGAAGTGAGGCACCGGAATCGGGGATCTGATTCAGTTCTATTACATATTGGTTACATAGGTACCGGTGTCATATTGGCACAGGGTTTCGGTACACAACCATAATGGAAACATGATGCTGCAATTTGAGGCACTCTAGAAGATTCTGAAACTTAGCTGCCTAATGGGAAGCAGGTTGTTTTAATACACGTCAACATAATAACTGCCCACAGACTTAATAAACCACAAATGTAATAAAAATCACTTTTGATATAATAATTCCACAAACATAATGAAATTTCCCACAAGTGCTATAGCAACTGTAAGTGGTTTATTATTTGTGGGCTGTTATTACATTGGTGTGTGTTAGGATTTGACAAAATAATTATCTAAATCTTCCATAATTATGATATTGGTGAAAGAAGAACAAACTGAAGTAAGGATGTCATGCAGCTCAGCAATGAATTAAGTATTGAACTTTGGGGGACAGTACATTTTAAAGTATAGTCATATTATGGGGGTTTGCATTTTAAAGCAAGCACAGGCAGCGGAGAGAAAATTAGATTAGGATAGATTAGATTCAACTTTATCTACTGTCTTTGTGCAAAAACATGTACAAAGCCAATGAAAATATTTCTTCAAAAAATAACTTACCCACCGTCATGCATTGCACTACGGGCTCAATGTTAGTTTTAGTACCAGCCATGGCCTGACACATTGGAAAATGTCATATGATGTCATAGATGTCATCCTGACCACTACAGACTAAAAACATCCCACAAAAGATTAAGTTTTGACAAAGTATTAAGTGCATAAATTAACAAACTTTGGGACGGGCATAATGCCAACACCTCAGATAGCCTGACAGCTCCTCGCTCGACTAGAGGAGAGGAAACTCGAAGCACATACAGCACCGCAAATAGCTCCCATAAACCCGAAGGGAGTTTATAAAAGAACCAGGGAACCTCTGTTTAGTGAGTAGGATGGTCAGGGCACAACACTTAACCTTTTTTTCTGTTCATCCGCAGACTACAACCGATCCGGCACATTTGCCAATTCACTCACTCACTCAATCTCCACAGTGCTTATCCTGTACAAAGTCATGGAAGGCCTGAAGCCTATCCCAAGGGACTGAGGACATCTGTATTAGTTACCCAATTGGAATGGTTATTACCGTCGCGCTCACCGCCGTGTAAAAACGTCAGCGGCCAAAATAAATCAGTTGCATGTCAAAGTCATATGGCCGCCAGGTGGCGCAAAGTGACATTTTCGCTCGATGCAGTAAATACAATAGTGACTGTTATATAGCGTGTCTCTGTATCTGTTTATTGTTATTTAAGTTCTGGATTATTTCAGGTACTTTGAACAAATTGTTGGGTTGCTCATGTTGGCTCATATGATATGTAGTTTACAAATGAACACCTGGTTGGGTTATTTTGACCCAACAACTGGTTTATTCATTATTCTCTCGTTTCTCCAAATGGCAGCCTGCAAAATGTTCGAAATATTACTGTTATTGTGTCATAGGTGTGGTTTTAAGAATTGTTTAGGCAGGAATGCGTGTGTATACAGCTAAAATTCTAAAATTCCATCAGTTATTAAAGATAGCATCTATTTAGAAGAACTGCCCCAGCGATTTCGGGGCTTTAGGAAATCTCCCGGCTCTCTGTGCATAACACCGGGCCAACTCATGTCGGAAAGAATTTATAAACGTTTTCTAAACGTGGGCTACTGTTTTTTACTTATAATATTTGTTAATTTAATTTAAATGAGGTTTGGGCTCAGGACTTCGATTCGGCATTGTAATCCTCCTCTTTAATTTACTCCGCAGTCTAAATCAGCGCTCAGTCGCATGCATAAAGTTTTCCAGGGCGTGCTGGCGGAGGTAGACTAATGATTATGAAAACAGCAAGCAGAGTGACTCTGACCATTTTAAAAAACGTTTGCGGTCATTTTCTGACGTGCTCAAGTTCACCAAAAAAAATACAGAACAGCGCTTACAAAATCATAAAGTTTTTTTCGTTATTGTGAGTGCGCTTAAATAAAAATTGAGTCTTATAAGGGCCATGTAGCTTATATAGTTTTATTATATAGTTTTTGCACATTAATCTGAGTCCTCATCTGTTAAATTTTTGAGGACAATAGGTTTTCAGCCTGTCACGGCGTGCGCCCAAATTCATATCGCTCCTCACTCACTAGTTAGGCAGTGTCCCCTTCAGATATGCAAACTCTGCGGTTTGTTGGGTTACAGTGGATTTTACAGTGGCTGCTGTCCCCGCGGGCCCACGCTGCCAACCAAACCTGCATGTGCATATTCCTTCCTTTCCATCCTCACTACATTAACACTTTCCTTCCCATTTCTTGCCATAAGACCTCGCCTCGAGTCCGTGCTTCATGGTGCCGCCCGTGCACTTAGAGTCGAACCCGTTACACGGCCCAAATGTAGTCAACAATATAATTTTTTTTTTAAATAAACGTTTTATGCTTGTTTTAATGCTATTTTGAAATTAAGCAGTAATAGCTAAAATAGTAAAAAGTTTTAATATTAACAAGGGAAATGTTTGATGTCATGTGGGCATTATAAGATTTGTATTGAAAACTTCTAACTAAAAAGTGGCAGCTGGCACGCCTAAAAATAGACGCAGGTTAATTTTTTTATAGTCTAAATAAAAATCCTGCTCTTTAATTTCCTAAAGTCAACCGCACACAAAGTTTTCCAGAGCGCGGAGGAATTTTGTTGTGCTAAATAATAATTTGTGCAGTGTAATCAGAGCCTCCTATTCCTATTAAACCTGGGTTGTTGTTCTTTTAGTGTCACTGTGTGTGCTTTACAATGCCAGACAACATTCAAATGCAAATTATTCACCCTCCCCAGGTGTGAATCAGCTGTTCTCACCTATACATTCAGAGAAATTGAAATGCACCCCTCCCCACTTTAAAAACCTCTTGAATCTGAGGCTCTTCTGAAGACTTTAAGTGATTAAAAACCGTTTAATCACTGATCATTTTTTAATCTGTGTAAATTTAAGCTTCTGGATTCTAGATTCTCAAAAGTTGACATTGTTACCGTTTTAAATCCTTGGAATAGACGAAATGTAAATTTTCCTTATGATAGCATAAATAAAATAAAAAAACGGGTATGAGGCTATCTTGGTTTATTAATCCTCGTGCCTGGGCCTGCAGACCAAATCGTCATTAGCACGTCCCTCCCTCAAACAGCGCAGCCATTTACTTTTTACAACAATGGCAGCTGGAACACCTAAAACAGATGCAGGATTATTTTTTCATAATCTAAATAAAAATGCTTTTTTAAACGTGGGCTATTGTTATTTACTTGCAATATTTGTTAATTTAATTTAAATAGGGTTTGGTCTCTGGAATGTTGAGCATCGTGATCCTCTTCTTTACTTTCAAAGTCAAAGTCAACTTTATTGTCAATTCTGCTACATGTACAGTGCATACATATAGAGATACAAACCTCTCATCCTCGATACAAATAACACTGAAAAGAAAAAACTTAAATAACACAAACTGCAAACTGGACAGAATTCCTACGTAGAATCAGCGCTTAATCGCACACATAAAGTTTTGTAAATTCGTTTAATGTTTATTGGTAAATAATGACCCCCGTTGCACTGTACCACCGCTGGGAAAACTTTATGAAATACAAGTTAAAGACAATTATGATGATCTGTCACGGCGTGCGCCTGTGATAGGCGTGCACCCAAATCTACTATTGCTACTCGCTCACTCCGTAGGCTCCCTGAATAGGCGGCAAAGGGACGGAGCCGCCTATTCGTTTACCTGGCGATAATTAACGTTAATATGATCTCGGGCTTGCTCCGCATTATAAAAGCAAGCCCATCTTTACTCCCGCACCGTGCCCGCCTTCGCAGCCCCGCTGCCGAAGAGGAAAAGACTGCGACGTTGTTTTGTTAAGTTTTTGCATCAGGAAAGACTCGCGCTGGCCATCGACAGCGTGCTCAGTTCTGCCACTCCGCGCACCGAAACTTATTGTCAGCTATGTGCCCGCATGCCAGTGTGGCACAGCCCCCGGAACTGCACATGCACAACCTTCATCCCATTTTTTCTATTTTCCCTCCTTCAACCCTTTCCTTCCCCATTTTACCTAAATAAATGACCCCTTTTCCCCGTAAGACCTCGCCTCGTGGCCGTGCTCTATGGTGCCGCCCGTGCAACATGGGTCGAACCCGTTACAGATCATAACAGTCTACTGCATTTCATTCTTATAATAACGCAAAAATACAAGCGGGGCTGAATGATCGACAACAGCTGACGCAGTAGAACGTCCTGACAATGTTATAATTTTATGGTCATTTATTTCAGTTAATAAATCTACTACAAATTAAAGAACAAAAGATATAAGATACAAAACCTACACGCGTCTATTTTAATTACACGTGATAAAATCTAAAGGCTCACTGTGTTAACATTTATTTTGTTTAAATTTTATCCTAATAAAATTTCATTAAACTTGAATTTAAATTTGTACTGTAATTTTAGTACTGTGATTATGAATTTGTTTAACTATAATGTTTTACTTGATTTTATCCGCTACTACGTGCAGTTCTAAAGAAGTCTGTCTTATTAGTCATGCAAAGAATGACCTAAGGCATGAGGCGTCAGTCTATAGTTATATAGCGCCACTCAGCGGTAAAAGCCAGAAAACGCACAAAGCCAAGCGCCGCGACAGTAGAACCGACATTCCAATTAGGTAACCACTGTATATATAATTTCCTTATTCTAAAATAAATTAAATTCCTTTTTTTAATCAAAATTCTACACAAAACTACCCATAATGACAACATGAAAAAAGTTTACTTGAGATTTTTGCAAATTTATTAAAATTAAAATAAATTAAGAAAGCAAATGTAAATAAGTATTCACAGCCTTCGCCATAAAGCTCAAAATTGAGGTCAGGAGCATCCTGTTTCCCCTGATCATCCTTAAGATGTTTCCGCAGCTTAATTAAAGTGTACCTATTGTAAAGGTACACACCTGTCTATTTAAGGTCCCACAGTTGACAGTTCATGTTAGAGCACAAACCGTCTCGGGTTACTTTGCTGTAACCCTGTTCCCTGAAAAGGCGGGAACGAGATGCTGCGTGAAAACGCTATAGGAACATCTTTTCATTTTGCCAATTGTGAAGCATGTGTGTATCAAACATATATAACCTCTATAACCTCGGTAGGGTGACATCATCTGATTAGACGCACCTGCAGGTTATAAATACAGGTGAACCGGAAACATTCCTCAAATTGATTTGTCTGAACGGACGTCTGGTCACGAGGCAGTGCGGCATTGGGATGCAGCATCTCGTTCCCGCCTTTTCAGGGAACAGGGTTACAGCAAAGTAACCCGAAACATTCCCTTTCAAAGGCTACACTCGATGCTGCGTGAAAATGCTATGGGAACGAGAGTACCAACGTCGCCGCACTGCAAGTGTCTGGACCCCTGAATTATGTAGCGTGTGCGCACAAAGCCAGGAGGTCTCAGAACTACGTCTGAAGAACTTTCGGAAGATAGTTAAGTGAGGATGCAAAATGGCCCTGACTAGCCCAGGGGCAAGTCGAGGCAGGATGGGGAGACTGACAGATCTCCAATCCTCTTAGAGAGGTAAAGGCCATTAGAAAAAACATCTCAAGGGTCAGAAGCCTGAGGCGCTGACTCTAGTGGTTCAACAAAAAGTAGGGGGGTGTTTCCCACAATAACCCCATCAATCAGGACGTGACAGGCTAAAATAGCGGTTACGTACGTCCTGAGAGTAATAGGGCACAAGCCCGAGGACAACTTTTCCTGCAGAAACTCCAGCACTGAAACAATTCGGCAGTGGACTGGGTCTACCTGCTTCGTCATGCACCAACTTTCAAATACATTCCATTTGAGGGCCTAAGCTCTTCTAGGGGAGGGGGCCCTAGCACTTAGAATAGTCTTAATTACGCTTGCTGGGGGACCAGCTTGACTTAGTTTGTCCCGTTCAGGAACTGAACGTGAAGGTTTCAAAGCTTGGGCCAGGGGTGAAATATCGTCCCCTGTGCCTGAGAGAAGATCCCACCTCATTGGAATTACCCATGGTGAGCTGTTAAGAAGGAAACCAGATCGGAGAACCACACTCTGGTCGGCCAACAGGGCGCTATCAATAAGAGGCGCAAACGCTGTTGATAGACCCTTGCCAAGACTCCAGGGAGCAGAGCTATCAGGCAAAACACATAATGGCGTAACCTGGGCCACGTACGGGCCAAGGCGTCCAGACCCAGGGGAACTAGAAGAGTCAGATAGTAGTAAAGGGGACATTTGCTGATCTTGCGAGGCAAAAAGGTCCACCTCTGCTACATGAAATTCCTCCCAGATTGACTGACTACTTCGGGGTGGGGTTTCCATTCCCTGTGTGTCAGAGATTGACTGGACAGTACAACTGCTCCCACATTCATATGCCCTGGAATGTAAATTGCCCTGAGGGACAGGAACCTGGTGCGCTAGCTATTAGCGGCGCAAGCACAGTCCGCCCTGGCGATTAATATATGAGACTTCCATAGTGTTGTCCACCTGCTCTAGGACATGGCAGCCTCTTAACTGCTAGAGAAAGTGCTTTAGGGCCAGAAATAGAGCCATCATTTCAAGGCAATTGATGTGCCGCGCGAGAAGATGGCCTCTCCAGCTTCCTTGGGCTGGACAGTCATCTAAGACCGCACCCCAGCCTGTGAGAGAAGCTTCTGTCGACGACAAGATGAAGTTAGAGTGGGACCCAGAGTAAAAAACGTCTGTCCACATAGGAAGGGTACGAAGCACCTGGCGCGTAACCTTTATTGGGGATTGGCCCTAGAGTGTAAACCCCTGGTTCTTAGCCACAACTGAGATGCTCTCATGTGCAGAAGACCCAAAGGTGTCACCGTGGATACAGCTGCCATAAGAGCTAAGATCTCTGAAAGTGATGGTCACTTTTCTGGTCTAGCTTGAATTCCTTAAGGGTGTTGAGAATGGATTCGACACGACGGGAGACCGCTGTGCCCGCCCATAAATAGGATAGAGCACGCTTTTTTGGGCGTTGGGTTTCAATCCCAAGAAACAAAGGTAAGCCAGGACGACATGCTGATGTCGAAGCGCTAGCTACTAAGACTGGGCCAGCCAGTCGTATATGTCATTCATATATCATATGGATGCCCCGGAGTCATAAGAGCCAGAACTACATCCATGCATTTTGTATATGTGCGGGTGAGAGCTAGACCAAATGGAAGGACCCGATACTGGTAAGCTTTGCCCCAAACGCGAACCTCAGGAACCTCCTGGTTTGTGGCAATATTTTTATATGAAAGTAAGCGTCCTTCAATCGATTGTCACAAATCAATCGCTTGATAGGATTTGAGAGCAATCACTTTGACAGCCAACATTTTGCAGCTGTATTATTTATTTTAGATAGCGGGACAGCCCGCGATATTGGACGCAGCCCCCCGTTCCTCTTGAAACCAAGAAATACTGACTGCAGTAGCCTGACTTAATGTCTGGTAGGGAAACATGTTCCATGGCCCCATTCCCCAGCAACTTCTGTCAGCAGATGCGCACTTTCCGGTATCACGGAAATGTGGACCACGCCGTTGAAACGCGGAGGTCGATGTGCAAACTGAATCCCGTAGCCCTTGTCTACAGTCTTTAGTACCCAGGGAGATAAGCCTGGCAGTAGCTCGCACGCTGCCAGCTTTTCCGAAAGGGGTAAAAGTTTTAGTACTTGGACTGCACGGGGGGTTTGGGGTGTTAGTGGTTTGGCATCCTGGGATGTAGCAGGATAAAACCGAGGCACTAACATATCTTTGGAGATCGGTGTCGTCTGAAACACCAGAGGCGGCGGAAACTGAACACCGACCCCATCTTAAGGGAAAGAGCGATAAGTGCCGCTCCCCGGGTCCTGAGCGTGTAGGCTATCAGGACTTATTTTTAGTGAAGAAGACAGTGCGGGGATCTGATCTTTTGGAGGCTGTCTGTGAGGGGCGACGAGCCATACCCCAGTCCTTACGGGGGGGGTGCCCGGCTGCTGACGCTCTCCTTCTGCCTTCTCCCTCTCGCCTAGCGAGAATCAGGTGGCCTTTCCCAATCAGGCCTATATGATAAAGTGGCCAGACAAAAGCCACTCCTTAGTAAAAGGCATGGGCAGCCAGTCTGGAGTTTGCCAAAAGGCACCTGAAGGAGTCTCAGACCATGAGAAACAAAATTCTTTGGTCTGATAAGACAAAGATTAAACTCTTTGGTGTGAATTTCAGGCAGGAAACCAGGCACCGCTCATCACCAGGCAAATACTATCCCTACAGTAAAGCATATTGGTGGCAACATGATGTGGGGATGTTTTACAGTGGCAGGAACTGTGAGACTAGTCAGGATAAAGGGAATGATGTCTGCAGCAATGTACAGAGACATCCTGGATACAAACCTACGCCACAGCGCTCTTGACCTCAGACTGGGGCGACGGTTTATCTTTCAGCAGGACAACGTCCCTAAGCACACAGCCAAGATATAAAAAGAGTGGCTTCAGGACAACTTTGTTTAATTTCCTTGAGTGGCCCAGACTTGAATCCGATTGAACATCTCTGGAGAGATCTTAAAATGGCTGTGCACTGACACTTCCCATCCAACCTGATGGAGCTTGACAGGTGCTGCAAAGAGAAATGGGCGAAACTGGCCAAAGATAGGTGTGCCAAGCTTGTGGCATCTTATTCAAAACGACTTGAGGCTGTAACTGCTGCCAAAGACGCATCTACAAAAAATTGAGCAAAGGCTATAAATACTTATGTACTGTACGTGTGATTTCTAAGTTTTTTTATTTAATGAATTTGCAAAAACACCAAGTAAACTTTTTTTACGTTGTCATTATGAGGTGTTGGGTGTGGAATTCTGAGCAAAAAAATGAATTTAATCTATTTTGGAATAAAGCTGTAACATAACAAAATGTGAAAAAGGTGATGCACTGTGAATACTTTTCGGGTGCACTGTATATACTATTTATTTATTTTTCTTAGTTAGTGGGTTATATAGTTAGTTATATAAACATTGTTAAATCATACTCACACAATGCACAACACACTTACCTTCATGGCGTCTGCTTTTTTACGAAACATCTCCTCCATGTTTTCTGCCAGTTTCTTCACAAGTTTGAGGCCATCAATTTCCTCCACACGTACTGAACGCTCATACTCTTTGTATTTCTATAAAAGGTAAAGGAAAGAACAGCAAATCTATAAATTGTAACACTGCCATAACACATTGCGATTTACAATGGCAGTAATTGCAAATTAATTATTTATATATACACACGGATAAATTTTGGATTGCGAACATAATTCATTCCAACTAAATGTAAAAACATTATTTAAATTGGACCAACATTTTTTAACCAGATTTATATAAATAGCTTGAAAGCAGGAAATGTTTTTTTCTCCACATTTGCTGGTTTGTACATTTGTTCTGTTATATTCAGAACCACTGCACAACTTCAACTGTGTTGTTGATTTTATTTAACAGATCCACAAACACAGCTGACTATCAACAGATTATGATTTGCTTTTCATTTAACTAAATATTTTTTCTGCCAATACGTATCCTTCTGCAACTGGCAGAACTAAGTGACCATGACTGGCGAAGCTAGTGGCTGACAGTTAGTGACCAGCAGTTATGTATTTAACAGGGGGTTAAAGTAATTATGAATTTATATTGGTACTATGTAGCCAAAAGGTGAGGTGGAAGGTGGTAGACAGACCTGCAAATCTCTAAATTTCTCATAAGGATATTCAAGTTTCAAAAAAGTTTATAAATCCCAGAGGGAAACTGCTTAATATTCTAATATCATATAAATCGCTAATACTCATATCATAAGAATATTAGCTTTAACTTCTTGGTTCCCCGATTAAACCCAAGTATTCATATTTCCATTACATGTATGGCTTTTGATAGTTTCCCTTATCCAGAGCAATTTAAATAAGTGCTTTGAAGTCTCTATTGATAACACATCCTCATACTGGTTCACTAGGTTACTGATGACCATTATTATCAGTCTGAAACATGGTTGGAACTTTTCTTTAGTTGCTGGTGTCGGTCCTAAACTAAAGGGTAGGTCATCAGACATTATTTTTAGACTGCCAATAGCTAAGATGTTCAGACATCCATAGATGCCAACTAGGGCTGCAATAACAAATCGATTAAATCGATTGAAATAGATTGTGAAATTCGTTGCCAACTCTTTTAGTAATCAATTCGCTGTATCACGCAATGCAGAGACTATTAACTATTTGATTAATAAAAAAAAACTTTAGTTAAGCGCGGAGCGGAGTGAACACACTCGGCCTCGTGCACTGATGTTAACAGAGTTCGACGCCTTATAGACAGGGCGGAGCAAAAATAAAAAATAAAAAACAAGCAGAATAAAATTTAAAATACATTTTCTCTCTTTTCTCAAGGCTTAGCCTGCTCTTTGCCTGCTGTGTGTATGTTTGTGTGTGCGCGCATCATTGGACACCGTGCCCCACACACACACACAGACCCCTCTTACTTTCACCATTTACAGACAGACTCTTTCTCTCTGCTCTACACAGAAACACTGCTCTGTTGCGATTCTTTTCAAAGGTAGGTTAATTTGTTTTATTTTTAGTTTACAGCAGTGATCCAGTTAGTGCGTTTTTAAAAATTAAATTTGGTTCATGATTGTTTTGGAATACGAGCCTGCTTCCGGAATGAATTATGCTCGTAATACAAGGTTCCACTATATATATATATGGCTGTGTTTTATATAATTTTTTGTGTAAGTCTATTTTTATGTAATTTTATTATAATAGCTCAGGGAGCAACAAGTTTGTGCACTTTCTAAAGATTTTAGTTCTGTTTTTCAATAAAGGGTTGGAAATTAATGCTTTTCTCGTTTTTTTTAACCCGATTTATCAATTAATCGAAAAAATAATCGACAGATTAATCGATTATTAAAATAATCGTTAGTTGCAGCCCTAATGCCAACTAACGTTAAACTGAAGACAAAATCCAAATGCTGTTCACACAAACACTGTTGTTTATCTTTATTTATAGCTGTTTTATAGTAGATTATAGCAGTGCTGGATATTTTAAAAGAAATAACAGCTACAATACATAACTAGCTGGCTTCCTAGCAATGTATCTTAAACTTCCCTCAACTTACCACCTAACAATTTATTATGTTAATGTTAACTGTGCAGTCAGCAAACCCATACTAAAGCGCGATCCCAATTCTATTTTCTACCCCTTCCCCTACCCCTCGCCCCTTCCCCTTGTCCCTTGAAACAAAGTGGAAAGGGGAAGGGTTAAAATATTTCCCCTAAGAAATGGGACACCACTACAACACTGTTATAGTGGTAGGGGTACCAGGGGTAGCTCAGTGGTTAAGGCATTGGACTACGGTTCGGAATATCCCAGGTTCAAACGCTGGATAAGAGCGTCTGCCAAAATGCCCAAATGTAAATGTTATACGTCATCATACGTATCCGTTCATTTACATGTACACATATGGCCGTAAGCAAAACAAACAATGTGTTATTAAATGCTCGGCAAACTGCCATGCTACTGAACTTTCATATTTGTTTGTAGCATGCAGTAAGGTGTATATGACATAAAAATATATTTTTGTAATATCGTGCAATCGGAGCTATCCGCTAGCAAACTTTAGCGATTTTTTTGCAAACGTTTCTTTACAGAACATCACCATAAACACAAACACAAGACTAAAGGTAATATACATATAATGAAAACTTGTCATAAAAATCCTTATTAATGGCAAAAATTTGTTACATTTATGGCTCTGCTTGCTCGAGTGAGCAGCCATGTTGAAAATTTTACACCATCATTTGGAGGGCTATCTGTCCCTTCCTCTTACCCCTACCCCTCCAACCAAAAGAGAAATGAGACAGCCCTACCCCTTCACGTGAACGTGCCAAACGGAGGGGTAGGGCTAAGTGTAGGAATAAGGGGTAGAATTGGGATTGGGCTAAAATATAACCCTTTATTCAAGAAAGAAAACAAGGCAGTTTCCTAGTATTTCTTCCTTATATGATGACTAGTTCACTCAGTCAAAAAAAAGTGTCAGTCCCTGCATCCATCTTTAACATATATGTGTGTGTGTGTGTGTGTGTGTGTGTGTGTGTGTGTGTGTGTCAGGGCAAAGTGTGTGAGAGAGAGATAAAATGAGAGAATAAACAAACAAAGACAGGTAGTCTATGTGAATACTTGGAACAAACAATGAAGATGAGACATTTGCTAAGCTTCTTAGAAAACACCATCTATCACTGCAAAAGACAATAAAAAGGGAAGTAAAATAAATGAATGGGAGAGAGTGACCCTCTTAACATTTCACTCAATCCTCTTCACTCTCCTTTCCTTTTTCTTAACAATTATTTTACTTTAAACTTTATCTAATTGTTGTTTCCACCTGGTCATTTTAAAAGTTTGAACAGAAATAAATTATACTTGTGACAACCTCTTGGTGACAAACTGATAAATGAGAAGTGAATCAGAAACAGAGCCACTGCCCCTTAGCTTTTTAGGTTGATTAATAAAAGACTCTGTTGCCAATTAGAGACTGAGGAGAGATTGCTCTCTTTTAGGGCAAAACAACTTTAAAACTATAGCAAAGCTTGGAAATAACTGAAATGACTAAGACTGGATGAACAACAAAAGCACAAAAGTCTGGCTTTAGTGGCACTGTTTCTTAAAAACGATTTTCACAATGTGCGCATACAACCTGCACTAACATTAATGGAGTGCAAAAGAGCTCGAAAGTCCCTTCGGATATGCTCTCAGGTTGAAAGTCGATAAAAGCAATGACACGTGAACAAAGACACTCAACCCAGTCTTGAACATCTCTACATCTGGGAACAATTAACACCTTAATTAAAACAGTACTTGAATGAGAACACAGCAAAAGAAGCACTTGAACAGAGCATGTAAAAGACAGGTACTTTGATCTTGGCTTGTCACCAGATGTTGCATTGGGAGAAAAAGAGAGAGAGAGAGAATTTTTTTGAATTTTAACCAAACATTTTATTTGACAAATTACACTCTAAGCACAATTCTAGACACACCAATAGCCACAAAACTCAATAATCATTGTAACAAACAAGAAAAAAATAAAAGTTCATCTACAACAAAGCAAATTGCATCGTTATAACACCACTGAGTTGAAAACAAGATTAAATCTTTCATCATCTTATAAAATTTAAAATCAACCCACACTCTTGCTTTTATCCGATTTTTTAAAATTGATACAACATCACATCCTTCTGCCCCTTCAATTTTGTTCCTCCTACTTATATATATTGCCATTTTTGCTTCACCTACAATAAAATTTAAAAGTTGACATTTTATCTTGTTTTTTTCTGTATAATGATACCCAAGAATAAAACTCTGAACAGTAAAACATTCATTAACCTTACCCAGCAACAATGTAAGAAAATTAAATAAATAACACAATCTTTTACATTCCATAAAACAATGAAAAATTGTTTCCTTTTTTTCACAAAAAGGGCATCGCTTACAAACATTCGGATTAATAACACTCACCAAAGAATTCACAGCAATTGCACCATGTAAAATTCTCCACTGGAGATCCCCCACCCTCTTTTCCAAAGGAGGTTTATAAAGAACTCTCCACACCGGTTTTATACTCTGATCTAGGCCTAATTTGTTTCTCCAGACAGTATCAGCTCTTTCTTTTAAATTTTTCAAATTGAAAACTTTAACACAACTTTTATAAATTTTTTTACTGTTACTTTCATTAATAGATAGATCCTCTGAAATCTTAAGCAGTTCCCCATCTGCACCTTCAAAATCAGGAGTAATGTAAATTATTGGAAAAGGATCCTTATTATTTGGAACCGTATTTCCTTCACCATAACTTACAAGTAGGGACTTTTCTTCTGCTGTAAGTTTCTGTTTTAAAAGATCCAATAGTTTTCTTACCAATCTTATTGATCTGACTCCAATACAAGAAGCAACATTTTGTGAGTTATTTAGTTCAAAACCCCCGGCAACTATTATATGACACAATTTAACTTTTTTTGCTAAAAACATTACACTTTCGAAACCACATGCAATCTCACTTAATACATCAAGTCTACCTCCAAATACAATTGGCTCTTCTAATAACCAGTATAATGACGAACTAAGATCCCCTCTTCTTTTTTTGAATGAGCTCCATATTTTAAAAACACCTTTATAAAAAGGTGTTAGTCCATTCAGCTGAATCCTGTTTGCATCCATTAAAAACAGAGCAGAATCCACTCCTAGGCTCCCAGCTTGACTCAGAATAAGATTAGCAACACCTCTCCATACAAGATCTTCTGGTCCATTTAAGAGTCTTTGAATGAACAGTAAACGAAAAGCAGCTCCTCTGCTGGCTAAGTGTACTAGTCCATGTCCTCCTTCCTCCCTAGGGAGATAAAGCACACTCTGTGGTACCCAGTGAAACTTGGTCCAAAAGAAGTCAACAATGAGAGCTTGTAGTCTCGCAAGAAGACCACTTGGTGGCTCAATACATGCCAAGCGATGCCAGAGAGTTGAAGCCACCAAATTATTGATGACTATAACACGTCCTCTAAATGACATTTTAGGCCACAGCCATTTCCATTTGTCCAGTCTTCCTTTTGTTTTTTCTAAAACACCTTCCCAGTTTTTTTGCAAAACTGAATCTTCTCCAAGGTATACACCTAAATATTTGAAGCCTTTTTTCTTCCATTCAAGACCAGCAGGCAGATTAGGCAGGTATTTAGCTTCCCATTCCCCACAAATAATTGCTTCACTTTTGTTCCAATTAATCTTGGCTGAAGACAACTTTCCAAAATCATCAATTAATAGTCTAAGATTATCAACTTCTTTTTGGTTATTCACAATAACAATAACATCATCCGCATAAGCCGACAACTTAACTTTAAAATTACATTGTGGTACACTCCAACCTTCCATTTTTTCTCTTAACCTCACTAACAATGGTTCAATCACTAAGGCATACAACATGCCTGACAAGGCACATCCCTGCCTTATGCCCCTTGTGATCTTAAAAGGAGCACTCAAGCCACCATTGATTTTAAGTACACTCTCAATGTTATTATACAACACTCCGATCATTTTAATAAAACTCGGGCTGAAACCAAACTCTCTTAGTGTCTGCCAGAGGTGAGTGTGCTCAACCCGATCAAAGGCTTTTTCTTGGTCCAAAGAGATGAGACCAAAGTTGATACCCAATACTTTAGAGATATCTAAAATATCTCTAATTAAGTATATATTATCAAAAATAGATCTTTTAGGTACACAGTATGTCTGGTCCGCGTGGATGATCCAACCAAGTGCCTCCCTTAATCTGATTGCCAAAGCTTTGGATAAAATCTTCAAATCAGAGCAAAGGAGTGACACAGGTCGCCAATTCTTTATATCTCTGAGGTCACCTTTTTTTGGCAACAGGGTGATTACTGCTCTCCTGCAGCTCATAGGCAGCAACTCTCTGGTCAAGCTGTCATTGAGCACATCTAGCAGGTCATCCCCTAAAACATCCCAGAATGATTTATAAAACTCTACAGGGATACCATCAATCCCCGGAGCTTTCCCGCACTCCATTGTCTTTAGGGCATCATACAACTCGCCTTTCGTAAAAGGTTTTTCCAGTTCAGCATTTATTTCTTCCGGAACTTTAGGTAGACCCTCATAAAAGTAACTGGCTATTTCTTCCACCTCCTCGTGTTCACTCCTATACAGCTCTGAATAAAACTCCACTGCTCTTTTCCTAATTTCCTTAGGCTCTGTAGTTTCTGAGCCAGATTCCAATAACAATGAATGCATGATTCTATTTAGGCCATTCTTTTTTTCAAGTCCAAAGAAAAACTTCGTTGGACCATCCATCTGTACTATACTTTGAAACCTTGATCGTACCAGAGCACCCTGTGCCCTAATCTCCAACAATTCATCTAAAGCTTTCTTTTTAGTTTTGAGAGCCTTAGTGCGTTCTTGATCTCTCACAGGCTCCAGAGAATTTTGTATTTCTAATATTTCTCTCTCCAGATCTTCTAGAGATCTGGAAATGTCTCTAGTAACGTTGAGAGTGTATATACGACACAACTGCTGCATCTGTATTTTTCCATTATCCCACCATTGCTGCAATGAAACAAAAGATGACTTCTTATTCTTAAAATTTTGCCAAAAGAATTTTAACACCTCACAAAAAGAGTTGTCGTGCAATAAACCAATATTAAAATGCCAGTAAGCACTTCTTGGCTTGACATTATTAACAAAAATACTACAACTGACCAAACCATGATCTGAAAACCCCACAGGTGAAATTGTACATCCCTTAACAATGTTAAAATGATGTTTAAAACAATACCACCTGTCAAGTCTAGCCATTGTTACATGATATTCTCTCACTTGTGACCAAGTATACTGCTTCTGAGTTCTATACAAAACTCTCCAAATATCATACAAATCATATTCTTTCATAATTTTTCGCAAAACCCGTTGTGATTCCATATGAGGTTCTTTATGATTTCTATCAAAAGTGTCATTTTCTGTACAATTAAAATCACCCCCAATAAAGAGAAACTCTTCCGGTTTGCACTTTTCTACTACATCTCTAAGCTTATTCAAAAACAACACTCTTTCACTCCCCAGAACTGGAGCATAAACATTTATAAATACAAAAATAAAGTTTTCAAACTTAACCCGTAATTTTAGCAACTGTCCTTCAACTATATTTTCCACTTCATAAAAAAACGGAATAATATTTTTCCTTAATAGGATGGCTACACCTCCACTAATGTTTGTCTTATGACTCATAATCACCTCCCCTTCCCATTCCATTTTCCATAAACTTTCATTTTGCACATCAGTGTGAGTCTCCTGAACAAACATAATATCAATGCTTTTTTGCCTTATGAGCTCAAACAACATTGCTCTTTTTCTATAATCCCTTGCACCATTAATGTTCAAACTGCTCAGTCTTAAACCACTCATTAATAAATAAATAAGAGAGGAAACTGAGCAGAAAAGAAACAAAAGAAAACATAAAGAACAAGAAGACATTATGGCATTGCTTTTTCGTCACTTAACACGATTGATCTCATCCTTTGTACAACTTTCTTCAACCTGCCCACTTCTTGTTCTGTAAGACCCCCCATCCCTTTTTCTTTCATTGCTATTCTTGCTGATTCTATAAACAAATCCCGATCAGGGAAGAAATCTTCTACTTGAACTCCCCTCAATCCTTTTGTATTTTGCAAAAACCTTTTAATCTTCTCAAGAGTATAAACATTCCTTCCAGATCTCCTTAGAGAGGCTGAACCAACCGAGCTCACAGATTCACTCTCACTCTCCGTTACTGAATCATCAGAACTACTATTATCCGATATACCTCCATGGTCCATCTTCTCTTTTATCTGCTTTTCCTGACACTGTTCTTTCCTAACTTTTTTCCCCCCTCTCCTCCCAGTAGTTTTTCTTTTTAGAGTCGGTGTCTTAAAAAGACTATCATCATCTGTTATATTAAAATCCCTGGACACTTCTACTTCCACAACACTACCACCAACAGCCATATTCACCTCAGTTTCCTCCTGTCCCACTTCCTCCCCATTATTCACAGTTTCTTCATGATTATCTCCTTGCTCAGTTATTCTACCCTCATCACTTCCTTTATTCTCAGATGTATCTCTATCTGTTTCTTGTTGATTGTCACTCGCCTCATTTTGTCCTACTCTATCAGTATTATTCTGAATTGTGTCGTGCTCAACATTCTCTGGACACGCACGAGCAAGATGTCCTTCAAGGCCACACCTGAAGCACTTCATTGTTTCTGATGTTACATAGACAGCATAGTCAAAATCATCAATCCTAAATTTTAACACAAGATTTAACTCCTGTCCATTATTAAGAATCATGTACACTTGTCTTCGGAAAGTAACAACATGTTTAAGTTGCGTAGATTTACAACCTAAAGCGATCTTTTTAATCTGTGAAACAACTTTCCCATGCCTCGCGAGTTCTCTTTCAATTAACTCATCTTTAATGAATGGTGGAACATTTGACAGAATGATCTTTTTTGCTGGTTGCATCAAAGGCATTACTGCAGTATAAGCATCATTTATGACGATTCCACTCGCAACGATCTCATTAACTTTATTTACATCGTCTAGGAACAACACAATTGCACTGTTCATTCTCGATGCTGACAAAACGCTTCTATGGCCAACAACCTGTGCGACTGCTAGAACACACTCCTCTACAGAGCAGCGTTCTGCGGGGATAACTTTAACGCCATGCCGCCGCGTCAGCTGTTCAAGTGTCGCACTTCCAGACGCCGCCATTTCAATCAGCGCACGCTGATCGGCAGCGTCTTTACTTCCTTTACTATTGCAACCTTTAAAAACAATCACCAACGGCTTTACCAGGTAATAAGAAAAGGATAGAAAAGTTAGGAAAAGACTCACTCAGTTCGCAGACAAACACTTTCACTCTACACACGTCCAACTCCGCCCACTCACTCCCAGCATGCACACAGAGAGAGAGAGAGAGAGAGAGAGAGAGCAAGAGCAAAAGAGAAAGAGATGAAAGGAAAATGAGGAAAAACAGGGATGAAAGAGGGTTTTATGAAGAGCTCTAATCTGGAGCCAGAACCAAATCCTTTTCCATTTCCACTGGGTTTGAGCTTCCTGTTAACCTAAATATCATCCCTAAAGCATTGCAAATCGACTAAACGCAGGGTCAGATGACAGCCTTGGCCCGAAACACAAACACAAAGAAAAATAAGGGGCATGTCATTCATGGTGTCTGTGTGTATGCGTGTGTGTGTGTGTGTGTGTGTGTGTGTGTGTGTGTGTGTGTGTGTGTGTGTGTGTGTGTTTAAGCAAATTTATACAACAGAGATTTCTGAAATGTCCCAATATGCTGGTTCTCCATTCATGCATCATAGGGCTCAAAGGCTAATCTTCTCTGTTCACTTAGGACATCTTGCTAAAGCCATATGAGAAACTCGATGGGGAATAAGATGGAGCTTAATAGATACATATTTACTTAATGTAAAAATAAAAATAAAATAAAAAAATCCATAGATGCATTATCTAATTTACAACAAAAGCATTAAAATAATTCAATAAACAAAAAACAGAAATTACAAACTTAAAAGTTACAACAAACTGCTGATTTATATTATGTTTAAATTTTTCGTTTTTATGTTTATAAATCTTGCCGATTTATATTTATGTGGAATGACGACATTGCGTATCCAAATGCAATGAAGGACTCCTGACAGTTGAGAACATCCTGTAACTGTCATGTTAGGAATTTTAGTCCAGAGTTAATTCTTATACCCATATTAGCCCTGATATTTCCTGTTGGCCATTTTAGTCCTATGATGCTTTATATTACCCTAGAAGTGCTCACTATAAGCCCTGTAAGCATAGAAATGATTCCTGTTAGACATGAGATGCTTGCTGTTAGACAGAAGATGCTTCATGTTAGTCCAAAGATGCTTTCTGTCAGCCTAGTTTTACTGGAGCCCTGTTCTGGTTTGCCTGAATTCCATCCTGGGAAACCTCAATTTAGCCATATAGACTCAGAATTCAGCCATGTAGACTCATGCTGCTTTGGTCTTTGTGGGACTTTTAATTTAACAATCATTTTGTTTCCCCTGCAAAGGACCTTGCCACAGTCACATGAGGTGTGTTCCAATCGGACTGAAGTACCCTGCCAAGAATACTCCACAGGGTGTTCTGCTATTTTAAGTGTAATTCCAAACCGCAGAAAGCCAAACTGCCTAGTTTAAAGGGAACTGTGAAACATGTAGAGAACAACTGAACATTCCCTGCACATGGAGAACCCTGTGAAGAACACTTTGGAATAGAACGCTTGCGTTCTGATTGTTATTGCTGCTCCTTGTTTCATGTAATTAGTTTGTCTATTTAAAGTAAGGGTTTCAGCTTGTTCATTGTCTTGTCTAAACCAGCAATCAAAACATAATTCTAATCAGCTAGTTGGTTGCAGGTTGTAGTACTATATATAATTTCTGGTTTTCATTTACAGAATGATTTTAATTTTGGGTCCATGGAATTAGATAAAGTCTTTACAGATTTTATTTTTTATTATTGTGTTACCTTTTTTATGCTTGCATTAAGCAGACCTCAAAATTATGCCATACACTTCAGCATAAAAACAATTGCCCATATTCTAAGTGAAATTGTAAGGGTTAACCCCTAGAGGGCGCCAACACGGCCAGACTCTTTTTGTGTTTTTTGGTTTGTTGAGGTTTGAACTACATGTCCCAAGATGCACCTCAGTCAGGTGATGGAAGCTCTCAACTGACCCGAGGTGACGCATTAGTTGAATGATTATAAATAGCCTGTTTATGTTGAGATTTCTCATTTTGCGTTTGTTCATTGGGAATTATTTGTGTTCGTGAGTTTAGTTAAGTGAGGTGGACTACTGTTTGGTTCGTTTTCATGTGTGTTTTGATTTAGTTTTCATTAAAGAGATATGTAGCCTGTGTTTATCCCTTAGCCTGTGTTTATCCCTTAGCCTGGGTTCGGCCCTTAGCCTGTGTTAAGCTATAGAGCCTGTGGACCACCATTGAGCCTGTTGTTCGCTCTAGGCCTTTAGTTATAGTTTGAGTTTGTTGGAGTTTTTTTTTTTGTTTTTTGTTTTTGTTTTTTGTTTTTTCATTGTTTCTGTTTTTGTCTGATTTGTGTTATTTAAAAAGAACATCTTGGTTATCTCTGCTTCTGCATTTATGCCACGTAAACACAAGACTCCCAAACGTGACAGAAATGTTTTTTTGGACCCTTCATTTCCATAATAATTGCTACAAATATTGTATTTTTAGTTATAAATTAGTAATATTATGCCTATCTTTGCACCTAACACTAATCTTAACTTAAGTAATGAGTAGACAATATTTTGTCTCTTTTTATTTTTCAATTAACAATTTGTTAAATATAGTTTATAAGTATTACACATGGTTACACATAAAAGTAAATACCACTTAACTTTATTTCCAACATTGTTGATAATTAAAAAACTGGTGGGTTTAAACAAAAAGTGCCATGTACAAATCTAGAATTAAATATCAGAAAATAAAAGCTAAAGTTTTATGTTGTCATATTAAGTATCATCTTTTAATCTAAAACCCTAATGTATTCAGTAGCATTGACACACACATGGGTGGTACATTGATTAATGAATTAAAGAGCCTTTATCCCAGTGAGACACAGCCTTAATGCCACAAGTTTGAGTTCATTTAACGCCCCATTGCCAACTGACTCCCTTAGCTTGGTCTTTGAACAGCTGCAGAACACACACACACACACACACACACACACACTCAAACAAAAACATTAATAAAACCACCAAATTTGTATCTTTATCCCAGCTCAAATCTGTCAAGCCTTGTCTAGCTAATCAAGGTTTATGGAATTTAGTAACGTTGGTATTTTTTATTTTTTTTTATCTCCCCTGTTTTCCCTACCTACCATTTTTTGGTTGTATAGTTTGGTGTCCAATTTACAAAACAAAAATAACTGTGTTAGCAGTAGCACACCATGCCTTTCAGACTTGAGCCATCAGTCAGCTTAAAATCAGTCCAAAAATTCTAAAAGCCATGCAAGTAAACTTTTATTGTATTTTGACTTAGTCTTAAATGATAGAATGACACTAACCACATACTCTGACTCAAACTCGCGCACCTTTTTGTGAGCTTTTGATCTTATCAGTGAAGTATATGACATTGCCTTACAAATAAAAATAAGAAATGAATAAATGAATGAATGGAAACATTGGCATGGGGAAGTGAGTGATACTGCATCCTCTATGTTTACTAGATACTGATGGTCTGTATTGTTAGTCGAGTTGGTGACCAGTGTACATACATAACATCACTCAGAGTATACTGCAATTCATGTCAGGAGGAGTCTGTTTGCCAGTCTAAATGGACAGCAGAAGTCCAGTTCGATGAGCATGTCTTTTCTGGATGAATGTCTCACAAACCTTTTACTGTTCCTGCAGACTTCGAGGATAGCGGAAACTGCCAACTTAGGAGACAGCTGTTGAGTAAGACCCAGCGCTAAAGTTGTAAAATGTGCACATTGTAAACTTAAAGAACGCTTTTTCCTTGAAACCTGGTATCTGTGTTTTACTCCGCCCTGCTCAACGCTAACACTAATATTTCTTAAGGTACATACTGGCAGGTATTACACAAAGTTGCACACACCTTTAATTATGGTGCACAATATGGTGGCCAATTTATAGGTAAAAATGATTGCATATGGTCCCAGAACCACTCTTTCAAAATTTAAGTTTTGAAATATGCCCATGCAATTAAGGAAAAACTTTATAAATGTGATAACCTGGTCATTCAGTTCATTCCGGTAGTCAGTTGACATTATGCCAAATTATGTATGCCATTTTTTAGCCTAACATTCTATCACTCTGAAATAGGGTAAAGATGAAATTATCAGGCCATACGACTTTTTTCAATTGCTTTCATCGCTCCCTAGCAAAATGAAGACTTTTTTTCCTAATAAGTCTTGCCAACAAATTTTCTTATGACCATCCAGCTGTTAAGTCTGATCTATAAGTTCTTGTTGCATTATTCATACAACATTGTTGCTTAAGACATGTCTTTTGCATAATTGACCCTGTTTTGATCTTAGTCAACCCTAATCTGCCAGTAATCACCTGCTATTTTACCTGTCATTGACCTTGAATTTCATTTGCCCTTTTGAAATTTTCTGCTCTATTCAATAAACTTCCCAGGCACATGACCTTCCCAGTTTATGACCAATATGCACCCTTTGCTTCAGTGGACATTCAAGTCTTGCACAGTAGAAGTGCATTTTTTATGTTCTTACTAAACATTTTTGTTATCCTTTAACTAATTACTTACTACTTAGTATCAACAGATACTATAGTATACAGTAGTAGAACAGTAATCACTTATAATTCCACTATCAGTTGTCACCTAGAAAAGGATAAGTTCCCTTTTGATTCTCATTGTTTCTTCTTTGTTTTAATTTCAGGGAGCTTTTTCTTGTCAGTGTCACATGTGACTTGCCCGTTAGGGGTCTAAATCTATAAACTGATAAACAAATTTTTGTACATCTGTTTTCTGTTTGTTTGTTTGTTTTTACATGATCTATTGTTAAAAGCACTTGAATCAGAATCTGAAAAGTCTTTATGTCTATTAAGTATTGTGAATAATGAACAGTGAACAATGTTTCTTAAGCATAAATAAAAATGACAGATGTGAGAGGTGTCAAACTGAATTCCTTTAAAAATACTATTTGTAAACAAAATCATGAAGAGCATAATTAGAAACAAAATTCAGCTGGGGCATTTTCTCCTTGAACTTCAACATGGACAGCAACAAATGACTGTAAAAAGAGCAACATCATGCGCAAATGAAGTGGAACAATTAATTTCACGCTTGTCCCCCCTGCCTAAGCTGCGCACCGGTCAGTGTCTGAAAAAGTACTGGCGACACACTGGTACTGTTTGTAGATGTCCCACTGAGCCACTATGTACACGTGTACACATACAGAATAAAAATTATTTTACTTTGTAAAAAAAAAAAAAAAAAAACTTAAACGTAATACAATAGTTAAAATTAAAGATAAAAACACTAGTAGAGAAAAAGTCAAAGCTAGTTCAGAATTGATACCAGAAAAATCACACAACTGCATGCACAATGCAAATGGTACTATAAATACATGTTGTGTTGAATTAATACCAAAATTGGACATATTAGACATGACTACATACATAAGTAATGGTCAGATATTTAAACAAAAGTTACACACATGGGTTAAAGTTTGCAACAAAAAAAAACTTTACAGCTCTGTCCTTTAGCTTCAAGTAGGTAGCAGTACCACTATCTAACAGGTCTCCAGTGGACATCATTAACTATTACCTGGTATTCCTTTTTCTCTCTTTTTTTTTATTCTTAAACACACTGTTTATAATAAAATTTCCTTCTATTTCTTATAGAAGAACATCAGTGATTCCAGCCAATCCGGATTTAAAGCGGCACATTACACAGAGACTACCCTATTTGTCCTCATCCGACTGGCCCTCTCAGTTGCATTTGATATGAGGAACTATAAGATTCTCTTGTCTATCCTTACAAGTCTTGGAATTGTTTGCTTCCTACCTAGAAGATCAGTCGTATGAGGTGACATGGAGGGGATCCACATTTGCTCCGTGGTGTCCCACCTGGCTCAGTAATTGATAGTTTTCTGTTCCCCCTTCATGCCTAGTCTTTTTGGTAAGGTCATATTATCTCTCTTTATACCATTGTTATGCAGATGACACGCGACTCATTCTCTCCTTTCCTCCCTTGGACACTTTGGTTTCAACCCGAATCTCAGCATGTCTCTCAGACATCTCTTGCTGGATGACAGCCCATCAGCTGAAACTCAATCTCAGTAAGACCGAACTGCAGTTCATCCCAGGTGATTCATCCCCTCGGGCAATACCTTGTAATCTCCCTAGACAACAATCAGATCACTCTTTCAGCCACTGCCCGCAATCTTGGGGTAACTCTGGACAATCAACTGTCATTTTCCCCATATGTTGCTAACCTCTCTCGCTCTTGCCGATTTTTTTCTTTACAGCATCAGAAGAATTTGCCCATTTCTTTCTTCACAGGACACTCACATGCTCGTTCAGTCCCTTTTAAGTACTCAGTTATTTAGTTACTTTTTCAAAAATATACAGTAATCAGTCAGTCCGACATTTGATTCAACTCATGAGCCAGACAGCAGTCATTCCCAATCCGTTATTGTGTGTGTGTGTGTGTGTGTGTGTGTGTGTGTGTGAGTGAAAGTCTACAAGCCCCGCTGTCGAATCACAAAGGAGATTTCATTTTCTGCAATGGAAAAGTACTCTAACTACTAACTTTTATTAGAAAGTAACGCTATAATGTAACTGATTACTTTTTAATGACACAAATTTTGTAATGTAATTGGTTACATTTAAAAAGTAACGTCCCTCAACACTAGTCCTGTGCAGCTGCACGTCTTGATTTCAGCCGTCCTAAGTTCTCCCACACCACCCCACTCTGCTCCCTGTACTAGCTTCCTGTAGCTGCCCCTATCAGATTCCCTTAGCTGGTCCCACTATCTCTCAGAGATCGAGGAAGACATGCATCTAGACCCTTTTCTGTTTTGGCATGTAGATGGCGGAATGTACTGAATGAAGCTTCTTCAACAGGTGTGTTATTTAAATAATGCACAAAACACTAATAAAATACATCAACTTTACAATACATTTAATTTCCCTGATTATTCCTCAAGTCAGAGATTCAAGCATTTAAATTAAAAAATTATTGTATATTGTTTTAAAATATAATTTTTTAAATGTATTTAAAATGTATTAAAACAAAACAACTAGAAAAAAGTACATTTATACAAAGAAAAATTATGAGCGGTTACTAAAAAGTAAGCTTCAAGATGGCGCTGGTGAGGTCGGTCTTTTCTTTGTTTTTGTTTTTTAAGTTAGTTTTCAGCGTTTGTAAATCAGCAAAATTACCACCATGGAGTACATTAGTTATGATAGAGACACTCTTGTTTCTATTGGTATACAATGTACTCACAATTCGAAGTTTTTAACCCCGAATCCGAGCTGGCCGAGTGAGATCGTGAGGGAGAACAAAAGCCGCAAAGCGGCGGCCCCGAGGGAAACGAGCCGGCGTCAGGAACAGGCTGAGAGCCTAGCATCCTGCTCGCCAACGTCCAGTCACTGGAAAACAAGCTCAATGACCTCAGGGCCAGAATAAAGTTCCAGAGAGACATTCGGGACTGCAATCTCCTCTGCTTCACCGAGACATGACTGAACCCAGTGGTGCCGGACCACGCCATCCAGCCGGCCGAGTTCTTCTCGGTTCACCGCATGGACAGGACACGGGACTCGGGGAAATCAAGGGGAGGCGGCGTGTGTTTAATGGTGAACGACAGCTGGTGCAACAGCGTGAGCGTTGTTCCTCTCACACGCTCCTGCACACCAAACCTGGAACTACTGTCCATCATGTGTCGTCCTTTTTATCTACCTCGGGAGTTTACATCGGTCATAATCAGCGCCGTTTATATTCCACCACAAGCGGATACGGACACCGCCTTATGCGAGCTGCATGAGGCACTCACACAACAACAATCACAACACCGGGACGCTGCGCTTATTGTGGCGGAGGACTATAATAGTGCCAACCTCAAACGTGCAGCGCCGAACTTTTATCAGCACATCACCTGCCCCACCAGGGGTGAAAGGACACTGGACCATTGCTACACTACGGTCAAGGATGGCTACAAGGCACAATCTCGCCCTCCGTTTGGCAAATCTGACCACGCATCTTCCTCATGCCAAAATACAAGGCTGAAACAGGAAGTTTCGGTTCAGAGGGAGCATGACGTGAGGAGAGCCTTCAAGAGAGTTAACACCAAGAAAGCAGCAGGACCAGACGGCATCTCAGGCCGTATTCTCAGAGCCTGCGCAGACCAGCTAGCACCTGTGTTCACTGAGATATTCAACATCTCTTTTTCTCAGTCGGTGATCCCCACATGCTTCAAAGAGTCCATTATTGTTCCTGTCGCAAAGAAACCACATCCTGCTTCACTCTATGACTATCGCCCTGTAGCCCTCACCTCAGTAGTGATGAAATGCTTTGAACGCCTGGTCAGAGACTTCATCATTTCTTCACTACCCGACACACTGGACCCACTACAGTTTGCATACCGTCCAAATTGTTCCACAGACGATGCCATCTCTCATCTACTCCACACATCACTCACCTGGACACTCGGAGGGGGAACTATGTTAAAATGTTCTTTATCGACCACAGCTCTGCATTCAATACCATAATTCCCTACACACTCACCACCAAGCTGGAGCACCTGGGACTCAGCTCATCTATGTGTCAGTGGATCTCCAACTTCCTAACTGGCAGACCACAGGCAGTAAGGATGGACGGACATGTCTCAGCCTCCATCACTCTCAGCACTGGAGCCCCCCAGGGGTGTGTTCTGAGCCCCCTGCTCTTTGTACACATATGACTGTGTGGCCACTACCAGCTCCACCACCATCATTAAGTTTGCTGACGACACCGTCGTGATGGGCCTGATCTCTGATAACAACGAGACGGCCTACCTGAAGGAGATTAGGAATCTGGAGAACTGGTGCCAGAGGAACAACCTCCTTCTAAACGTCAGTAAGACAAAGGAGCTGATAGTGGACTTCAGCACTAAGCAGGAGAGGAACTACCAGACCCCCGTCATCAACGAGAGCCCAGTGGAGAGAGTGGACAGCTTTAAATACCTCGGTGTTCACATCACGCAGGACCTGTCATGGTCCTGTCACATCAACACCGTGGTGAAAAAGGCCCGGCCGCGTCTCTACCACCTCAGACGCTTGAGAGACTACCGACTGCCCTCCAAGGTGCTCAGGAACTTTTACTCCTGCACCATAGAGAGCATCCTGAGGGGAAACATCTCAACCTGGTTTGAGATGAGCGCATCATCCGCACCGAGCTCCCTGACCTGCACTCAATCTACAGCAGGCGGTGCTGGACCAAGGCCAGGAAGATTGTGAAGGACCTCAGCCATCCCAACAATGGACTGTTCTCTCTGTTGAGGTCAGGAAAGCAATTCCGCTCCCTGAAGGCCAACACAGAGAGACTGAGGAGGAGCTTCTTCCCACAGGCGATACGGTCTCTCAATCACACCACCACACAGTACTGACACACATATGGTCTTTACACACACACACTGGACATTCTGGACATTCGTTTACACTAGTAGCCACTACACCTGGTGGTCACAAGTCACTTTAAATAAATCACTTTTTAAGCATTTTTTGCACGGCACTAGACACTTTAAATACGTGGATTGCACAAACAGTGAACATTACATTACCATTACATTACCATTCTTTCATCACTATTTATTCTAATACCATTCCACACAAAAATTACATAAATATACCTACCCGTTCAGCTGCTCTTATTGTTTTATATTTCTTCATACATTCTTCAAATATTTTCTATATTGTGTATTTTTGTTGTACAGTTATTTATTTATTTTTTAACTTTAGTTTTTATATTTTATTTTATTCTTTTTTAGTTTTATTTACCCTATATTTTAATTCTCATATTTATTTCCTATTACTATTCTTAGTCTTCTATTTTAGGTCACGAGCAGTTGCCTAAGCATTTCACTGCATATCGTACTGTGTATGACTGTGTATGTGACAAATAAAATTTGAATTTGAATTTAAAATAATAAAATGACCATTACTACAAATAAAGTAAAAGAGTACTTTACCATATTGTGAAAAAGTTATTTGTCTATCAATTTGTCTATTAATTATTTTAACTAATTAATAGACAAAATTAGTCAAATATTCAATTAGAACTGTTATTCAGGAATCTGTTTTGACATTTTAATATAATTTATTTTTTACACCCTAATATTAGTGCACGTGTTGAGGATGGTGGACATAAGATAAGGATAAACTAGCAAACCCAACTCATACAATTCTCGCTAGTTGATGTCTTTTAAGATGCTGAAACATATTCATCATGTTCCATTTATAATCCATTGCAGTAGTTGCAGACAGTATAAGTTCCCCACTTGTCAGCTTAAATTACTTCCACGATATGAGCTTTCTCCTGGGCTCAAAAAGCCTTTTTCCTCTGTCTATTGAGAATGTGAAATTTACAGTCAATAGCCTGGAGAGATAAAATGAATCAGCTGTCCTCATCTGCAAATTATAGAGTTGTGCCTTGAGGATGCCAGAACCATCAACCTATGCCTGCAATGAAATCTGGACAGTCAATATGCTTACAATGGAACGATTCAATGAAATCAAGGTCAAATCAGACAAAGAAAATCAATGTTAGAAGCTTTCAGTGCAGTTTAGTTAATCTTATAATGCCACAGTGGAATTAAATCTCTGACTTTTGTGCCATGCTTAATTAAAATTATTAAATGATAATGTAAAACAGAGCAGTGTATATCAAATATATTACAATATAATGTAATAGAGTGAATTGAATTTAGTAATATTTGAACAATTTTCGCTCTCGGGTTTCACTACACTTCTTTCTCCTTACTGTCCACTTAGGCCTACTCTGTTTCTTTGACAAAAGACTAAAATTGCTCTAAAATGCTTTAAAAATATATAGTAAGAATATAGTAGTAGAACTAATCCCCAAGAAAGGTAAAGCATGGGCCAAACAAGGAACACCTGTGCCTAAAGACTCTAAAACATGAGACCATAAACATTGTTGGATAAAAATTCAACATAAAAGTGGCAACTGCCATGACATTACTCTTATACCGCAAACAGTCCATGTACAGTCATGTTCAAAAGTTAGTACCCCCTCTCAAATTTTATGATTAAATATAATCATAACCTCTATTATGTGTTTTTGTGTAAAAACATAATGAAACCCATCCGATAATAGTGGGTCTTAGTATTAGGCATATACCACCTCAGACAAACAACAACATAAAATTTACTTAATTATTTATTTTTTTAAAAATCATGTGGGCAATAATAAATACCCCCATGTTTAAATAGCTCGTAGCAATAAAGCCTTCAAGTCTGGAAACCAGGCGGCCTACAATATTGCCAGAGCCGATCTGAGAAGGGTAATCTGCAAAGCCAAGTGTAAACACAAACAGCGAATTGAGGAGCACTTCAAATCTGCTTACCCTTGACACATGTAGCAAGGGATGCAGGGACCTGAAACCACACAGTGGAAACTGTGCTCTCCGAGCAGAGTAAATGCAAGGTAAACAGCTGATCCTGATAGCATTCCTGGCTGAGTATTTAAAAATTGCGCAGAGCTGCTGAGTAAGCATCCAAAGTACTGCGCTGTAACAGGACTCTGTAACTTTCGACCTATCGCACTCACTCCCGTCATTGCAAAGTGCTTTGAAAGACTGGTCCTCACTCATCTCAAAGCCTGCACTGTAAAAAATAAATAGTAAGTTTTACGGTAAAAACCGGCAGCTGTGGTGTAGCTGGAGGAAACCCACCAAGCACAGGGAGAACATACAAACTCCATGTACACAGAGACGGGAATCAAATCCTGGAGGTGCAAGACGACAGTGCTAACCACTACACTACCATGCTTGCTACACAATTGCTGTGATTGTTGGACTGTTTTTTTTATTATTTATTAGTGAATTAATTCAGCAATTCTGTAAGAGCAAAGCAAATTATCAAAAACCATCAGAATTTAATCAAGACTTAAACATCAGCATGGTTCCATGTATTTTTTAATAAAGACAGGTAAAGTACAATGAATAACGTTGCTACCGTTTTTTTATGGTAAATTTCTGGCAACCACAGCTGCCATTTTTTACCGTAAAATTTACGGTTCATTTTTTACAAAGCAGATATTATTCTGATTTTTAAACTCTATTAACAAAGGTTTAGTAAAATATAAACTGATGCTTCAGTATATTAGTAACAAATACCTTCTCTAATAGTTACATCCATAACACATAATGCTTAAACTGACAGACAAAATAAATAACTTTTTTCTTTTTCTAAATACAGTATATCGTAGATTTTACTGCAATAAACCATATTTTCATATGTTTTTAACTGTTAAATGTATGGTCTTATTCTGTAAAACTAATTACAGTTTTTCACTTGTGTCTGCCACCCACTTTGGACCCATACCAGTTTGCATACCACCCCCTAATAATTCAACTGAGAATGCCATATTCACGGTGCTCCATTCTGCCCTGACTCACCTAGACAACGCTGGCACTTATGCCAGTATGTTGTTTCAAGATTTTAGTTCAGCTTTCAACACAGTTAAAATGGTCCCA
This sequence comes from Clarias gariepinus, assembly GCF_024256425.1. Classification (NCBI taxonomy): domain Eukaryota; kingdom Metazoa; phylum Chordata; class Actinopteri; order Siluriformes; family Clariidae; genus Clarias; species Clarias gariepinus. The sequence goes on from NC_071108.1 coordinate 25,285,276, forward strand.
TATACATCTACGGAGCTCCTGTTGAGCATGTACCCAGTATTAAGTTCCTTAAAGTCCATATCTCTAAGAACCTCACCTGGTCTCTGAACTCTTCTTTCCTGATCAGTAGGGCGCAACAGCATGGGTACTTTCTGAGGAGACTTAAAAAGTCCCACATGTGCTCCAGGATACTGGAGAATCTTTATCGCTGTGCCATTGAGAGCATTCTTATAAACTGCATCTCAGTGTGGTACAGCAAATGCACAGACCTGGTAAAAACTGCCTAAGGAATTCACCAGACCAAAAAGTAAGAGATGGCCTCTAAAATACTCTGGTATGAAAAGGGAATTCATGCTCTACTGAAAGACTGCAAAGTTCCCAGGCCCTAATGCTGCAAAACAAGCCCAAATCATGACCCCATCAACTGCTGTCATTGACAGTGGGTATGAGCCATTGCAGCTGAAATTCTGTTTGGTTTTTCCCAAAGCATATCACTGGCCAAACAACTCCACTTTGGTCTCAACTGTCCAAATGAATCATTAGCACCCAGCCACCCACCCTGGAGAAGAAACGCTGTCTGCAAGAAACCCAAGAAACGCATTATCAAAGATCATGGCCTTTCATTCTTCTTTAGGTGCCCATCACAGCATTTCAATTGAGTTGTGGTCTGACTAGCAACTGCAACTGTCTTGAATGGTTTTTACTTGTGAATAACCTTTCTCACTGTAGAACAATGAACTATAAATTGTTTGGAAATGGTTTTATAACAATTTCCAGATTTTCCAACAATTCCAACAATTGCCTCTCTAAGACTATTGCTTACGGTTAAACCTTTGATTGCGAGCATATTTCATTAAAATTACAGTTTTGGAGGCATGCTTGTATAACACTTGTTAATATCACAACATAATATGATGCATTCGATCCAAGATGGCGCAGAGTATGGCTGCCTCGTCGCGAGCTTCCTCAAGCAATAGTGGTTTTTGGTATCTAATTCTATTTTTATTTTATTTTATTACTAGTAACACGTTATGTCTTTTTGTTTACGATCGCCAAACATTACTGGATATAAGAGCAGGACTTTCTTACCGTTTTCCGGAGTTCAAGTTTTGAAACACAGATCCTCCATTCACAAATCCCCCATTCATCTCGTCTGAGACGCCTTTGTCCTGGATCCCTGGAACCTGCAAACGCCGGCGTAGAGGTAGAAGATCCGGCGTTTTGATTCGACTGAGACGGCGCAGTAACAGACCACCGCTCCCCAGCTTATTCCTACAAACGTACAGTCTCTGGAGAACAAGCTTTGTGAACTTCGGGCACGAATCTCCTTCCAGCGGGAGACGCAGGACTGCTGCGTGATCTGTCTTACAGAAACCTGGTTGTCGGACAAGATACCGGACTCCGCGATTCAACTACCAGGATTCTCCGTGCACCGCGCAAACAGGTCGCGGGAGCTAACTGGGAAAAGCAAAGGCGGCGGCGTGTGCTTCATGATCAACAACTCCTGGTGTGATTATGCAAACGTGCACCCGATAAAGTCCTTTTGCTCACCGGACCTGGAGTTTCTGATGCTTATGTGCCGTCCATTCTGGCTACCGAGGGAATTTTCAGCAGTCATTATCACGGCTGTTTATATTCCCCCACAAGCCGACACTGACCGGGCACACGGGGGAACTGTACAGCGCGATCAGCAGTCAGGAAACCGCGCACCCAGAGGCAGTGTTTATTACGACTGGAGACTTTAACAAAGCCAACTTAAGGAAAATTTTACCCAAACTCCATCAACACATTCAGTTCAACACACAAGGAGAGCGGCTGCTCGACGACTGTTACACTTCCTTCCGGAATGCGTACAAAGCCCTCCCCCGCGCCCCTTTCGGCCAATCAGATCATCGCTCCATTCTGCTTCTGCCTGCCAATAGGCAGAAGCTGAAACAGGAAGCTCCAACCCTAAGGGCGGTGCACTGTTGGTCGGACCAATCAGATTCCATGTTACAAGACTGTTTTGATCACGTGGACTGGGAAATGTTTCGAATGGCTGCAGACAGCATTGATGAATACGCAGACTTAGTCTGTGGATTTATCAGGAAATGTGTAGATGACGTTGTACCATCCAAAACAGTAAAAATTTATCCAAACCAAAAAACCATGGATAAACAGTAATGTTCGCATGGCACTGGCAGCACGGAACTCTGCCTTTGCCTCTGCTAACACATTGGAATATAAACACGCCACCTATCAACTTCGGAAGACTATTAAGTCTGTGAAACGTGAGTACAGGGACAAAGTGGAACAACGATTTGATGATCCTAGAAGAATGTGGCAGGGACTGAATACAATTATGGACTTCAGAGAGAAAACCAGCACACCGCAGACCATGGCCTCTTTGTGTGAGGATCTAAACGTATTTTACGCTAGATTCGACACAGGAAACAACACGAGACTGCACAGCGAACCCATCATGAACGACGTCAGTGCGCACACGGTGTCTAAAGAGGATGTAAGGAAGTGCTTTAGACAGGTGAACGCACGCAAAGCCGCTGGTCCTGACGGAATCCCCGGCCGTGTCCTTAAATCATGCGCAGCTCAGCTGGCTGGAGTGTTCATGAACATCTTCAACCTCTCCCGCTTTCAGTCTGTAGTCCCAGCCATCGTCCCAGGGACCATCGACCCTGTACCCAAATTCTCCACCATCACATCCCTGAACGACTGGCGACCAGTAGCCCTGACCCCCATCGTGAGCAAATGCTTTGAAAGGCTGGTCAGGAACTTCATCTGCCTGCCGGACTCACTGGACCCTCTACAATTTGCATACCGCCACAACAGGTCCACTGATGACGCCATAGCCCTGACTCTACATACTGCCCTCACCCACCTGGAAAAGAAAGATACGTATGTGAGAATGCTGCTAGTAGATTATAGCTCTGCATTCAACACCATCGTTCCCGTTAAAGCTGGACAGGAAACTACAAGATCTAGAATTGAGCAGCTCTCTCTGCAGCTGGATTCTCAACTTCCTGTCCGACAGACGCCAGATGGTCAGACTGGGCATTATCACATCATCCCCCGTCACAATGAACACGGGTGCTCCACAAGGGTGTGTACTGAGCCCTCTACTGTACTCACTCTACACATACGACTGCACGGCCACTAGCAGCTCCAACATCGTTGTAATGTTTGCGGACGACACAACAGTGGTGGGTCTTATCACCAACGGTGATGAGACGGCATACAGGGAGGAGGTCAGTGCCCTGACACATTGGTGCCAGGAGAATCATCTCTCCCTCAATGTCGGAAAGACCAAAAAGTTGATAGTGGACTTCCGGAGGTGTAGAGGTGCACATTCCCCCATCATCATCAAAGGCGCTGCTGTGGAGAGAGTGAGCAGCTTCCGCTTCCTGGGTGTCCAAATAGGAGAGGATCTCACATGGTCAGTTCATACTGACAAAACAGTGAAGAAGGCGCAGCAGCGACTCTTCTTTCTCAGGAGACTAAAGAGATTTGGCATGAGCCCCCGCATACTTAGGTCCTTCTACCGCTGTGCCATCGAGAGCATCCTCACTGGATCCATCACGACCTGATACGGCAACAGCACCGCCTACAACCGCAAAGCTCTGCAGAGAGTGGTGCGGTGTTCCGAAAGGATAATTGGAGGTGAGCTTTCCTCCCTCCAGGACATCTACAGAAAGCGGTGCCTGAGGAAAGCAAGGAGGATCATCAAAGACTCCAGTCACCCCAGTAACCACCTATTTAAACTGCTCCCATCAGGCAGGAGGTATGGAAGCATCCAGTCCCGAACCAGCAGGCTGAGGGACAGCTTCTATCATCAGGCCATCAGACTACTGAACACTGACCAATAGGTCTCCACTGACACTACACTGTCACTTTCACACTGTCACTTTATAGTCACTAAGCCACTTTATGCACTCCATACTACATTTCTTATACATTTAGAGATTACACAAGTAGACACACTCCCACAATTATGTGTGTATGGGTATATACATGTATGCATATGTGTGTATGTGCATATGTATATGAGTAATTCCATCTCAAATCAACCAATGAAAGAGAAATTTTCCACCATCACCTCTCAGATTTTGCTGATTTTTTCACCAATTGTTGATCTTGCCATGAAAATAAAAACCCCCAATTTTTTTCTCCCAACTCCCACTCGTTAAAAAATGGCAGCCATCTCAATTTTTGGCCTCAAAGTGCTTTTAGACATGCCACGCCCCTTTTTGAAATCCTCTTTTCCTTGATAATTCGCTTGCTTTATGTCATATGGAGATGAAACTGGGTATATTTATGTAAGTTTTTATGTAGATTCAGATTCTGCAATCGGAATTTGGCTATCTGCTGTGGTTATGGAGATATTTCTGAAAAAACGTTTTTTGGGGGTACCCCTTTTCGACCCCCCAGAACCCAAGGTCTGTATGTATATATGTTACTCAAAAAAATAGGGGTTACTTCACATCACCTTATCTTGAAAATAAATAAAAACCAGGGGTGTGTTATGCCCTGTTTTATAGAAATCATCAAAAATTAATTGTCCTGGTTTTGCAAATGTTTTACGATTTGATACACATTTTATATACTGAGAATGTACATGGATGTACACAATAGGCCTTATCTACCAGTAAATGTGTCATTTTATGGGGGTACATGTAAGATACATGTATCACTGTCAAACAGTATCCTGTAACTGAACCATTCAGGTTCATACTGATCAGAAAGTTGAATTATCTCCTACCAACTCCATGAGTGACCTCGCACTCCATGAGTGACCTTCATCTCCATATGACATAAAGCAAGCGAGTTATCAAGGAAAAGAGGATTTCAAAAAGGGGCGTGGCATGTCTAAAAGCACTTTGAGGCCAAAAATTGAGATGGCTGCCATTTTTTAACGAGTGGGAGTTGGGACAAAAAAATTTATAGCGCTGGCGTCCAACGTGTTACGACCATTCTGAATGTTACACGCTTCCATAGGTGCGGTCAGCAAGAATCACATGGTTCGAAGGAAACATCTGACATTCTTTGGCCCTCCCTGACTGGTAGTCATAGTCTTAATGTAACATAACTGTGAACATAAGGGTTGTGATGGATGGTATTTTTCGGCAGCAATGAAAGAGGGCTACAGTGTGTGCTGGGATCTTAAGTCTCTAGCCAAGTTGATGATTCCTCAACACATAACCAGATGCTTTTATGTTTTTTGCATAAAGTTGTCACATAAGTTTAGAAAAAAATATATACAAATATATTTTGCATACAAAATAGAGTATATCAGGTATATATATATCAGTATATCGAGGCAGAGGTAAAAAAACTGTAAGTGCTGCCCCAATAGTCAAAGGGGGGGGGGTGTCATGAAGTCACATATCTAAAGAAGATAATAATGAAGAGAATGAACAAGGTACAATCCTCTTAATGGGTCAGCTGTGTCTATACTCTATTTACTTCTACCCTTTTTGCAATGCATTGTCCATCTTCCTCTTCCTATCTCGAATTATTTTCATGCTCAGTAGTGCAGACAGTACCAGACAAGCTCAGAGGCAATAAACACAATTTGCCTTGAAGATAGAGCCGCTTACAGACAGCAGAAATTAAGATCCATTTTACAAGACAGAAAACATAGAAATGAGCTATCTTGTTATTAGTCTGTTTATTATGCATTTTAATGTACTATACAGGGCTCAGTCAGAGAGTAAACAGAAAAGTCCAGTAATAATGGAGAAATGCTTATTCACCTGTAACTTCTGTTTCTGTTATGCCCATTCAGTTTTATACTCTATGCCATTTCTATGCATGCAAGTAAACAGAAAGACAGTATGTTTCAGAACAGTGAGTGGTAACCGATAATAAAACAACCCTGTTGTTTAACAAAAATTGATAAGCTTTATATACTATAAGGTAAAAAAGTACAGTATGTGGACACATAAATACTCAATATCCAATTCAAAATCCTTGGCCATTAGTACTGAGTTGCTCCACCTTTTTGGTGCAATACCAGTCCCTTACTAGACTTACCATGGTTCTGAGAATTTGTGCCCATTTAGCCACAAGGGCACAAAAGGTGGTTACTGATGTCCAGTACCCAGTGGCACGAAGTTGATATTCATTACAAAGACATTAAATGGGATTAAGGTCAATGCTCTGTGCCCTTAACTTAGCAAACCATGGCTGTTGTTTTGTGCACAGAGACACTGTCATGATGGAACAGGTTCGAGACGCTAAGTTTAAGTAAAGGGAAATGTTAATACTAGAGCATGCAAACATATTTTTTACAATTAGGTGTTTCCATCTTTGTGGCAGACGTTGGAAAAAGCAAAAATAACTGGTCTTTGAGGATCAAAAATCTGGCTGATAAGCAAATGATTAAATACTTATTTGACACAGAATAATTCACAAATAAATTGTTAAAAAATCATGAAATGTGATTTCTGGATGTTTCTTTGTAGATTCTGTCTCTCACAGTGGAAATGCACCTATGCTGAAAATTGTAGACACCTCCATGATTTCTAAGTAAGAGAACTAGCAAAGTCACGGAGTGATCAAATACGTATTAACCTCACTGTAAGTATTAAAGGGGTCATACAGCACTACATGCACTATTTTAAGCTGTTTGGACTAAACTGTGTGTTAGAAGAGTGCGTACACAACCACTCTACGATGATAAAGAGCCGCCCAGTGGTTTTCTTTTCGTTTATTACAGTAACATCCCCCTTCTGAAATCAGGCCAATCGCAAAAGCCTGTCGATGTGACGCCAAACCGACAGAGGACGCTCCTACACAAGTTGATTGACACTGGTGTTTTAGCAAAGACCCGCCCTGAGTGAGAAGAAGCTGTCGGCCTATGTTTTTCGCCGCTGGAGCAAAATGGCGCCTAAGCGAGTGTTGTGTACAGTTGTTGGGTGTAATAGCGAACACAGCAGTCGTCATTCACTACCTAGGGTACCTACCTAGGGTTAGGTATCTGAGCTGCTGAGGACGCAGTGGCTGAATTTAGTTTTTAAAGCTAACGTCCCCGCCGATTTACCTAAATGCGTTCATGTTTGCGATAATCATTTTTCACCAGACTGCTTTATAAACGCGGGTCAATATAAAGCAGGTTTTACTAGGAAGCTGCTCCTAAAAATGGATCTGTACTAACGCTTCATGTTCCTGCTTCATCTTCACCAGGCTCGGTGAGTGTAATTTATTTTACTATGACTCTTTGCAGATCGCCTTTTCTAATAATCACGATGAATGCTGAGTGTAAGTTAACTTACACTCTCATAAAACATGGTTATGGCTTCTTCTCTGTGTACATCCGTCTCTATATAATCCCTAATCGCCCGTTTATAATAAACAATGCATTGAGGTGATTGTCTAGTTGTAAACTGTGTACGTAGTCGGAAAACTATATTATGCTTACCTTTGTAACGTTAGATGGTTTATAACGATGTCTGTCGAAGATTAAGAAGTCATGTAAACACATCAGTAAACACATCGTGTTTGTATCTCTCTCAGTAAGTGTTTCCGCTTTTCTTGTTGTTGCTCGCGGCAGCGCAACAGCCCGTTAATTCATGCACATGCAGTGATGAGAAAGACAAACGGGTCGATGCATGTCCATTCTTTTAATTTCTGCGTTGTCAGGCGATATTACAAACTTCCGCGTAGGTTCCGTACTTAAATCAAACCAAAAACGACTGAAGAAAACAGGCTCGGGCTCTATCATCCATAGTTTTCCAGTTTGGACTGCATTACCCACAAAGCACTGCGTTGTGGCAATGCTTTGTGGGTAATGCAGTCCAACGCATTGCCCGCACTGGACTACACTTCCGTCGCTATACCCGACGTGTCACGCCCCACAGAACGGGGAGGGGGCGGGCTCAGCAGAGGTCATGAGCATTTAAATTAGCATGTACTGAAACAGGTTGCTGAGAACAGAGCTAGTTTTTACCAGGTAAAAGTAGTGTTTTTTTTACACAATCCTTCTGAATTTTTAATTAACGTATAATACAAACTTTTCATTAGGACCCTAAAGATCATAATAACATTTAATGAAAAATATAATGTGTAGGACCTTTAAGAGCCACTGTTGTACAATGCATATTTACATAAACCTAGGTGTATACAACTAACCTTGGGTATTATAAGAGAAATTACACAGAAAATATTAGATTGGATAGAGTTCACATGAAGCTGTTAAGCTGACTGAAACTATTTTACTGTTGTTCTATACTATACTAGTATTATATTGCATCACCTCAAGCCTACAGTAGTTCAAATGTCAACTTCTCGCCTTAGAACTTAAATGTGTTTTATTAGTCATACACTTTACACGTACAGTATAGGAAAAAACTATACTTGGCTCAGGAAATAGTCTAGGTAATTCATTAATTATTTATTTATTTATTTTATAAACCATTAAACTTTTCAGCCAGCAATATAGTTAAAAGGTTGTAGTCTAAAAGGGCAAAAATATAATTAATCTTAGTGGCTGCCTAAGGTAATTTCTTAAAGGAAATTAGGAAAGACTAATGACTCAGTGATTTTTAGAACAGGAAGAGTCAGTCATGTACTGTATATAGATTAGGGCATGTGTTTGGCTCCTTTTTAATGCACTGTGGTAATGTAGGGGCAGGAGTAGGTCTGTGGTAAGGATGGTGGAATACTGATCAGAAGGTTCCAGGTTGAAACCCAAGCATCAGCAAACTGGGCCACTACCAAACCGGGCCACCACCGAACTCGAGTACTGCTGGGAAATTGAGCAGGACCCCTAACCCTCAACTGCTCATATGTATAATGAGATAAATAGAAGTTGCTTTGGATAAGGTTATCTGCCAATTGCCACAAATGTAAAATGTACAAAGGAAAATTTTAAAAATTGTTACTGCTGAAATATTATCAGGCCCAATGCTATTTTCTATTGACAAATACTTTTGTTCATGTTAGGAGTGTATTTCTAGAAAGAAACAAAATAAGCCTCCAAAAGAAAGTAATTAACTGTTTAAAACACAACGAGTCCTATATCCCAACCAGAAGAGTCCAGTGCTGCTGCAGAGATCATAAACAATGATGAGGAAAATGCGAAGGGCTACAGGCTAAGCCAGGGGTCATCAACACGCGGCTCTGAAGCCGCATGTGGCTCTTTCATTCCTTTGCTACAGCTCCCTGTGGCTTTGGAAAATGCATAGGTGTGGGCTTATGCATTCTTGTAAACAAAACATAGTACTCACCTTAAAAACCCTGATTATTAAGTGCAGAACCACATGGTTGTGGTAGCAGTGTGTGTGACCCCTAGATGCTAAGGCTAGCTTATACATGAAAGAACTTAATGCAGACAGTGCAGTTTGATGAAGCCTTTCACTGGGAATTTTAATCACTGAACCTTAAACTCTGTGTCCTGTACAAGTTTTACAAGAAAAACTCCTGCCTCACTAGGGAACACAAAACCAATCTGGACAATCTGACCCCTTTTTCATTGTTACAAATGCTCAAGTACTATTCAGTCATTAAACATGTGAAATTAACAATCAGTATTGTTAAAGGGAACCTTGTGCATGCCGATCTTTCACATTCTTGCACGCGTCACACTCTCCGCTAACAAAAGTCCAATATCCCAACAGTCTCTGAGCTACACTCTCCGCTGTGTTTTATAGCGCGGGGAGAAGCTTGGGATCAATAACTGCGATAGCTCACCAGCGTGCTTAATTCCGTGGCCCCTCTCCTTCGCTCACCTGCAGAAGGGGAGGCCGCCTAGCTAGTGAGCTTTGGAGTAAGCGAGGAGCGATATTAGATTTGGGCGCACACCCAGCACACTCAGTCATTACACTCTCTATTGATACTTGCTTTTAGCTTCTGTCAGGGAGTCCTACCTGGTCGAGGTGAACTAAAAAAGAAGAAACAACTCTGGACAGCTTTCAGATGCTGGAGTTTTTATATTTCGTCAGTACCACATACAGACAAGAAGGCACATGCCAAGGAACACATACACCTCTCTGGCAACGCCACAAAAACAAAACAAAATGGAGAGACAAAACAAGAAAGAACTCAGAAGCAGAGCGACAATCTCTCTCTCTACATGTGCACTCTCTGACACACATGATTATTTAAAAAATTAGCTTGTCTTGCAATACGCTTGACAGCTTGGCAGACCAAGTTACTCGCAATCTGAGGTTCCCCTGTATGTATGTATATTCAAATCTGTATGTTATCTTTTTGACCTCACCACTGCATCACTGTTTGCACAGATACAGTATACTGTATATGACCATATACAGCCTACTTATACTTCGTACTACACCTTCTGTACATAAGACCCACATCCCTATACAAATTTCTACATTTTTTTATTCAATGTAAATAGACCACTTATACATTTCTGGTTAGATGCTAATTGTATTTAATTGGCTTTCATACTGGTAGTAGTAGTAGTAATAATAATAATAATAATAATAATAATAATTTTTAAACAAGAATACCTATTATTACAGAGTGTTGACACTGTATATAAGAATCCTAAGTAATGTAAAAACATTTTGACTTCACTGACCTCTAGCTCAAGACAAAGCTAATCTCTAATTGCTTATCTTCAAAGTTTTCAGGGTCAAAGAAGAACACAAGGGGCAATCTGTCCAATGTGGTAAAAGAATTTGATAGTACTCTCCATCCAGTCAAGCACAGGAAAGGGCAAAGAAACAGCAGAAAAGAAATGCAACAGAGCCTGAATAAAGCATCTGAAAACTATTTTGAGGTTCACATGATTCTCACGTCAGTCTCTGACACCCTTAGCTCTTTTATCAATGTATCCTTCAGGGCTATAAAGTAAGAATGCTGGAGATGCTTTATTCAACAGACAGGCTTTGCAGTCCATGATTACAACAACAGAGTCAGATTTCATTACACTTTACCTGAACCAAGTACAGAAGGTAAGAATAGAGAAAGTAGCAAAAAGAAGAAAGCGGAGAACCAAGTGAGGAGCTATGTCTGTTTTACGTTTCCCTTGGAAAGTTGATGAGGTCTTCTGGAAAGGTCACAAAGCTTTTTTGTTTTTTAAATTTAGGCCAATATGGGTGCGAGGGTCAGGAGTCATTTATCTGCATACCTTTAGCCGAATAATCATACTGTACAATGTTTTGCAGACTGAAGGGGAGAAAACCTGAATATGTTGGCCAGGCTCCAATTCTTTTATCCCTCTGTATTCCATCTTCTATTCTTCCATCTTCGAGCTTTCTCTCTCTCTCATGACTAAAAACCTGCTGGTAGGAGCATATGAACATTTGTTCTCATTACTCCAACACTGTGCAGCTTATTGTGGGGTCATGGGGCATCTGCCGATTGCTGTCTATGGCATGATGGGAGCAGAGCACACAAAATGTATTTCCATTGCTCACATCCATCATCCATCATTGAGAGAGTGAGCGATAGATAGAGAGAGAGAGAGAAAAGAAAGGAAAAAAATATAGAGTACACAGAAGCACAGTAAATGTGTGTACTGTATATACACTGAGGTGTTATGTGAGGCTGCTCCAGGCTTATCTAAGTATATCTTTTGATGTTTTTCAGTGTCAGCAAATATACATGAGGGCATGCTGCAAAAGTAACACTTCTTACAGAAATGCCTCACCAATTTCTCTCTGTCACTGTCTCAAAGGATTTAATGATAATCAACTGTGGCATGCTAGAAATTGAGCACCACAGTTTAAAGTTGTATTAATGTGGATAGTTTAGTGAGTAAAAGTTCAACTGATCTCCAAAAAGCAAAAGGTTAAAGATGATTTAATCTTTTCAACATTTTTAAAATTATTATTAGTGTTTCATGTTTTGTACAAGAGTAAAAAAGGATCTTAACTAGACATTTACAATTATCATTAAGGTAGGCTAGGTGTAAAGCTTTTTACACCTAGCCTTCCTTAATGAAGGCAAATTGTAAAGCTTTTACTCTTAAGCATAAGCAAAAACCCGTAAAATCCTCTAATCAGCTGCCTGGTTTTATATATATATATATATATATATATATATATTAGTGTATATATATCTATACACTCACCTAAAGGATTATTAGGAACACCTGTTCAATTTCTCATTAATGCAATTATCTAATTAACCCATCACATGGCAGTTGCTTCAATGCATTTAGGGGTGTGGTCCTGGTCAAGACAATCTCCTGAACTCCAAACTGAAAGTCAGAATGGAAAAGAAAGGTAATTTAAGCAATTTTGAGCGTGGCATGTTTGTTGGTGCCAGACGGGCCGGTCTGAGTATTTCACAATCTGCACAACCATTTTTAGGGTTTACAAAGAATGGTGTGAAAAGGGAAAAACATCCAGTATGCAGCAGTCCTGTGGGCGAAAATGCCTTGTTGCCTTGTTGACGCTAGAGGTCAGAGGAGAATGGGCCGACTGATTCAAGCTGATAGAAGAGCAACTTTGACTGAAATAACCACTCGTTACAACCGAGGTATGCAGCAAAGCATTTGTGAAGCCACAACATGCACAACCTTGAGGCGGATGGGCTACAACAGCAGAAGACCCCACCGGGTACCACTCATCTCCACTACAAATAGGAAAAAGAGGCTACAATTTGAGTCTCGATTTCTGTTGAGACATTCAAATGGTAGAGTTAGAATTTGGCGTAAACAGAAAGAGAACATGGATCCATTATGCCTTGTTACCACTGTGCAGGCTGGTGGTGGTGGTGTAATGGTGTGGGGGATGTTTTCTTGGCACAATTTAGGCCCCTTAGTGCCAATTGGGCATCGTTTAAATGCCACGGGCTACCTTAGCATTGTTTTTGACCATCTCCATACCTTTATGATCACCATGTACCCATCCTCTGATGGCTACTTCCAGCAGGATAATGCACCATGTCACAAAGCTCGAATCAATTTAAATTGGTTTCTTGAACATGACAATGAGTTCACTGTACTAAAATGGCCCCCACAGTCACCAGATCTCAACCCAATAGAGCATCTTTGGGATGTGGTGGAACGGGAGCTTCGTGCCCTGGATGTGCATCCCACAAATCTCCATCAACTGCAAGATGCTATCTTATCCATATGGGCCAACATTTCTAAAGAATGCTTTTAGCACCTTGTTGAATCAATGTCACGTAGAATTAAGGCAGTTCTGGAGGCGAAAGGGGTTCAAACACCATATTAGTATTGTGTTTCTAATAATCCTTTGGGTGAGTGTGTGTTTTTATATATATATTCAATTCAATTCAATTTTATTTGTATAGCGCTTTTAGCAATTTTCATTGCCGCAAAGCAGCTTTACACAGTCAAAAGAATTATTTAAGTTTGTATGAAATGTGAATTTGTATGAATCAAAATGGTCAGTTTGTCCCTGGTGAGCAAGCCGAGGGCGATGTATAAAAAATTTCTAAGAGAACTGCTTGTAGGATTGCTAGCAAGGCAATTAAAAACAACTGTTTGGCCTACAAAAGTCCTTCAGGAAGATTTGGCAGCCTCTGCAGTGGTGCTGCACTGTCCTACTGTGCAATGATGCCTGCAAAACATGACCTTAGTGGAGAAGTCTTCAAAAGAAAACCTTTCCTCCATTGTCACCAAAATAAAAAAAAATCAGCATCAGAAGTTCCAAATGAATATTTCTTTTTAATTTTATAAATGTAAACTATGATTTATGGATTCAAAAGATGTTCAGAGAGAAATGAAAAGCAAACCTCCCAAACTGTTAAGCACAGTGAGGATTGATCATGCACTGGACCTGTGTTGCAGTTGTCTAGTCATTCCATTTGGCCCTTCGTCAAAGTTGAATAAATCCTTGCGCTTGGCCATTTTTTCTGCTTCCAACACATCAGCTTTAGGGACAAAATGTTCACTTGCTGTGTGATATATCCCACCCACTTCCAGGCGCCATTGCCAAAAGATACTATAACTGTAGCTACTATGACAAGGGCCAGATTGTGATGGGTGATGTGAAGGGTCACTCTAAAACTGTTGTTCTTTAAAACTGTTGTTGATCTTATCGGATGTTCCCGGTCTGTAGTGGTCAGGACCTACCAAAAATGATCCAAGAAAGTAAAGCTCACTTATGTACATCGGCAGGAAAGGCTGGCCTATGTAGTCTGATCCTTTTGTCAAACATAATGGCACATGTCAAACAGGGTGGGCAAAAGTATTAAAACAACATATGCCATGTATTATAGTTTTCCCTGTGCACAAAAAAGGTGATGTCACTAATTAGTTCAAGCATATCAAAAATTCTGGTAATTAGCGTCAGCTGGTATACTTATTGAATGGAACAAATATGTGGTAGGACTTTTACTTTCCAACGCCGTATTTTCTACTTAAAAACTAGAGAATTCCCTAGTAAATTGCAAAGTTCTGTGTCAAATTTCTGTTCATGATTTTCAGGAATTAATTATGCAGGCATGGATTGACCACGTGACGTGACACCAGTGTACAGCAGATGTCTTTTTCTCTCTATGCCCAGCTTCATTCCGCAGACTTCTTACTAAATAATTAGATAAATATACAACACAATTTTTTGTGTACCAATTGCATTGCACAAAAATAACAAATTGTTCTTATTATGTTGATTGTCATTATTTAAAAAAATGAGAATTAAAACATTTACACAATCCACTTTTGCCCTAATATTTTTGGCCACTACTGTACATTCATTTAGGTGCTATGTTGTTTAGAAATAGTAACAACAGTATCTATAGCAAATAGTGCAAATATTAGTTCTTTTAAATAGGGGAACTTTTTTGAAACATAATTTGTATGATTCGCCACTCGTCATGGAGCTGTTATATTGCTGGATGCAATATAATTGCACAACTCATGTCTCAACATAGTATGTGGAGAGCATGCCTTTCATGATACCCTGTTCTGCCCTGTTTACAGAGTGATGTCAGCTGGGACTCATCTTTAGCTTTAGAAATAAACAAAGTAAAACTTATTTTTAAATTAGTTGAACTGTATATACAAGTATTAGATTCAGATTAATAATAAAAATAGATTTTTTTATTAGTTAAATTTAAAACAATGACTTGAGGTTCCCTGTTTAAGAAACAAAATTTACTTAATCCGAGTTAGACGGATAGCAAGTTGCTAACATACAGTAACAAGACCACGGGAGACTTCTAGTTTCCCAATTCATCTGTTAAATGCACAAAAAGTGAGAAATTATGTCATTCTGACTGGCCTATTATAGTTCAATCATAAAATGGTAAATGGAATTATATTTTAAACCTGTTTATCTGACTACTCAAAATTATACAAATGCTACAAATTCAGTCTCTGAAGTGATATTTAAATATTTTTCTAAAAGCCCTCAGCAATGTGCTGCATGAACAAACCAAAATCAATTTATCACTAGTTAAAACTAGGCTGAATTCTCTCAGATATACAGTGATCTAAACATCATGTACCAAAGAGTATGCATATGCATACCATTACTGGTTAAAAAATTACCCACCATTCATAATTTAAATGATATCTATTACATTAACAAGTATTAAGTAATCTCATATATCATATCACTAGGTACACTATTTCCATGACACTTATCATTACAACAATGTGGTGCATGGAAACTGATTAATTCATTTATCTTCAGTAACAGCTTGATCCTGGTCAGGGTTGTGGTGGACACATAGCCTAATTAAAGGAACACTGGGCATGAGATAGAAATATACCATGTTTTAGACACCTGTCTATTTTTTGCACTATGCCCACACAGATTCACACATTTGGCAATACCTCCAGGGCAATTTACCACAGCCAATACACTTAATGACATTTCCTTTTTAAGCAGTGAGAGTAAATGGTAAAGCCCTAAAGAAACCCACACTGAAATGGACTGAAATGGTTCGATTTGACAAACATCTCATTTAACCAAGATAAAATTTCATCTAATTTCTGGACATTTCAAACAAGATTTAAAAACAAATATTCTTTCCACATAATACTGCAAAAAGGTAACATTAAGTAATGATGTAAATTATGTGTTAGGGAGTTAGGCAATATTTTATCTCGTTCTTCTTTATACAGTTTACACTACAAATTACACTGCAATTTACTCATTTGACTAAGAAACAATCAATAACAGACATAAAGAAGCAGCAGCATTTGGAATTCATGGTTGCTGCAATTAACATATTTAAAATACATCCTTCATAGGAGTGTGTGTGTGTGTGTGTGTGTGAGAGAGAGAGAGAGAGAGAGAGAGAGAGCACTCCAATCATTTCCTTTCTCATCTTCTTCAGCCTTGCTTTTTCTTATTTCTGCATTTCTTCCTTCCATTTCTCTACCTCTTTCCCTCTCATGTTTTTATCAGTATTTTCTCCCTCTTTTCACTCTTCTGCACTCATTTCTGCTTATCTTTCTCCATTCTGGAACAATCCTGACAGCTATTCAATTTCCCAAAGTTAAATCTAATAACCAGCCATGGCTGGAATAATGGAGCTTGAACCATGCAGCAGGGAGGGACTCATCATCACAGGTGAGAGAGAGAGAGAGAGAGAGAGAGAGAGAGAGAGAGAGAGAGAGAGAGTACTTTTGATAGCTTTTTAACATATAGATAATCTAACAGACAGACAAAGAAACCACTCTCAGTCTGCCACTCTGCTACAAAACAGGAAATACACACACACATAAACACTCTCACATACAGAGAGAGAGAGAGAGAGAGAGAGAGAAAGAGAGAGAGAGAGAAACAATTCAAATCCAAATAATACACATATGATGAAACTTCTGTAAAATTTCCAATTTCCTCACAGTAATATGCAGCTCCTGGCTGAAGTCACTAATGCATGCGAAGCTTTGAAGCACAAAAAGCCAACTACTGGATCGTTTACCACCTACACAATATCAGTGAGCAGCTATAGAGCTTAAAAAATGTTTTTTTAAAAGGTTAACAGCTCAGTTCTACCCAAGTGGCTAAAACACTCAACCTGTTACATTATTTAGATTCAGTGAGCATAAAAAGAAACATTATGTAATCTCCACAATAATAACAGTCCCCCCCATGATGAGAGACATTGTCTTATGCTCATTCTTTTATCTTCAATAAACTTTTTATCCTGATTCAGGTCATGGTGGATCTGAAACATAATCTGGATGCACTGAATACAGCTTAAATAGGTCAGGAGTCCATCATAGGCCACCAGGTACCTACAGTCGTTGAGAATGACACAAATATTAGTTTTCACAAAGTTTGCTGCTAAAGCTGCTTTTAGATCTTTGTTTCAGTTGTTTCTGTGATGTACTGAAATATAATTGCAAGCACTTCATACGTTGTCCATCCGCCTCTTGAGGATTGACCACAAGTTCTCAATGGGATTAAGATCTGGGGAGTTTCCAGGCCATGGACCCAAAATTTCAACATTTTGATCCCGGAGCCACTTAGTTATCACTTTTGCCTTATGGCACGGTGCTCCATGGAAAATGCATTGTTCTTTACCAAACGGTTGTTGGATTGTTGGAAAAAGTTGCTGTTGGGGGGTGTTTTGGTATGATTCTTTATTGAGGGCTGTGTTTTTGGGCAAAATTGAGAGTGAGCCCACTCCCTTGGATGAGAAGCAACCCCACACATGAATGGTGTCTGGATGCTTCATTGTTGGCATGACACAGGACTGATGGTAGCGCTCACCTTTTCTTCTCCGGACAAGCCTTTTTCCAGATGCCCCAAACAATCAGAAAGAGGCTTCATCGGAGAATATGACTTTGCCCCAGTCCTCAGCACTCCATTCACCATACTTTCTGCAGAAGATCAATCTGTCCCTCATGTTTTATTTTTTTGGAGAGAAGTGGCTTCTTTGCTGCCCTTCTTGACACCAGGCCATCTTCCAAAAGTCTTCGCCTTACTGTGCGTGCAGATGCGCTCACACCTGCCTGCTGCCATTCCTGAGCAAGCTCTGCACTGGTGGCACTCCGATTCCGCAGTTGAATCCTCTTTAGGAGACGATCCTGGCGCTTGCTGGACTTTCTTGGACGCCCTAAAGCCTTTTTAACAAGAATTGAACCTCTTTCCTTGACGTTCTTGATGATCCTATAAATAGTTGATTTAGGTGCAATCTTAGTAGCCACAATATCCTTGCCTGTGAAGCCATTTTTATGCAACGCAATGATGGCTGCACGCGTTTCTTTGCAGGTCACCATGGTTAACAATGGAAGAACAATGATTTCAAGAATCACCCTCCTTTTAACATGTCAAGTCTGCCATTCTAACCTGATCAGCCTGACATAATGATCTCCACCCTTGTGCTCGTCAATATTCTCACCTGAGTTAACAAGACGATTACTGAAATGATCTCAGCAGGTCCTTTAATGACAGCAATGAAATGCAGTGGAAAGGTTTTTTTGGGATTAAGTTAATTTTTATGGCAAAGAAGGACTATGCAATTCATCTGATCACTCTTCATAACATTTTGAAGTATATGCAAATTGCTATTATAAAAACTTAAGCAGCAACCTTTCCAATTTCCAATATTTATGTAATTCTCAAAACTTTTGGGCACGACTGTACACTGGCATTTTCTTCATTTATTTAAGCTTTTAAATATCATTCATTCATATTTTAATTACAAATTTAAATATTCATATACACCAATCAGCCATAATTTTAAAGTGCAAAACATCATACCCAGTATACCCATCCTTTAAGTGCTGTGGATTGGGGCCTCTGTGGATCAGATTGAGAACTGGGGAGTTAAAAGGCTGGATCAACAACCTCAAACTCTTTGCCTCCTAATTTCGTGGCGGCAGGCCGGGATGCCCTAGGTGTTCTGGTATCTTTCTATTGTAACCGGCATTGACTATCTTTGGGATCTAACCAGATTGGCTTTCATTTGCTCCCCACAGACATAAATGAGCCTTGGTATCCATTACCCCATTTTTCTGGGATATACCTTATAATAAATTACATAAGATATGTAATTCATGTTATTGTTGTGGGTGATTGGTGTATGTGAACATATGTAATCTCAAATCAACATTATCAATAAAAAAAAATGTTAAAACATTCATTCTAATTAACCGAATAAAGAGCACCACAGATGCCATGAAGACGTATAGAGAAGGTCAAAAAGAATTGCATTGTGTGTTTATACATCTAGAGAAAGCATATGACAGGGTGCCCAGAGATTAACTGTGATATTGCATGAGGAAGTCACAAATGGTAGAGAAGTGTGTGTGTGCAGGTGAAGGTGGTGCAATATACAGTATATAGAAGGTCAGCTTTACAGTGGTGAGGTGTGCCAGAGGTATGACCGACTGGTTTAAGATGGGAGGGACTCCCCAAGAGGAGGTTTATTGATGTGGTGAGGGAGGACAGGAGGGCAGGAGGTCATGGTGTATGATGTTGGTAGACAAAGTTAGATGGGGACAAAAAGAAGAATCTAAATAACTATTACAAGCTAGATTGCATTCTCTGTATCATACTGTAGCACACACCAAACTGAACATTCTTTACTGAAAGATGCAGTTAAAAATACTGTTACATGCCTAATTTCATGATTAGGTACCCTGGAACTGTACCACAACAATAATGCACCATCATTCTGCTCCTTAAAAATATTTCATTAGACCAGTGACAGCAATGTGCCTGAAAATGTTTTTTTTTTACCTTTTATTGGCATGTATCCTCAATTTACAAGTACTAATAAAGCAGAGAGAAAACTATGCACTAACACTGTAGAAAACGCTTCACATCCACACCTGATGAGAGGCCTGGTGATGCTCTAAATCGCCTGTCATGTCTGAGCACATCAGCTCTGTGTCAGATTTTTTTTTTTCTGTCTGACAGAGCTGTGCATCATAAAGCTGTCTGCAGCATAACCAGTAAACACCCTCTCATTTCAGAGATACTCTCTCCCACACATAGCCATTTTCCTCCTTACTCTAAGTGGTATTCAGAAAACATTTTTATATTGCACTAAATTGCATTACAAAATGCAGTGATGCCAGTAATTCCAGCCCAAAAGAAATACCCTCAAAACTGCAGATTGATACAGTGACAGTGTACAACATAAAAAAAACTGTTTAATTTCCTTTAACAGCAACATTAACACAGAGTTGCATGATTCATAAATAAGAAAATCTAAAACAAAAAGAATAAAAAGTCTCAATAAGGTAATTCTCTCAACAGAAATGCATTTTTAGTTAAATCCACCTGTAATTCCGATTTTTCCCCACTTCTATATAGAGGGTTTCAGGCTGGCACTCAAAGATGTGCAAATGACAGAGAATGAGAATCCTCCCTGAAGGCGAGTGAGAGGAGCGGAGGTAATGGTCTGTGACCAGAGCACAATGGAATCGATTTGCCAGCGAGCTGCCACTGAAGACTGCCTGGCGAACCCACCTGGTTAAACTGTCACCAACAAAAGAAGAAATGACACAAGGACAAAGAAACAGAACAGGATAATTTACACTGTCTTTCTACCCTACTGTCATTATCTAAATCTTACTTTAGCCAAGTATTATATATCATAATCAATCTTGTTAAAAACACAGTAGAGCTCCATTTTGTTAGTGTAATTTCACAGTGATTGAGATCTTCTGGTTGCTCTAGTGAAGTAACTGAAAGAGACTGCAAGCTCTAATTTTCAAGGTCATGAATTACCAGATGGCTTGGGTGAATCCAATAGTAGACTCAGGAACTCGAGAAAAGTTTCAAGGTTTATTTAAACACCCAGCAACAGGCAGAAAATAATGAAAATAATTGTACACAAAAGAATGAGAAAGCTCTTACAAACTGAGACAATGTAGCAATGAGCAGATCAAAGACTTAGAGTCTCTGGAAACTAAAAGCAAAGTAAGTGGAGAAGTTAGCTGTGGTAAACTGAAAACCTCTGATTAGATGTGGGGCAAATTGAACAATCCAGGAATATAAATACTCGGTTCATTCTTAAAGAAATAGCTGAGAACAAGAAAATCCAAGTGAGAGAGTTAACCTACCTGATCTCTGTTAAAGCAGACGCAATCATGAACAGTTTTAGTTCAAACTTATACTAGGGCATGGAGTAGAATCCATGAAGCCAGGTGAACTCAGTTACCATGATAATCAACTGAAAGAGTATAAATCCAAACCCAAAGCAAATATCAATGTCCGCAAAGCCAAGCAAGGTCATAAACTGGGGTAATCAAATGAGAGAGAACAAACCCGAAGGCAAGTTCAAAGTCCAAAAGCCAAGCTATGTTAGACATGTGAAAAATCCAAAAAGGAAGATATTGTTCCAAAACATAAAAAAGAGAGTCTAAATAAAAACACAGGAAGCAAGATATGAGGCACAAAAAGGACATTTTTGTGCCTCATAACATGGCTTTGAAGAAAAATGTTACACGCCTTATGGAGCAGTGATCAGAATGATCACCTTTAAAGTTGGTTTCTCAGTCTTCTTCTTTGTCTTTCGGTTGTTCCCTTTTAGAGGTCACCACAGTGAATCATCTGCCTCCAACTAGCCCTATTCTCTGCATTCTCTTCTCTCACACAAACTAACTTCACGTCCTCTCTCAATGAATCCATCACTACTCTTTGGTCTCTCTCTAGACCTCCTGCCTGGCAGTTCTAACCTTAGCATCCTTCTACCAATATGCTCATAATCTCTCCTCAGAACATGTCCAAACCACCTCAATCTGGCCTCTCTGACTATATCCCCAAACATCTATGTTTTATACACACACATGTATTCTGTCTTGCTACTCCTTACCTTTATTCCTCTGCTTTCCAGATCAGTCCAACTCTCTAGAGGTTCCTTCACCTGTCCCTTGCTCTCGCTACAAAGAACAATGTCATCTGCAAACATCATAGTCCATGGAGACTGCAGTCCAACCTCATTTGTCACCCTGTCCATCACCATAGCAAACTAGAAAGGGCTCAAAGCTTATCCTTGTTGCAGACCTACCTCCAAC
This sequence comes from Clarias gariepinus, assembly GCF_024256425.1. Classification (NCBI taxonomy): domain Eukaryota; kingdom Metazoa; phylum Chordata; class Actinopteri; order Siluriformes; family Clariidae; genus Clarias; species Clarias gariepinus. Next base: position 25,307,120 of record NC_071108.1, read on the forward strand.
TTGAACTTTTCAGTCACACCTACAGCACATTCAACACTGTCTTACAGCTCTCATACTGTACATGTCCTGCAGCACTCTTACATATTGCCACTCCAGACAACCTCATATAATCCCACAACTCTTTTCTCAGCACTCTGACATAAGATTTTTCTAAATTTACAAAGATGTAATGCAACTCCCTAATACCTTTTCTGTACTTCTTCATCAGCATCCTTTAAACAAATACTGCATCTGTTGTACTCTTTCTAGGCTTGAAACCATATTGCTGCTCACAAATTCTCACCTCTGCCCCAACCTAACTTCCACTCTCCAAGATCTTGTTATACAGACTAGTCAGAAACTCTACTGCTACCTTTCCTAAGCATGTCCATACCTCCACAGGTATGTCATCTGAACCAACTGCCTTTCCACTCTTCATCCTCTTTCTCATCCTCTATTCTCAACACATTTCATACACAATAGCTTCTTATATTCTTCGTTCTCTTTTATTTTCCTCATTAATTTTCCAACTATTCAAAGTACTCCTTCCCATCTTGCCATTACCCTCCTGGCACCTGTCAGTAAATTTCGATCCCTATCTTTAATCGCTCCAACCCGCTACACATCCTTTCCATCTCTATGTCTTTGCCTCGCCAACCTGTACAGATCCATCTCTCCACATGTCCTCATATGCTCTTTGTTTGGCTTTTGCCACCTCTAACTTCACCTTACGCTGCATCTCCCTGAAGCACCTCCTGACCACCCAGAGTCTTAACTCCTTCCTAAACTACACAACATTCTCACCAAAGCTTTGCAGTCACTGATCTCTTTCAGATTACAATGTCGACAGAAAATGTAATCCACCAGAGTGCTTCTGCCTCCGCTCTTGTAGGTCACCCTATGTTCCTGCGTCTTTTGGAAGAAAGTATTTACTATGGCCATTTCAATCCTCTTTGCATAGTCCACCACCATTTCTTTTCCTATCCACATCATGGTAAAACAACTTGAACCCTGCTCCTAAGCTCTCTGCCTACAAACACACCTTCCTCCTTTCCTTTTTCGACTAACAGTAGCCCAATTTCAGAGGTAGTAACTTGCATGACTGTAACTGAGTAGATTTTTTGTGTACTTCTACTAAATAGTTTTTTAAATCTGTAATTTTACTTTTACTTAAGTACAGTTTATGTACAGTTTACTATGTTTTGTTTTAAGTATTGTACTTGGCTACATTTTAAATCATATTAGCTACTGAGTAAAAAAATAAATAAATAAAAATGAAAAATAATTTTAAATATTTGCAACGGTGAAGGGAAAAAAATTCATCCCAGAAACCAGTGCACTAATTGATTTATAGACGTGGAGATCGAATGCACCAAATTCACAAGAATGATAAAGACAAACAAATCAGAAGCTAGTGATGCAGATCGGGCCAAAAGCGAAATGCCAACAAATTCATATGAAGCAATACCCTGGCCATATTTAAGCGACCACTTTGATTTCGAGCACAAGAAAGACAAAGGTGTGCCCTTTCCAAATCATGTCACATCTGTTCTTTATCTTTCTCCTGAGGTATCTGAGATTGCGGCAGCTTCAGTAGACAAAGGCCAACCCTGCGAGGATTCTGAGGCATCCAGAGAAGGACCAGCTCCAGCTTGATTCTGCTTTATGATGGTTGGAGCTGAGAGCACACTTTGCCAAATTTCAAAAGGAAAGTATGTGTTTTTGCCTCTAACCTCATAAAGCACCACATTGAGACACCAGGTATGTGATGAACCCATATCATTTGCCTGAAAATAAAAAACGTTGTTCATGATTAACCTAAAGCTGTGTTTGACATGGGGTAGTTGAGGAGTTACACAGAGACTGGAGAAGCTCAGTGATTAACACAGTGTTTCAGTTTGATGTGTACCCAATGCTACAAACTGACAACCTGATGTCCTTAATTGACAACATGTAAACTTGAATTTAATAACTATTCGATCTTTTTGAAGTGGTTCATATTTATTCAACACTTACAAATGGACATTACGCTGTCGCCCTTCATCCTCATAACTATATAAATTATATACAGTGTATATAATTTTTGAGATGCACTATATATATATATATATATATATATATATATGTGTGTGTGTGTGTGTGTCTGTGTGTGCACTGCCATTCATAAAACATATTACAATAGGCTACATCACTCTTCCCTTTCTGTAAGTTTTTATTATGAATCTATGCTAACAGATTCAACTACCCCCTGATCCTCCTCATTCTGCCTGTCATTCTGGCTTTCATTGTTGATTACAGTACATGCCTACATGCCTACTCTTCTCTTGGCTACTTGCTCTTCTAAATTTGCCTGATGATGCTGCACCAACTTTAGCACTGCTATTGAAGTAGAGACTACTGATAAAAAAATAGATGTGCTTATATGGAAACCTTGCTGGTGTGTTTCAACGGGGTGGCTACAGACTTCAAACCGTGTATTTGGGTTTTCGGATGAAACAAAGGATATCATTACTATCATAAAGGGTATTACCGCTACCAGAATATGAAAATGAAATGTAGAAATCTCAAAACGAGATTTTTTTGGGGAGGTCATAAAAAACAACCAAAAACAACAATAAAAATACATGATAATATGTATCTGTGCTATTTCTTTGCCTTAGGACCAATTTCTCAATTTTCTGCTTAGTAATTTTCAGGTAGTTGGTAAAAATTGCCTATATCATATTGGCTATTTTTGTGCTGAAAAAAAGAACAATTCACACTATACTGCACAATCCTGAGCCTTATATATGTTTATTTAAAACATAACTAATGGCTAAACAACTAAAATGGCTAAATTTTTTCCTCACATATTTTTCTGCAATTTCTTAGAGCTGTCCCGAGATCACAACCAACCCAAACAAATATGCAATTAAGCTTTACGGTGAAGGTACTGTACGGTACCTGAGTTTTCACTTGAATCACAGGAAGGTCCACTTGGGACACAGGTAGCTATGGTGCATTCTCTACCATCATCTACTTAGTACCTAGCGGAGTTGTGGACTCGAGTCATGTGACTTGGACTCGAGTCAGACTCGAGTCATGAATTTGATGACTTTAGACTCGACTTGACAAAATATAAAAAGACTTGCAACTCGACTTGGACTTTAACATAAATAACTCTGACTTTCACTTGGACTTGCGCGTATTGACTTGTAAAGACTTGCTACTTCCCATAAAAAGCCCAAATATAAAAAGTATGTTGACACGGACCGCTCTATCTCTGTTTATGTGTCTGTGCGCGTGTGTGTGACAGAGAGCATGCGCGCATTCGGCACGAAATCCAATCAAAGTACCATAGATTCTTTTGATTCAACAGCGTCCAATGTGACAACAACGTGATACATGGTTGGCAGGGTAGCGGTTTTACCGCACAATTGGGCTATTTTAGAAAAGGAGTTGCGGGAAAAATACCGAGTTGCGGGTTGCGGTTTTTTGGGCTACATTTATAATGTACCGCGGCCGCAAAAAAAATTATAAAATAAAATACTTGTGGACAAAGATAAAAGGGAACCTTTTATTAGTGGGTGTTGATCCCCCGGAATGAATACTTGGCAACAAACGCTGCTGCTCACGAGACGCGAGTAGGCGCGCTCGCCACATGTGCTTTTGACATCACAAATTAAGCACCATCATCACGTCACTCCATGAGAGCGTTGTAGTCAGAAGCGTCGGTTCGGTTGTCTGTGGATGAACAAGCAGCAAATGTCAGTTAAATGGGGAAAGTATGGAAAGTTCCAAATGATGATAGAAAAGCGTTCTGCAAATATTGCAAATGTGAAGGAAGAGCTCACCACAGTGAGGCTCCTTTCTCAAATGCCAGAACATTATTTCACACAGGCAGTTCCTTTCTAAGAAATAATGCACCTGTGAAAGAGGCAGAGTTGAAGCTGGCTGCCCATGTTGCTTGTCACTCAAGCACTAATTAATTCAGTGATAGGACCAGTAGTACTTGAAGACCTTTTGGAGGATCTAGGAAATGGACCATACTCTCTCATTGTTGTACAAGTTAAGTTAAGTTAACTACAAGTTAGTACTTCTGACTAGGGTCAGAACCCTGAACGTGAACGCGCCAGTTCGCGAAATGATAACGAAGGTAGTTTCGTTTGGCTATAAAAATTACGAGGTGGTCAACAAAAAATGAATTGCAGTATCAAAGATTACAGACGGAGATGCCACAACTTCCAACTTTGTTCGACACTTGAGGTAAGTTTTGAATGAATGTCAAGACTACCTTATCAGCTAAGTAATTTACAAGCTGCATGTTTATATTAATGAGACTGTACATTTCCTCAATGTCACCTTTCAAACACTATAATCTGCAAACCCCTGCAGGTTCATACTGAGCGGGATTTTGAAAGCCGGATTGTTTGTATGAGGTAGCCTACGTGAGTGTATCACACAAGGTAGAGAGCAAAGTTCTTCAATGTTCTGTGAAGAAAACAACGTTACTGTTTGTATGAAGTAGCCTACTTCATTGAGAATATGTGCTACCATTTTACATTGCTACTAGCATTTACTTACATTTGTATTTTTATGTATCTGAGCAATGTTCTTTTATAAAAATAAAAAAAAAGTTTGTTTAATAAATACAGATCTTACAACCATACATAATTTGTATACCTTTTATTTTTCTGCTAAAAAGACTTGAAAAGACTCGAAAGTCAAACCGTAGGACTTTGGACTTGACTTGAGATTGTTGGCCTTTGACTTGGGGCTTGAGGGCAATGAATTGAGACTTACTTGTGACTTGATAAACAATGACTTTGTCCCACCTCTGGTACAGTACCTATTGCTCCATGCATTTTCATCCTTTATATGGTGGAGCCACTGAAAGATGCCAATGCATGCCAATGCACTAGGTACCTTACTCAAAAAAAGTAATTTACTACAAATTAATAATTACTACTTTAAAATTGTAATTTGATTACATTACTGATTACTACATAAAAAGTAATCAGATTATTAATTACATTACTTTCAAGTTACTTTAAAAACTTTTGTCACTGAGTGCGCCTGTAATGGGCGTGTGCCACAACCTGTTGTGGCTCTTTGCTTATTCCATCGGCTCCTTGTATAGGCGCTCCCCCATTCTGCAGGTGCGCGAAGGGGTGAGTCTGCCAGGTTGGGCCGTCTGGCGATAATTAATATTAATAGATCTCTTTTCTCTGCGTCACCAATCCTCCCCTTTTTTTCTTTTCTCCCTATTAAACCCTTTTCATTCCCTGTTTTTTCAAAACTTCTTTACTGCGTTGTCAGGAAAAGTCCATAGATTACAGTAACGCGTTAAAGAGTGTGCATGTGTGTGCGCGTGTGCGCGTATATGCGCATACATGTGTGTGCACGCAGAAAAGCCAAGCAAGTTCAACATGAGCTAAAAATTTACTTAAACTTACATCTGCCACCTATATCCATTTTCTTTCCCTCGTATCACCTTGTAACAACTTTATTCTAGATCAAGTGACATTATACAATCTTTCTTAGTAAGTGATATTCTAGACTTTTTGTTAAAGACTTATCTAATGGGAGGAGATGAAAGAATGTTAATCTTAAGAGATAATCCTGCAGTTGGTTTGATTTCTTATGAGTAAGGAAAGGTATTCAAGTTGACCATGACTTTTAACAATACAATGAACAAAAAAAAAAGCCTTTTGGGAATGGTTAAGAATAGAAAAGGGTTAACTTATTTCTCTATATAGTCTTTGGAGTTATGTGACCGAATGCTGCCATTATAAAATATTGACAGTCCAGCAATGTATAGCAGCCAAGATTCTTGCACTAACCAATACTTGCGCTGTGGCCAATGAGCCCTAGGCTTCACTTCCATGTAAAAACAGAGTAAGCTCCAGAAATGCAAAGACTGAACAGTGGACACAAACTGAAGAGTAAAAGTAAAGTAAGTAAAAAGAAAGTAAACATAAACATTTTCTACTCTTTTGTACTGTATTGTTACATGCGTACTTACAAATTTTATGCATATTTGCATAAAATATTTGATGTATTACTATTTTTGTCACAATTGTTTAAATTAACCTGTAGCAATATAGAGTCAGTAATCATTCCATCTTAAGTACAAAAGTTTATAAATTTATTGACACTTTCCTCAATATGTTGCGTTCACAGCAGAATGGACAGTCTGAGTTAGTAGACATATTTCAACATCCACTGTTCAGCAGGGACTGCATGACTCAGGCCTTCATGGTCGAATTGCGGCAAAGAAACCATAACTTAACTTAACAAAAGGAATGAGCATTTAGATCAGTGGAAAGCTGTCCTTTGGTCTGATGAGTCCAAATGTCTTCCATTACCAGGTCCAAACCACTTCAGTGTACCTTGTTCATGCTTCCTACCATCATTAGCTCTACTCATTGTCTAAATCATTGTTTCTGCCTCCTGCTTTGTAATTGGACAGAAAACCAGAATGCCTTTACCGTATATACCACTTTCATGTAGATATAAACTGTCTCTTGTTAAATGATCAAGGTCTTGATATACGAGTACTGTAGTACGCATGCGCTTTGTTACTTATATATTCAACATTTGTGTGCGCGTATACTGTTTACTATAACATTTTGACCACGGGTCTTACGTGCATAGAGTCTGTTTTTTTGTGTGTCCAAGTGTAGCTACTGTTCTTTAGTAACTGTACTGCAACAATGGCCTTCTTCCTCTGTTCGAGGACTGATTCTGGTATTGTGGGTGTGTAAAAGTTGTCCTACACAGTAGCCCTGCTTCTGTCCTGCTTCTGCTCTAGTCTAACACCAGTAACAATTCTTTTCAAAGATAAAGTGCAGGTTAATTTGTTTTATTTTTACTTTATATTTTGTATTCATTATTTTTATACAAATATTTTTGGGCTGTGTAACTAATCATCTGAGTTTCTATTATCTCTTATGGGGAAATTGACTTTTAAGTATTTTGATATACAAGCACACTCCCGAAACGAATTATGCACGCAATCCAAGGTTTAACTGTATTGAGTAGGTCCCCATGTTGCCGCCAAAACCAGCCATGGACTCCACTAGACTGTGAAGGTATAGTGTGATATGAGGCACCAAGCTATCAGTAGCAGCAGTAGCAGATCCATCTATCAGTACATCCCATAGTTGCTTGATTGGATTGATCAGGAGAATATTAGGGCCATGTCGAACCATCCTTAAATAATTTTTTAGTGTTGCAGGGCACATAATCAAGCTGAAAGAGGCTACTGCTATCAGATAATACCATTTTCATGAAAGGGCGTACAGTAAAACCTCAGATTGTGAGTAACGTGGTTTGCAAGTGTTCCGCAAGATGGAGAAAAGATTTTTAATAAATTTTTATTTGAAAAACGAGCAAATCTTGGTTTACTTGTGCTGCAGAATTATGGATAATCGTCTTCCACTGTTGGGTCTTAATGCGCGTCTCTCATTGGTATAATCAACATCTGTCTACGCATACTTTTTTTTAAAGGTAAAGTGCAGGTTAATTTGTTTTTTAATTTTTACTTTATATTTTGTATTCATTATTTTTATGTATTTATTTTTTGGGGGGCTGTGGAACAAATAATTAGAGTTTCAATTATTTCTTATGGGAAAAATTAAATTTGGTTTACGAGTGTTTTGGAATAAGAGCCCACTTTTGGAACAAATTATACTTGTAATCCAAGGTGTCACTGTACTTAGCCTGCAACAATGTTATGGTAGGTGGTACCTGTCAAAGTAACATCCACATGAATGGCCGGACCCAAGTTTTCCCAGTGGAACATTGCTGAAAGGATCACACTAGGGTTGGGTACCAAAAACCGGTGCCAATACAGCACCGGTACCTATATAACCGGTATGTACCGGACCGAAACAGAACACGAACTTCGGTGGTCATTTCAGTGCCACGTAAATGCCTGAACTGTCGATTGAAATATTTGTTCTCTGGATTCATATACTTTTGTAGGTTAATAGTTTATTAGATTAAATAAAAAAATTAAAAGTACGAATTATCAGGAAATGAGAAATTATCCGAGATGCGCGTGAATGGAGCAACTAACGATACACTCGCTCTGACGGCAGCAGGTGGTCCACCGCTGTCTTAGCTTGTTAAATGAAACTTTTGTCAAAATGCCTAAAACTAAACGGTCGAAAGTGTGGCCATATTTCACAAGAAAGGATTTCGACACCACGATGTGCAGCAAATGTTTTCAAGCAGTTGCGTGTAAAGAGGGAAACACGTCAAATCTAATAAAACATTTGAGGGTACACGGAATAAACTTAAAGGTCCCACACATTCCATTTTTCATTAAATGTTAATATGATTCTTTAGGGTCCTAATGAAAAGTTTGTACTATACTTTAATTGAAAATTCTTAATGATTGTGTAAAAAAAACACTACTTTTACCTGGTAAAAACTAGCTCTGTTCTCAGCAACCTGTTTCAGTACATGCTCCTTTAAATGCTTATGATCTATGCTGAGCCCGCCCCCCAGTTCTGTGGGGCGTGTCTTCACAACACACGCGGGGTATAGCCACGGGAGTGTAGTCCAGTACGGGCAATGCTTTGGACTGCATTACCCACAAAGCATTGCCCACAACGCAGTGCGGGCAATGCTTTGTGGGTAATCAGTCCCAACTGGAAAACGCTGGAATATAGAGCCCGAGCCTGTTTTCTTAAGTAGTTTTTGGTTTGATTTAAGTACGGAACCCACCCGGAAGTTTGTAATATCGCCTGACAACGCAGAAATTAAAAGAATGGACATGCATCGACTCGATTTGTCTTTCTCATCACTGCATGGGCATGAATTAACGGTCTGTTACGCTGCCGTGAGCAACAACAACAAAAGCGGAGAAGCTAACTTTAACTTTTTATAATTTAAGCTGACTTTTTAATCTTTGACAGACATGGTTATAAACTATCTAACGTTACAAAGGTAAGCATAATATAGTTTTCCGACTACGTACACAGTTTGCAACTAGACAATAACCTTAATGCATTGTTTATTATAAACGGGCGATTAGGGATTATATAGAGACGGCTGTACATAGAGAAGACTACATAACCATGTTCTATGAGAGTGTAAGTTAACTTACACTTCGCATTTATCGTGATTATTAGAAAAGGCGATCTGCAAAGATTCATAGAAAAAGAAATTACACTCACTGAGCCTGGTGAAGATGAAGCAGAAACACGAAGCATTAGTACACATCCATTTTTTAGGAGCTGCTTCCTAGCGAAACCTGCTTTATATTGACCCTCGTTTATAAAGCAGTCTGGTGAAAAATTATTAGCGCAAACATGAACGCATTTAGGTAGATTGGTGGGGACGTTAGCTTTAAAAACAAAATTCAGCCACTGCGTCCTCAGCGGCTCCGATGTCGGTAGTGAATGACGACTGCTGTGTTCGCTATTACACCCAACAACTGTACAACACACTCGCTTAGGCGACATTTTGCTCCAGCGGCGAAAAACAATGGGTGACAGCTTCTTCTCACTCGGGGCGGGTCTTTGCTAAAACACCGGTGTCAATCAACTATAGTAGGAGCGGCCTCATGTGGTGTGGCGTCACATTGACAGGCATTTGAGATTGGCCTGATTTCAGAAGAGGCATGTTATTTTAATAAATGAAAAGAAAACCACTGGGCAGCTCTTTATCATTGTAGAGTGTACACACTCTCCTAACAAACATTTCGGTCCAAACAGCTTGAAAAAATGCATGTAGGCCCGTATGACCCCTTTAAAAGCAAAGGGATGCTCCGTGTTTGACAGCCTGCGGACAACAGCTGGCACTATCGGTGTGGGTGAACCCCAGCACCCAGTCATACCAACCGTAGCAAAAAGGGATCCACTGATTATGATGACGACAGCAGCCTTTAGACTAACCGCAGGTTAGACGTAATTTAATGTAATGTTAATTACAAAATGCAAATCTTGCATTCATGCTAACAAATGATCAAACGATTACATTAGTATTTGTAAAATACTAATGTAACATGGATTCTGTTTATAATTATGTCTTTTTAGCTAGTACTAGTAGTACTACAACAGTGACCCCATTTACCATTGCAAAGAAGGCTATGCATGTCCTATGGGCATGGGCACCCTTACGGGTCTGTGGCAACGCAGCACCATACAAAACAAACTAGAATGCCCTGTTTGTGGCAACACCTTTTTATCAGAACAAAGATTCACATTTTCTGAAATTTGAACTAAAGTAGCTCTTTTACTCGATCAGACTAAATGGACCAGCCTTCGCTTCCCATGTGCGACAATGAGTCTGGGCCACTTATGACCCTTTTACCAGTTTACTGGTTTTCCTTCCCTGGACCACTTTTTTGTTTAATCAAGGTCACCCTAGACCAGGAACAGCCCACAAAAGCTGTAGTTTTAGAGCTGCTTTGACCCCGTCACAATTTGGCCATTTTCGAAGTTGTATCACTCAATACATGAACTGCAGGAGCATAAAAGTTTTCTTGCTGCCTGATATATGCTATAGGTGCCATTGAAACAAGATAATCAATGTTATTCACTTCACCTGTCAGTGCTATGGTTTATCGGCCACATTTTCTCTTTCAAATATGGGAATAATAAAAGAGTGCTGCATTTCTGTTCATTTAATTTGGGTGAGTTAGTTATTTCACTTTGTTATTAGTAAGTGGGATTTTTTTCTAGTTCATTATTTAGCTTCGTCTGCTTCTAAAACTCTCAACCACTTGTGGAGAACTACAAGAGCAGATTACAAATGAACACCAAGCAAATGCTCTACAGGTCACACCCACTTCATTATTTATAACTTTTTCTGTAGGTTTGGCCCAAACTCAACTGGGCCAACAGAAGCAAAGACAAACATAAATGCATAAAAAAGGAGCTTGTTATACTGGGACTGGTGACATGCACCAAGAACGGAATTTATAAGTGAAAGAGAAATGTTCATAATCATCAACAAGCATTTACGCCTTTCAAGCTCGAAAATAAGATAAGATAACAATTATCCTGGTCTGGACCATGTTAAGAAAGGCCTGCACCCAAAGCATCTAAAAATAGCAAATGAAATGCATTTAAGAGTTAAATTTTTGTGTTTGTTTTTTGAGTTTTAAAATAACTTTACACAAAAGCATTTCATTTAGGAAGCTCTACAATGCCATTAAACGTCTGATTGCGGAACTGCATAATTTCCGAGTACATAGATAACAAGCTGAAAATCAAAGTACAGTATATTGATCAGGCTGTCTTCTGTTTCAATTCACATGTGCATGCACACGCACACACACACACACACACACCGAATCCACTTTGCCAATCCTTCCCAATGCCCATCTGCTCTGATCGCATTTAACCTTGGAATAGGAGAGTTTTCCGATACAGTGGTGGTCAAATTTCAGGTGGCGCAGAACAAGATAGAATTGTGACAAGTGCACAGGAAGGTCAGGATAAGACAGGGCAAAATAATGGCGTAAGAAGTAAAGTCCGAGGAAAACATCAAGGGAAATAACTGAAATATCTAAGGTATTTAAGTGTATTTAAGATACACTGATACCATTTTGTAGACTGATAGGAATATTAGTACATTTTCTGGTACTGTCAGGCAACCTACTTTTACTATTAAGCAATCAAATGTGTCATAAAGCAATAAATGGGAAATCTACGCAGCAGTTTACCTTATAAACGCACTCTCACACCTTCATTCCGCTTACTTCACGGTAACAAAAAAATTATCCTAAAAGTAAACAGATGGCATTGTACATTTTTAAAAACACACTTATGAGTGTATATATATATATATATATATATATATAGATTATATATATATATATATTGTATATATAAATTTAGCAAGACCAATAAATGTGATCAGAATGTGTCCCACTAACTTGACGAGTTTATGAAAGCTTAAATTTGCTCAGCCATTAACATACTAATAAAATCTGACTTTTACATAAATATTTTAAAGATCATCCCTTTTAATGTCTAATACTCCATTTAACATCTGATGGGGTTTTTTTTTAATCCTTCTTATAAAAATAAAAATAAATGTTATGTACAGTAAAACCTCAAGATTAAAATCTAACACTACTGAATTAAATATGGTGTACAATTCATCTGTCTAAACCGAGTATACTCCCACAGTAGATGGAGAACAATAAAACTACACATCAGAAGAGTCTCTATCATTATACCAAAAGCGACTGGACTCACAACCTCAACATAGAACAATGTAATCAGACCTGAAACATAAAAAGACAAAACAGATCCACAGACTGCTTCATACTGTATTGTGTAGCAGAGCTGCAGAGAGATTCCAGCAGTGCATTTGCAGGCAATGTAAAATGCAAAGTCTGGAAGGTTCAACTAATGGTTAATTCAAAGACACTTAAATATGCTAATATCTACTTCACTGTTGGACAGCTTTCTGACTGCTAGTGACTGTGGTTTTATTCAAACACTGTTTAAGCTCTAGTGATAAATTCATACTCAACCATGCATAGTGCTTCCTTTATAATATATTTAATTATTCTGTTGATGCACTCAGTGATCTCCGCTGTTGTGCAATTAAGTACAGAGTAAATATGGCAGCACACACTCTGTGTAAAGAAACATTTACATACAGTGTTCCTTATACACATAACCAAATAGCACTACAGTATGTTTACTTTAGTTAAAATGGTGTTTGAAATATGTGATGTACTTATAAAAAAGGTTATTTATTAAATGTGCAATGTTACAACATGTATTTTAAGTAGATTTTCCTACATAGTAAGACAAAGTAAGACATCAAAAATCTTAATCAAATTCATCCTCTTTTTACTATGAAAAAATAAGCTCAGGGCAAAAGGTAGCAACCATCCACAAGCGTGAATCTGCACCTGTGCACTTTGAACCAGAAATGAGGTATTCAAGAAGGGGAAAGAACGAGGCATAAGAGGAAAGCATGAGGGCAGCAATTTCAGCTTGCTGATGTAGAATTTTGCATTTACAGAGGGAAGGCAAACACGTGCAATGACAGAGAGAGATTATACACACAGAGTGTTGCTTTAGGTATGAATGTGCAATCAAACCATCAATAAAAAATCAAAGCTAACATAATCTGAGACATTGTTTTGCCTAAAAAAGCTGGTTTTCAACAGTGTAAATTGGTTATAAACACAGATTTGGCATGAACTAATATGAATGACTAATACTTGATGAATGCAATTCACTGAGATTTCTGCTCTTAGTCTTCTTGGTTTTATAACTCAAGCGCAATTTATAACTCAGAATAAAGCACACATCATTAGAAACAGCAAGTAATCCAGTTTAAAAAATAATGTTCAGCATTGTTTGCAAACACATTATTCACAGTTGACAGTACATGTCACTCTGTATTCACAATAGACAGAAACAAAGGTTTTTGTTCTTTTTTTTCCCGATAGCCATGGTTCAGAGTTCAGACCATACCATATTATATGTTTTACTCGGTAAGCAAGTATGCTGAGAACACTGCTGTTACAGGCTCACGTAACAAGATTGTTCAATTTGTTTTGTTTTTTTTCGGTCTGATCAGATGTGCATGTTATAACATCACAATTTGACTCCAATCTCACTAGATAAGAGTTTACCTGACTCTAATGTGGACGTGCCTGTATTCTAAGACGGCACACATGAGTACATCTTTGTGCAACCACTCAGTCATTTTAAACAGTACATCAGCATAGATGTAATTTTAGGAAATATATGCTTTTTGCTCATCATGGTTTTTGCTCATAAAGATGATTAGCTGTCTTTATTAGTCACCTGTATTTACTGAGGTCCAGAACAAGGAAGAATGTAGCTTCCTCACAAGCACAGTGCTGACTAATGACGTCAGTACCCTACGCATTCTCAGAGGCAAAAAGTCCCATGAATTCCGACCTGCCCATTTTAATTTAGGTCATTTGCCAACGTATCAGCTCCGATCCAGGACCACGTACAATAGAAAAAAGAATTAGATATGTTTATTCAGACAGCCCTAAAAAATTAGATTTGTGTCATGTTAGGGTTTAAAAAATTGGATTTGTGTCAATTTAGGCTGGTAATGTGAATGTTGGTACAGATTCTACGGACTATCTGGAGAACGCAGCTTCTTTCACTGAACACTCTGTCATTAACATACAAATAAACTCTTATGTCTTTTTATGTAACTTTTATGTAAAAAATTTTTTCAATCCTGCTAATAATTACATAGTTATGTACAGTAAAACATAAAGATCAAAATATGACAATACTTAATTAAATATAGTGTACAATTCATCTGTCTGAACATGAAAAGTCAAAACAGATCCACAAGTTACTTTGTCAAAACTTAGTAAAATAGAAATCTTGCCAACATTGCAAAGTCTTTAAAGATGGGAGTTTTGTTCACTTACAAAAAACACATGTAGCATAAAAGATGATAGAAGTATATCCATCCATCCAATGTCTATACTGCCCATCCTGTGTAGAGTTGCAAGGGGCTGGAGTCTCTCATGGAACTTAAGAAGTACCTATGGCACCTGAGAAGTACATTTTCTACCTAATCTGTATTTTGAACCTAATCTTATGCAAAATCTTTTAACAAGTGAATGAAAAAAAAGAAGTTTCTTTCTTCTTTCTTCTTCCTACAAGTCCTTTTCGCAAATTACTGCAGGAGCCTTATATTTTCTAATGACCTTTATAATTCATTTATTTACACCTGCTCAGTCTTCCTTTTATCCATTTTGTATCTATTCAGTTCAGAGTTTAATCCCATTCATCACAATTCAGTTCTGCTGTTATCCCGTTGATTACAATCTATCCCTGCTATTATCCCATTTATCACAATTCATTTCTATTTTTATCACTTACACCACATGCACACCTTTCTTTATTCTTGCTAGTTAATGTTTCTTCATTTCTTTTTAACCATTACAAAGATAATCCAATATTGTTCTTATTTCAATCCTACTACAAAAACCCACACAAATGTATGTACATGCATGCTAACAGAAATACAGCAGTATCCAAGTATCCAGCAGGAAAGTAATGGTTTGCTGTCACTCACACTACTACTACATACCAATAACCTGAGAACAGTAAAGGACTCAAAAAGCACAGAGCGCAAGTAAGAGTCATTCACATCATTCATAAGTGCCCATCACATGCTCTTGTGTAATGCCTTGCTTACAACAACTCACTATTTTCTTCCATTTCACTGAGTCACAAGTTTGCTAAGTGCAGCGAAGCAGAGTTTTCACTTTTCAGAGTCGGACTTTTGCGTGTATTTAAAGCTCTGTGTGTGTGTGTGTGTGTGTGTGTGTGTGTGTGTGTGTGTGTGTGTGTGCGTGTGTGTCTGTGTGTCTGTGTGCGTGGCATGGTGGTTAGTACTGTACACTTGCACCTCCAGGTTCCGGGTTGATTCTTGCCTCCGGTCTGATTTGTGCTCCTTTAAATATTTCAATCAAGTTGACCTTTTTTTTAGCTTTTTTTCATAAAACAGCTCCCAGTAGCTATAGGTAGGAGTCTGGGCTAACATGTGATTCATCCACGACACATAAAACCATAAACTGCAAACCATTAAAATGCATCTTTTAGAACTGCTGCTCATGCTGTGTCTCTAAGCATTGTAAAAACCTTCAGTGGAAAGCACTTTCCTCCCTGTTCTGCATGCATGATTGGTTAGTGTCACTGTGATTGACAACTTAGAAAAAATGTGGCAAGTCTCCAAGGATCTCTTGCACTCCCTCCCAAAGATGGCTGTGGCACCATCAAGAATTAAACTGGACGTTTTTCCGTTGCCTCGCAAAAGTGCTGCAGTTGCTTAATCAGTGGTTAATCAGGTGTTAGTATAAACCTATGTTTGTCTTCCTTCTAATATTAAGCAGTGATAGTTTACCCGATTTTAATAGAGGGCATTCAAAACATTTTGAGTGGCAGTGTAAGAATTAAAAGATAGAGTTGGAAAAAAGTATGCATTTTTTGGTTGCTTTGATGAGTAAATATGTACTTCCCGAGGGGGGAAAAAGCTCCACTTCCTTTTCTCTGCACAATTAACCCATTGGCCCTCATTTGAATTTCATATGTTTGCTAAAAGAAAAATCTGCAGAAGTGTGACCATTGAGAGCTGCATTTTTTATCCATGATGTAAGGACTGGGTGAGTTGTAATGGTAAGTAGCTCCATCAATCAAAGAGAATTGCAGGGTCACAGTTTAGCTTTTCAATTTGCATTTAATTTTGTTTCCTTTTCATTATTTTCCTTTAGATACCCACTGTGCAGACAGCAAAAACAAAGTAAATTATTTATTTGATTTGATTACCCATTCCTTTTAGTGGTCAGGTTCTCTCAGTTGTATTGATATGTATTTATCTGAATAAGTTCATGTAAGTCTGTGTGTGTGTGTGTGTGTGTGTGTGTGTGTGTGTGTGTGTGTGTGTGTGTGTGTGTGTGTGTGTACCTTCTGGAGGAGCTGTGATCCAGAATACTTAGCTGCTATAGACTTCATCTCTCCTCCAAATGCTGAAGCCCAGAGCTTCACACTACAATGTAGGATAAAGAGAAGCAATGGCAGGATAATTACCATGCTGAAAGGCAAATACTGTAGGTGTAAGCTCATATTTGTGTAGGATTTGGGGACAAAAAGGAAATATACAGTAGTTGCACTTAATCATGAAATACCTCAGATCTCAGAGTGACCAGTTTCATCCTAAGATCAATGTATGTGTTTACCATGATAGACTCCATGTTACACTTATTTAGTGTAGCCCTTAGGGGTGTGTGTGTGTGTGTGTGGGTGTGTGTGTGTGTGTGTGTGTGTGTGTGTGTGTGTCATGGTGCCCTGCTGAGGACTGGCATCCCATTGAGTATGAATTCTCCCACATTGAACCCAATGATCCTGGAAGAGGCTGTGACTTCTCTGTTCACTCATGATTTTTTCCAGATCGAAAATCATTTTTGTGTGATTGAAACTCCTCCCATTATCATTACTGTGAACTTCTCTTATAATATGTAAATGCTATTGAACATGTGTTTAAAAATATGTTTAGAGTTCACTTAGCTGATCTCTGTGCGTGTGGCTGTTCGTGCTAACAAACTTGTAAAATCATTTAAGAGAGAGAAAGAAAGAAAGCAAAGTTGTAACTTACACCGCAGGAGGGATTCCCTGATGCGTCCCAGACACGTCGAGCACCGACGTGCTCCTTATACTCCACATGAAGATGAAATACACACTACACACGTGTAAGGAAAGCACCTTCATGCTTCTCGCCCTAAGAAACAAGCCAGAAAATAAATAAACGACGTCTGGTGTATTCTTAATTCTCACCCTCTCTTGTGCAGTCTTAATCACAGCCTCGAACAGTGGCGTGAGAAATGAAGTTAAAAATAGCACCCCTAATTAAGACGCCCCTAAAGACAGAAGTAACGTTTTATCCAGCCACAAGCGCAGAGCATCCCACCGTTACTTCGGGGTAAAAAATAAAAATAAAAAATCCAACCATGTACAATGGTTTAAAAAAAAAAACGCTTATATTTTTTTGAGATTTCTAATATATAACATACACTACGGCTATTAGGAGCTTTGTGCGTATTCTTCTCCACATGTGCACAGCTGAAACTCGTGTGGAAGCGAGGAAAGCGCGCGCAAACCGTGACCTCGCTCAGGCAGCGCCAAAAGAGCGCACGAGAGCCAAACCAACTGGGGAAAGAGTGGAGGGGGAGAAACGCCGAACAAGGAGGAATGGCGGAGCTCGGCTCTTCTTCGTTAGTTTGATCATTTTTCAGGCTATTGACTTTTCAAGAATGATACAGTCTTTTTTTCCGGCTCATGTCGCAGCCATGCCGGAGGAAACTCGCATGAACGTAACGCCTCAGCTTACATGATGCCATGACACCCTGGTGAAAATGACAGAAAGGCACTGTTACATCTTGTCGAATAAAAAAAATGCAAACATACAGCGATAAAAATGCAATCTATCAGACTTAACTGTCCATCTCTTTTTGCGGCTTTCCCAAAACGTTTCGCGTTTTAAACTCTTTTATTTTGTGCTGCAGGCTTAAAAGAAATAGTTTTTTTTTAAGAGCCAAGCAGCACTGGCACTGTGTGATCTTTATATTTTACACAGGTACGTTTACATTATCTGTTAGCATCAAACTAACTATTCAGGTGATGGTATTGCAGATTGGAAATCATTTTTATCAATAACAATTATTAATTCTTATTGATACCTGAAAGGTCATTTTTTATTAGCATCCACTTGCCTTTGCATTTTCAATTAGCCCATCATAAGTAGTCTACATATGGTCTTACAGTCTCAATCTACTCTTAATCCATCACTGAAAGTCAGTGCAAGTCAAATCTAGGCCGCAGAGAATACGTTGGAAATGCAGTTTTAGCAAATCAATGCGCTCAGCAGAAGCCACTGATAAATTATTCATCAACTGATTGTTTTTGATCTTTCAAAAAAAAAAAAAACGCTTGAATGTGGAGGACTTGGCACACACGTTGTCATGACTCAACAAATCTTAACTAAAACGTGTGGTAAACTGCTGTTTTATCATTATTAGACAGCAACCTTTGACAGGCCACAATATTTAGGCACATAAGTGTCAGTTTAGTCCATGAATATCATGTGGACTTGGTGAAACTGACTGAAGTGTGAGCAAACACACATGGGTTTGCACAGCATTTACATACATGTACTAGAAATGTAGTTAAAATGTGGATCGCTTCCATATGAATCATAATAAGATGGTTTGCTACGGTTGGAGTAAAAAAAATGGCCTGCACAAAGGCTGAATTAATCTCACTGAGCATCACTGAGGGATGGATTCAAACTTATAATTAATTAATGCTCTTGTGGCAAAATGGGTACACATTGCGATAGATAGATAGATAGATAGATAGATAGAACTTTATTGTCATTGCACAACACAGGTACTCAGTGACGAAATGTAGTTTTGTACAGTAATTTTCCTTGGCTTTTTTAAATGTTTTGTGAGTAGTTTTGCATGCTCATTCTCATATTGGCCCTGATCTTACCACTCTTTACCACCGCCTATGGAGTAATTACAAATTAAGTGCACAAGCCTTCCGCTTCACAAACTTTTTACTCCCCTCTTCCTAAACAAACATATTTTTCCGTAAAAATTGTTCGACCTGCAACTGCATCCCATTCTTATCAGCTGTGATGATGTGATTGGAAGAAATGAAAAGAGACCATGCAATATTTCACATCGATTGCAAAGAGAGGGTCAGAGAGTTTGTACTCAGACCATAATAAAATACATTTAAGTTTAGAACCAGAATCCATCTATTGAGTATCACTGCTTTACAGAATACAGGTGGGTTTTTACAGCATCTGTCCTAGAGATGACAATTTTTTTTCCATTCTGATAATTGACATTATCCGAAGCTCTTGACCAGTATTTGCATGATGTAATGCATTTTAACCGCATAAATGGACGCTTGTTCAGGTGTTCTTTTTGAAGTGGGCAGTGAGTGTAAACATATAATCTAAAAGTAAAAGTTAGAAAAGTTGTCAGTCATTTAAATGTGACTCATCTTTTTCCTTAACAGAACGAATACGATTAACTATAGCAAATTCATATGATTATAAACGTTTTTACATTTGCCAGAGCTCACATTTCGGAATCATGCTTAACGCTTCTTGTTTAGGGTACTGCTTTTCACCGGCTACAACATACATTCTGCTATGCATGTGCATGATTTGGAGATTTTACTGGGGCACAGCAGATAAATACTGGGGCACATGAACAGATCAATTTTCCTGCTTCCAATGCATTAACAATGAGAACCGACTGGTCAATCGATGCCTTACAATATATATCACAAACCTTGATACTGTTTTTCATCTGTCAGTATTTTATGTTGTGGCTGATCAGTGTAAAGCCCTGAAATGAAATAACAGAAGCAGCAATAGAGCATCTAGCATCAACTATGCCAATCCAGTGAGCTGGAGGAGCCATATGACAGCATTACAAAAACCATCAATTAATCAGGCAGGAGGACAGTGGGACATCTGGGTCCTGCCACTTCACCATCACCATTCTCTGTTTCCCTTGTGCAGAGAAAATGTGGCCAAAGACACAAATACATTAGACCTAGAAAGAGTCACTTTTAACCAATTTTGATTTTTTTTCAAAAATGTGGTGGGTACCAGAAATAGGTTGTCTAAAATGTAGAACTTAAAACAAAGCTTATAAAAGAATAAATGTAATTATTATTATTATTATTATTATTATTATTATTATTATTATTATTATCATTTTTATCATTATTATTATATACTACTGGAATCACACAGGATAAATTGCCCATTTTATTGTCCCTATAAAAATGCCATAATAGAATCGCAAGGCATTACTAAATATTACAATCAATAATTAGTTTCTGTTACATACTGAAGAGATTTGGGTTTGAGATCATAATTTAGCTTTGATTTCCTGATATTTTATGTGTCTAGGTTTTAAACAATTTAGATTACTGCCTTTTTAAAAAAAACATTGAAAAATGGTGTACTAAGAACCAGACTTCAAGCAGGTTGGCCAAGGAAAACAACAGCAGTTGATATGTGAGCTGTAAAGAAATACTAAAAACAACAGTGAGTGACATCACCAAGATTTTCCATGGGCATGAATAAAGTTATCACAATTAACTGTTTTGGGACTTTAAAACAGTCTTGAACTGTTGAACTTGAACTGTTTTGAGAGCAGAAATAATAAGGCCATACCACAAGATGCAAACCACTCATGAGCAAAAACAGGAGCCAGGTAGGAATTTACAAAGAAATATAAAAATGAGCCAAGTTTGGAAACCAAGATAAATCTCTACCGGGGTGATGGATAGGCTAAATTGTCCAGGATGAAAGGATCTGCTCATGAGCCAAGACATACAAGCTTATCATTCAAGCACAGTAAAGGTAGTGTCATGACTTGGACATGCATGGCTGCATTTGGAACAGGCTCATTAATCTTTAATGGTGATATGACTCATGATGATGTAACCTCTTGAAGAGGAGACTAAATGAAGAAACCCACCAAAAACAAACAACTATTAAAAAAACTGAAGTACAAGTACAATTATTGCAAGCAAGGGATATTTAAACAAATATAAAGCTAATATTGAAACAAATTTGTTAATTTGTCACCTTAAAAGTATCTGTTGCAATCTTTTTACTCACCTAAAAACGAAAACTGCAAATTGAATTAAATTGATATGTAAATTTCAGGAAATGACAGTTGAACTTCTAAACTATTGTTTCAAATTCATATTTTCATCTTAAAGACAAATAACAGACAAACACACACACACACACACACACACATATATATATATATATATATATATATATATATATATATACACCTAAAGGATTATTAGAAACACCTATTCAATTTCTCATTAATGCAATTATCTAATCAACCAATCACATGGCAGTTGCTCCTGGTCAAGTTCTGGTCAAGACAATTTTCTGAACTCCAAACTGAAAGTCAGAATGGGAAAGAAAGGTGATTTAAGCAATTTTGAGCGTGGCATGGTTGTTGGTGCCAGACAGGCCGGTCTGAGTATTTTACAATCTGCTCAGTTACTGGGATTTTCACGCACAACCATTTCTAGGGTTTACAAAGAATGGTGTGAAGAGGGAAAAACATCCAGTATGCGGCAGTCCTGTGGCGGAAAATGCTTAGTAGATACTAGAGGTCAGAGGAGAATGGGCTGACTGATTCAAGCTGATAGAAAAGCAACTTTGACTGAAATAACCACTCGTTACAACCGAGGTATGCAGCAAAGCATCTGTAAAGCCACAACACGCACAACCTTGAGGCGGATGGGCTACGACAGCAGAAGACCCCACCGGGTACCACTCATCTCCACTCCAAATAGGAAAAAGAGGCTACAATTTGCACAAGTTCACCAAAATTGGACAGTTGAAGACTGGAAAAATGTTGCCTGGTCTGATGAGTCTCGATTTCTTTTGAGACATTCAAATGGTAGAGTCAGAATTTGGCGTAAACAGAATGAGAACATGGATCCATCATGCCTTGTTATCACTGTGCAGGCTGGTGTTGGTGGTGTAATGGTGTGGGCGATGTTTTCTTGGCACACTTTAGGCCCCTTAGTGCCAAGAATGCCACGGGCTACCTGACAATTGTTTCTGACCATGTCCATCCCTTTATGACCACCATGTACCCATCCTCTGGTGGCTACTTCCAGCGGGATAATGCACCATGTCGCAAAGCTCGAATCATTTCAAATTGGTTTCTTGCACAACACAATGAGTTTACTGTACTAAAATGGCCCCCACAGTCACCAGATCTTAACCCAATAGAGCATCTTTGGGATGTGGTGGAACGGGAGCTTCGTGCCCTGGATGTGCATCCCACAAATCTCCATCAACTGCAAGATGTTATCTTATCCATATGGGCCAACATTTCTAAGGAATGCTTTTAGCACCTTGTTGAATAATGCCACGTAGAATTAAGGCAGTTCTGAAGGCGATTCATATTAGTATGGTGTTTCTGATAATCCTTTAGGTAAGTGTATATATATAAATGCATGATAGTCATTACACACAACAACAATAGTCATTATACATTGGTGTAAAAAAACTATTTGCCCCTTCCTGATTTCTTATTCTTTTGCATGTTTGTCACACAAAATTTTTCTGATCATCAAACACATTTAACTATTAGTCAAAGATAACATAATTGAACACAAAATGCAATTTTTAAATTACGGTTTTTATTATTTAGGGAGAAAAAAAATCCAAACCTACATGGCCCTGTGTGAAAAAGTGATTGCCCCCCTTGTTAAAAAATAACTTAACTGTGGTTTATCACACCCGAGTTAAATTTCTGTAGTCACCCCCAGGCCTGATTACTGCCACACCTGTTTCAATCAAGAAATCACTTAAATAGGAGCTACCTGACACAGAGAAGTAGACCAAAAGCACCTCAAAAGCTAGACATCATGCCAAGATCCAAAGAAATTCAGAAACAAATGAGAACAAAAGTAATTGAGATCTATCAGTCTGGTAAAGGTTATAAAGCCATTTCTAAAGCAGATTTCCAAGGCGCAAACCACTTTTAAGCAAAAAGAACATTAAGGCTCGTCTCAATTTAGCTAAAAAACATCTCAATGATTGCCAAGACTTTTGGGAAAATACCTTGTGGACCGAAAAGTAACACAGCATTTCAGAAAAAGAACATCATACCAACAGTAAAATATGGTGGTGGTAGTGTGATGGTCTGGGGTTGTTTTGCTGCTTCAGGACCTGGAAGGCCATAAATTTTACTGTCTACCAAAAAATCCTGAAGGAGAATGTCCGGCCATCTGTTCGTCAACTCAAGCTGAAGCGATCTTGGGTGCTGCAGCAGGACAATGACCCAAAAACACACCAGGAAATCCACCTCTGAATGGCTGAAGAAAAACAAAATGAAGACTTTGGAGTGGCCTAGTCAAAGTCCTGACCTGAATCCTATTGAGATGTTGTGGCATGACCTTAAGAAGGTGGTTCATGCTAGAAAACCCTCAAATAAAGCTGAATTACAACAATTCTGCAAAGATGAGTGGGCCAAAATTCCTCCATTGCGCTGTAAAAGACTCGTTGCAAGTTATTGCAAACGCTTGATTGCAGTTATTGCTGCTAAGGGTGGCCCAACCAGTTATTAGGTTCAGGGGGCATTTACTTTTTCACACAGGGCCATGTAGGGTTGGATTTTATTTTTCTCCCTAAATTATAAAAACCATCATTTAAAACTTGCATTTTGTGTTTACTTGTGTTATCTTTGACTAATAGTTAAATGTGTTTGATGATCAGAAACATTTTGTGTGACAAACATGCAAAAGAATAAGAAATCAGGAAGGGGCAAATAGTTTTTCACACCACTGTAGTCTTACCATTTTATAAGATACGATCTAATGACATGAAGTCCTTCACACAAACATTTTCATTACATGAAGTACTTTTCTCAGAAAAGTTCTCAGAAACCACAGGGGCAAGTCTTGAGAAGGCAAATTATCACATGTAAAAAGATAGCATTAGGTAATATGTGTGCAGATGGGTCATCAAAGAAAAGAAAAGGTACTAGTTATATAAAGAGCAAAGCATGGAGAAATAGATGTACTGTGCAGGAGGTTGTCAAAAAGAGTAAGATGAATAGAGAATGAAAAGGAAAATAGACAACTAAGTGTTCAGTCATTTGGCTCTAGATAAAAAAAATAGAGTGATGCCCTGTCATTTAGACCCCAGCTGGACTTTTTTTTTTTTTAACACCTGAGCAGGCACACACAGTATCACCCTCCCTCTTATTTGTGAATGAATACTTCTATTAGCCAATAAGTGCTCTAATCTCTTTCTAAAAAAAAAAAAAAATCTATAGAATGTCAATACCACCCATAAGCACCAATCCTACTACACTGTCTCAAAAATTCAATGTTAACATAATTGTTTCAAGTCCTGACAAGCAATGACTAGAATTGGGGGCAAGCAGCCACACCAAGCTTGATGTCAATATATACGCTTATTGTTATATGAAATAATTCCTCCAGAGACTATGCATTATGAGTCCATCACTTCACTTTGGAATAGGCAAAACCTTGACCAAGGAGACCATGTGGCTTTTTTCCCTTGCTCCCAAGTTCAATCTCTATGCCCCTTTTATTTAAATATTTCTAATTCGCCTCACTATACAGTACAATGGTTTAGTTGTGGCCACTCGGCTATTTAGTCCCAATTCTGTAAATTTGCATTACATTGTGCATGTGGAAATGCTTTTTCTTTTACTATTAAACATACAGTATCTGTCATTGATAACATTTCTATGATGTATTTTTACCAAGCACTCTGCCCTATACGTGTGGACCCATACCCTTATTTACCACATTGCTATTTATTGTAAATAGGCCACATACTGTATGGTTAGATGCATTTCATTGGCGCTATACATGTACTTTGCACAATGACAAAGTTAAGTCTAATCTAATCTAATCTAATCTAATTTAAGTGATTTAAATTCATGATTTTTATTCAACCACGTTTGTTATGCAAAGTTGACTTTTCAGCACTATCCTTTAAATTTTTTATTTTAATAAAATGTGTCAGAGGGTTCTTTATCCAATGACACTTATTTCTTAGGGCTGTTTTTTTTTTTTTTTTTTTTTGACCAGACAATGTCGACCAAACAAGGCTGCACTTAACGCCTGTTTCTGACATGGGTTCACTGCCATTATCTACAGAATTTGATTATTGAGATAGATCATTTCATTTAGTTCGGGTCAGGTAGTGCCAATTGTATGAAGGCTTAAAGCAACTTTTGCATTTTCAACCCCACTCATTGAAAAAGAAGTTTGTGTCACACTTGTTCTTAAAAAATCATAAAGAGTGAGGTAGCATGATGGGTATACCTTTAATAATTATTTTTTTTATACAAACTTTTTTTTTGTATTATTACACTAACACATATGCACACACTTTCCTTCTGTTTTGTGAAATGCAGCACTACAGTTAAAGGGGACTGAGGAGATATACTGTATATGTCCCACTCCTATCAGTTTGCTTCCCCACATAGCCAACATCCCTGACTCACCATGAGCAATTTGGAACTTAATGTGGTTAATAAAACGAGTCCCCTGTCTCCCAGTGTAAATTTTCTTACTCAAGCAACCTTATTATACAGCAGGAACTGCTATTCTTGCACTTTTAGCAAGTTCTGTTGTGTTAGTTCTGCTAGTGTGTGGAGTTGTGCTTTGTGTTATTTTTTCAAAGGTCCTTTATCCCAACTTTCTAGAATAAAATGACATATGCCACAAGACATGGTCATACAGTAATTTAAAAAGGGTGTGTGGAGACTTGTGGGAAATCTTGTACTGCACATAATAGTGCACATATGGTACATTCGGAGCTGAGTATAGCAGTGTTTAGATTGTGGATTTACTGTTTGTGTCATCTTAATAAACTGTGTTTTTTAGGCAGTTGCCAGATTCCATATATAAAGTCTGCATATTGCATGACTATCCTCAGGGGTTAGGGATATGGCTAAATGTTTTCAATTCCACGCATCATAATTCCTCTCAGCTGAGAAAAGATTTTTCAAATTTAGGAAAATGGAAAATAACTTAGGAAGAACCCCTTGCTGCTGGAATAGAAAAGCTTTATTCCTACCTCTCATGCATCCACTTAAAACAATGAAGAAAATTAAAGGTCTGGCTTGTTTAGAAAAGGAAAAAAGAATCTTTGTACAACATAGGGGAAGGTCTTAACAAAGTGCAGACTGCTAACAATAAGCTACCCTTAACCAAAACCTGCTAACTGTTATATTAAAAGGATAAATACTAGTAACAATAATAAAGAAACTGAAGAGTGAACCTAATCAAGATAATGAATTTGACGATAAGGCATGCAAGACTTGAACACTGCAGAGTGAGCGCACATGGTAGGTGCCATGCTGCACAAAGGTGAGAATGACAGTGGTATATACAGTGGGGCACAACAAATGTACTGTATACATATCACTATTCATATTATCATATGTATTAGATTAAGACACATTATCTATTTAATCCAAATAATGCAACCCTTTTTTATCCCTAAAAAAGAAAGCTATGAGTACCAAGTGTTTTTTTTTTTTTTTTTTTTTTTGGCTGTCAAGCAACTGCCTTCCTCCTGGAACAAACGAAATAAAACCCATTGATGTTTCTGCAGGACATTGCTTTTACAAAGCAATACATTATTAGCAGCATACCTCCCATAATCAGACTAAGGATTTCCAAGATTCACACGCTTACAGTGCTGTTCAAAATATTGAAATCACTCGGGATTTTCACATTTGCCATGAAACAGAGCACTTTAATTCATATTATAAAGTATATAATATAAAATTGTAAAATACATAGAAAATACAGTCAAGACATTGTCAAAAAGAAGTAAAGATCTCAGCTTGAAGGTCTTGCAGACCTTTTTCTTTATTGTCTTTTTGTTTAGATAATTATTTTTTCTTAAGGCCATCCACAATTTAAATTGGCATGATTAGGACTTTGTTGACCTACAGACCAATACATTTTCTTCACTATGCTTGACAGATGGCATCAAGCACTTCTTCTTTCATATGCTCTGCACTGTGCAATTTTACTTTGTTCTTTGTAACACTTTAAATTTAAATTTTGTCTGTCCAAAACACTTTTTCAAATCCAATCAGTGCCTATTGACTGTCTCCTAATGCCCATTTTAAATTTTCATTTATTCGCCAGTAAAAGTAACTGGTCGAATTGGGAAAAATAGCAAATTAATTTTATTTAAAGATACAAAACATATATAAATGTACAGGTATATAGATAGTTGGCTGAGTGTTAATATAATATTAATTATTAGTTCATTTAAATTATTAAGTGTTTTGCACAGGGAAATCTTCTGTCAGCTGTTCTATCGGAGAGACTTCTCACAAAATAATGAGATTGCTAATGAGTTAAAATGTCAACAGAATGGAGAATTTAAAAAAAAAAAAAAAAACTGGAAAATAATTGTGGCAGATAAAGTTAAACTAAAGGCAAACTAAAAGGAAGAGGAAAAACTGCCAAAACGTCTTAATGAGAATCAGCCTAAAAACGAGATTTTAAATAGACAGACCAGATAAGGGAGAAAGAAGAAGGAGAGGGAGAATTACTGAACCATATAATGTACTGATCAGTATCATGAAAAGAGACAGCAAATGCCTGAGTAAATAGGAAAGGGGAGAGAGAATGATAGTAGAAACAGAATTGAATTGGAGAGAAAAAAAAACAGAAACAGTGTATACTGTGTATATTGTGTACACAAACTTTCGGAAACAGTTCATTAATATTTAGCAATGTACTGTATTTTATTTTTGCCAAATTACAGTGGATATACTATTTAATTTTTTTTTTTTTCTATTATCATGGAAGAACCACACTGCCTGGACAAAAATATCACCATGTCACCCTCATTAAAATAATTGAATATTTTTAATATTTTTAGAGCTATTGATTGGACAATTACTGCTAGGATTAAAATGGTTCCCCTTTTTTAACTTGATGCAAGGGGTAGCTTCTTGTTTCTTAAGCAAGCATTTGGAAATTATGTCACTGTGTTTCAGAAAATTCTAATTATTGGTCCGTATCAAGCAAAGGAAAACAACTATGGAAACTGTCATAAGAACTGTCCAACACATTATTCAATCCTGGAAGAATAGTGGGGAATAGTGGTTAAACATCATGGAAAACAATCCAAATCACCACCACAACCTAATGGTCAAACAGTGGAGCACTTTCAGTAGGAGACTTCTTCAGTTCTGCATATTCATTTCAATTCCGTTTAATTTTATTTTGTCTAGCTCTTTTAACAGTGGTCATTGTCACAAAGCCGCTTTTCCACAACCAATGGAAAATTATGGAAATGTGTATAAAATGTGAGGTAAATGTGTATGAATCACATTGAGCAGATTGTCCCTGATGAACAAGCCGAGGGCGACGGTGGCAAGGAAAAACTCTCTAAGATGGTAATAGAAAGAAACCTTAAGAGAAACCAGACTCAACAGGGAACCCATTTTCATTTGGGTGATAATGTCAAGCAGGAATTGTTTTGCAGTCATACTGTGTGTCAGGCGCCTGGAAGTTTGATATACCAGATGATGTCTTTAAGTTAATATGGAGTCCAATTTGTTATTGGAGGATCAGTTAGAGTGTTGGAAATTGCAGTCCTGAAGTATGGAGCAATGGCAGTCACAAGTCCTCAGATAACAGCTGTCGGCATCAGCTAAGGCCAGGATCGTCTTAATGGTAAAGTGGAACTGTCCTCGGTTATCATACGCATCCCAAGCAGATTACACGGGGCCTCCCTGCAACGAGATCTCCTACCAAAAGCTGGCAGCAGGATGTGTCAAGTCCAGAGGGCAGAGGGAGTGCAAAGGGCAAGGAGGGACTGCGGCAGGACTAACTATGGCAGCATAACTATAAATGCAGAGCCAGAAGGAAACACAGACATGAGGGCTCCCTGGGATGTGAAGCAATCAGTCACTTCACGTGATTGATCAATAAGAGTGGGGAAGACAGCATCTAAACATACTGTACCAGATCCCCATAATACTCTACGTCCCCCAGATCTGCTCCTTTACCTAAGGCCAATCTATTCACTAAATAAGTAAATGTTCAGCCTAGACTTAAACAGTGAGACCTGTATCTGACTCTTAAACATTAATTGGATGGCTATTCTTTAACTTTGGGGCTTTGGAGCATATCAGATTATCCAACTGACTGCACTAATATAATCATGTACATGCATCCTCTTTCTTAATATTCTAACTTCAATATCTCGCTGCAGCACCTTAATTCGCAGTTACATAAAGTATCCGCCTGTGCACATATGATCATCATGTACAGTAAATAGAATCAGTTTATACTTTATATGTAAGTGATATTGCCTTATATAAGAACCTTTGTTTTTAGATTATTCACCTGAATGCAGTATTGCACAGTCTATCTTTTTTAGGCCTTCTCATTTTTTAATTATCTTTTATCTTTGTTTTTATGGGGACTTAAAATTTACCTTATGTAAGTAATATTCTTGGACACGTTCTTTGTACTCTCTCTATATATATCTATCTATCTATCTATGGTGGCACGGTGGCTTAGTGAATAGCACAGTCACTTTGCACCTTCAGGGATCGGGTTTAAATCCCACCCTGGGGTCTGTGTATGCACTTGGAGTTTGCATGCTCTCCCCATGCTTGGGGTGTTTTCTCTGAGTAGTCTGATTTCCTGACACAGTCCAAAGACATGTAGATTAGGCAATTCCCAAATTGCCCATAGCGTGTGAATGCACAGGTGAATGTTGATCGGAGGTCCTACCACGGCCATAAAATGGGAATAAATTCGATGGCAATAACAATTTGGCATCCACAGTCTTAAGTTGGACTACAGAGATATTTTAATGGATATACATATGGAATAAACTATTCTGATCAGGGTTGTGGGCTCTGAAGCCTATGCCAGTGAATTTGGTCAAAGGCAAGATGTACTCACACAAATTCACACACTCTTTCTCACCTAGGGCCAATTTAAATAGACTTCCAGGAAAGCACTGCAGCCTACAGACATAGCTGCTATGGACTACACTCCCCACAGTGTATGAACAACATCATGTCCACATTCTTTCCACACTCACCTACCACAAAGTGTCCTTCCCTGTTCCTTTGTGTCCAGCCATACCAAGCCTTTGCACTGGGTTTTGATTTCCTGGTTATGATCTTGTTGTTATTGTTCTCTGGTTTTGCCTCATTAAGTCTGTTTGCTCATTTCCTGACCCTTGTATTATTTCTGACAATGATAGAATCTTGTGTTCAGGATTTCTTTTAACTTATTAAAACAATAAAGTCTAAACCTGAAACTGCAATCATCTTTGCAATTCAGAAAAAAAGTCTGAACTCCAAGCACATTTTAATATTTGCCTGATGCTGCTGAGCTTTCAAATCAACAACCACATAAACCTAAACAAGTTATTGCCACAAAGTGAATCCCTTAGAAAACCACAAAGCTTGCAGACACTTATAAATGTGCTAACACAAGCACAAACACCATTGACCACATATCCACAAGAAGTGATCTACCCAACATCCACCTTTTTGTCCTTCCTCATCTTTAGATCTCACAGCTCAGTACTAAAAGCACTATGACAACATGCATAATTAAATTTGTTCAATCTAAGAATAGCTAGACCAGCAAAGGGAGACGTAAGCAAGAGTCTAGTAATTTGAGACAGTAAAACAGAGGAAGGGAGAGAGAGATGGTGTGGGATTACAGAATATCTGTTGTATACATATATTTTACTGCTCACCCTAATGAACTCCAAATTAACATTACTTATATGTCCCAGTTTTTATCTTACCATCATGATGAAACATACATTTATCATGTAGAAATATGGGTCACGTTAATTAAAATGTTAAAATTAGTATTTTGATCAAATTAATAGAATATAGACAACATTCTCACAATATGATTTTTTTTGTTAAACATAATCTTTATGCTGCTTATGTACTACTATCTATATAGTATTTTAATAAGAATATGAACATACATGTCAGGGCTCAAAACATGAAAGTACACGAAACACTGGATACAAGTACATGAAATATTTTCAAGGAAAAATGTGAAATACCAAAGTATCAAAGTGCATCAGAAAAGTGAAAATAAATGTTACATTTGCTTTTTGTATATAAACTCAGCAAAAAAAGAAACGTCCCTTTTTCAGGACTGTGTATTTCAACAATAATGTTGTAAAAATCCAAATAACTTTACAGATCTTCATTGTAAAGGGTCTAAACAATGTTTTCCATGCATGTTCAATTAACTATAATCAATTAATTAACATGCACCTGTGGAATGGTCGTTAAGACCTTAACAGCTCACAGAAAGTAGGCATTTAAGGTCACAGTTCTAAAAACGCAGGACACTAAAGAGACTTGTCTACCGACTGTAAAAAACACCCAAAGAAAGATGCCCAGGGTCCCTGCTCATCTGCGTGAACGTGCATTAGGCATGCTGCAGGGAGGCATGAGGACTGCTGATGTGGCTAGGGCAATAAATTGCCATGTCCGCACTGTGAGACGCCTAAGACAGCACTACAGGGAGACAGGAAGGACAGATGATCATCCTTGCAGTGGAAGACCACGTGTAACAACACCGGCACAGGATCGGTACATCCGAATATCACACCTGCGTGACCGGTAGGCAGTCCATGAGGAGGAGATGCACTGCAGTACTTCAAGCAGCTGGTGGCCACACCAGATACTGACTGGTACTTTTAATTTTGAGCCTCCTTTCATTCAGGGACACATTGTGAAACATTTTTAGTTTATGTCTTATGGTGTTGACTCTTTTAGTGTTCATACAAATATTTACACATTAAGTTTACTGAAAGTAAAAACAGTTGAAAGTCAGAGGACGTTTCTTTTGAGTCAGAGGGCCTTTGCTGAGTATATATATAATAGAGAGAGAGAGAGAGAGAGAGAGAGAGAGAGTGATTAACTTAAAATATGACACAGGTGACATTGATAATACAAGAACCCAATAAAATCTATTTTTACCACTCTGTGTAATCTTTTGACAACTTTTTTGTAACTAAATTGTATTATTAATGTAATGAGACAGGAAGTCCATCTAGCCTAGAGTCAGGACATGAAGTACTTATCAGTATGCAGGCTGATGAACCACATTCAGTCTATTATACAGTATATTCTGTATATACTGTAGGATAATGTTAAAATTTAAAGTATCTGAGATGGAACCATTGCATGAAGCAGCTAAGTATCATTTAATGGCATTGCATATGGTCAGCATTAACCACCCCCCATGCATTACTGACATTGCTTTTTGTATGCAGTGCTTATTTTTCACACATTTTTCAAAATCACTTCTCACCTGGATGCTGTTGATTTAATTTAAGAACGGCTGCTGTAATCATAAATTCCATGGTGCTCATACCAAGAATTATTATTCATAATATATTATTTCAACACACCTAATATTATTTGACATACAGTAATGATTTATAAGTTACTTCATGCTATATGCAAAGCTCCCTACAGTACCTGCTCCTGGTTTGTTCATTAGGAAGGTCATTCTACATGGGAATTTTTTTCTAAAGATGCTTTGGGACACTGCCTATTGTTAAAACCATTATACAAATAAAATTGAATAGGACTGAAATGAATTATATGTACGTGTGTGTGTGTGTGTGTTTAAGAAAGAGAGAGAGAGAGTTTAAGTCTGTGGCACTTAAAGTGTGTGTTGGTAGAGATTCTTTAGTTCAAGTCATTTTCAAAAGAGGTTTAAAGCTTAGTGGAGCTGTACCTCCCACATATATCTCAGGCTGTCTGTGTTATCCAACAGAGGAACAAGGAGACCATGAGTTCAATGATTCCCAAAGCTCTGGAAAGCACTGTCGCATTGCTGTAGGCTTTGGGACTACTGCCAGACTGCCGTCTCGATTGACAGCACAGCATAGAAAGAGTCACTAAACCCCAGCACCAGTAGCCCAGCCTGGACTCCCTGAATATGCCATTCAGACACTACCTTGTTGGCATTCATCTTCAGCCACAGCTTTACCTATTAAGAAGAACTTTTGTCTGATTTCTACCTTAATAATGTTGTTTTGTGAGCCAAAATAAAAGCCAAAAAGAACAGAAAAAAAATGCTATGGCCTAAATGCTAATGCATATTTTAAATTAATAAAAATCTAGTACAAGACTGGGAAAAACAGAATCTAAAATAATAGTAATGTGAAAACAAGGTGGCTTGATAAAGTCAAGTTGTCCAGCACATTATAAAAACCTAGAAGAATAGTAGTGAACCATCAGTGGACGATTATGTCATTGGAGATTATTTAAAAGCTTTGTTTTCTTATAAAAAATTATAGTAGAAATCACAGTTATGTATAACAGTAAAAGGAATCATGTACACATTGTGACAAAAACTCAGTATCGCGTTATTAATGTTAATAGAAAAGAATGAATCAAGAATAAAGAACAGACTTTGGGGCAAAGTTGATGTGGTCTGATTTAACCTACTTCATTGCGTTGGGTGTGTCAAGGTAAGAAGAGAAGCACATGCATATTTCCCACTGTACAATCCTCTGGAGGCAGGAGATTATGATCTCATGTTGCTTTAGTTAGTCGGGTCAGGTCTAGACTCTGCAAAATTGTGTGGCCATTAAATAAAATCAGCTGACTACCTGATTGTACTGAATGACCAGGTTATACCAGCAATATATTATTATTTTTTTTTTTATATAATGGTATATGCATATTCCAGGAAAGTATTGCCAAGATTTATCTTACTCAAAGTTGTACTGAGAGTGGAATAAAGCTTGTGATGTACTGAAAGAGACTCGAAACGAGTGGTTCCACTGCCCGGTAATCAATATAAGATTTATTATTATTATTATTACTATTATTATTATTATTATTATCATCATCATTATTAGAAAAAATTAAAGAAAGTGGACAGAATTAAATGTTGTAATGTTACATAAAGTTGTATAACATACAGACCAATATGTCAACTCTATATAGTATGGTTAAAAAAGCAACACAGCTCTATTAAACATATTTACTAATGTATATTAGCATTTTGATTAATATGTTGTATGATGCTGCAAGTTATAAAAAAAAAAAAAAAAAAACATGTCTTCTGGTAACTATGTTGACCAGAATGCAGCATGGCCTAGAAACATGGCCACTGAGGACTTCGGCTCCCAGTACACTCATCCTCACTCAAATGATTACTGAATGAGAACACCTGAAATAAATCATGCACACTCTATCACTTTCTGTTGGACACGCTGAGTGTGTGTGTGTGTGTGTATATATATATATAGTCTGTGTAGGTTTGTTTGTTTGTTAACAAGGCCGGCATTTTCATTATAAGGTGTCTCTTTTCTCCTGTTTTGTGCTTATCCTGACACTTGAGCACTGCCTGTTTACCGATTCTGATTTTGATTTAAATGTTAAATTTAATTGGCGAGTTTATAAAAAGTTTGTTCAACCACCTATTGTGTCCTACCTCCACACACTGAGAGCAGAGGCTGTGCAATGCCAGGATTACAATGCTGGCATTTAACTTCCCACAGCTTGTGTTATTTTATCTCTTGGCTCAATTTGACAGAAGTGAAGTTCCACAGGGTGGACTCCCACTACAGTGTCAGTTATATTGGGAAAATTTGGTTGCACGGAAACACAGCAGCCTGGGAATTATTGAAGAGTTATCAAATCAGTAAGAGACACAAAAATGTTCAAAGTGCAGGTTGAACATTTTCAAGGATTCAAGGATTCAAGGATTCAAGGAGCTTTATTGTCATACCAGCACACTTCCATGTTCTGGTACGAAATGAACTCGGCGATAACAACAATAACATAAATCAAAATCTTTAACAGGTGGTCCTGCACCTGTAGGTAGTGTGGGTATGATAAATTATACCTTGGTATGAATGTGTGTGCATGATGCCTTGGGATAAATTGGCATTTAAGCCAGAGTGTGTTCCCAGGATAGACTCTGGATACATAATAACCATGATACAGGACACAAGGGGTATTAAAAGTTGGTGAATGGGAGCTTGAATTTTATTTATACTGTTTGTTGTTTTCATAGTATTTTACATAAAAAACTTTTATACCTTATTTCATTTTAAATATCTTCCCTTTACAGAAAATCCTAATATTATTTAAAAAGTTCAAAGTGAATCCACTGTGTGTTGTTGGCTGCCTAAGTATCTGTTTGACCAAATTCAGAGATTTTCACCCTCTAACAAGCACCCTGACCCCTTATTTCTCTAGTTCTTGTAGATTTGGCTCACAATTAGTTTCCTTCCAGAAGTATTCAGTCCCCTTATTTGATGTGGTCCGACACAATTTATTAAAATACAGATACTAAGGTCATCTTTCAGATGTGAGTGTTTAGTCTGCAAAGCCAAACCTGTGCTCCCTGTAACAGGAAATTAAAGAGGTGCATCTAGAGAAAAAAATATTGGACAGCCTACATACACAGCCAAAATGATGGCTCTGATATGCGATATCTCAATCTGTCAAAGTAATGAAGTATACTTCATGAACAACCTTAAAAAACTGTTGCAACTGTGCAACTGACAGTTTTACGCAAAACAAGTATGACATGCACGGGAGTAAAGGTTAACACAAATAGGGAGAAATGAGTATACTTTCATCCTCTGCTAGGTTTCCTCTATCATTAATCTCCAGGATTCAGTCAGGGGTTCTACAGTAGCCAGAGCAAGTCAGGTTTTCTGCAGTTTGACTACATAGACCTCCACGTTCAGACTGGCAATACTAATGATGTGTGGCTTCTACTCCTGCTGAAGAGAATTAAAAAGGATTTTAAATACACAGACACTCACAAAAAAATTGAACACATGGTACAATCTTGATCGTCTGGCCAAGTCATTCAAAGAAACAGTTCTAATGCTGCAGGCTGCACTCTGCTATCAGTCCAAAACACATGACTGTCAGCAAGTCCAAGCTAGCTACCGCTTCTTGCAAACTGAGGATTCACACAGTGGCTCTCTCTTTCTCTCTCTCTCTCTCTCTCTTACACACACACACACACACACACAGATGTTTATTTCCTTCATTCCTTCACCCTCCAAAAGCTCTGAGTTTTAATGCAGCATGAAAAATAGATGTGAAAATTCATTAATCTGCATTTTCATCTGCAGCAGTTTTGAAGGGTTTCTACTGAGGTGCTAGCCATGGTGCTGATTTTGTGTGTGTGTGTGTGTGTGTGTGTGTGTGTATGTGTGTGTGTGTGTGTCCACATGAATAGGAGAGGACAAACTTCCTATGGTGGTG
The DNA here is from genome assembly GCF_024256425.1 of Clarias gariepinus. Classification (NCBI taxonomy): domain Eukaryota; kingdom Metazoa; phylum Chordata; class Actinopteri; order Siluriformes; family Clariidae; genus Clarias; species Clarias gariepinus. The sequence continues at coordinate 25,343,463 of NC_071108.1, forward strand.
ACATTTGACCAGTCCACAAAAGGTAAACACACACACACACACACACACACACACACACACACACACACACACAATTACATGCTATAATTTAACTAATTATTCAGGAAGAACACTATTAAATTGTCAAGAACTTGTGAATAATGCGAATTTGAGGGAACAATAATTCCTAGTTAATTGCACCAGGGCTCCAAATGGCGGTGGATTACCAAACTACATTTTCAAACTGTAATTTTGCAATTGCCTGCTCAAAATAGAAGTCTAACAGATACACACTGCCAGAAAATAGATTTGCTGAAAAACTAAATCACCAACCAGTTATGTCATGTAAAGCATGGAGGAAGCGAGCCTTATCTAAAGTAGTAATCTACTGACATCTAGTGGCCACGTTTGGTGCAGCATAATCTTCTTTTTAACATTGTAATAAACGGTATTTTATTGCCAATTACTGTAACTTTGACAGATCCAAAAACTAGAAGATTTGAAAGTTAACGTAACGTAGGTGTGGCCCCTTGAAGCATGACTCCATAAAACCTCTGGGGGTGTGCTTGCACTGTGAAAACTCCAACTATATAAATGTAGAATTACTTAATATTGTTTTGTTGGCTCAACTTCTTACAGTGGTGTTTGTTGAGACAGCAGGTAACATTGTGTTCTTGAAAATTTTACCTAATAAATTTTTTTTAAAATCAAGTTGAGGCAGCAATTTACCTTCCCTGAGATCCAATCACATGGTTTTATAAAACCCGCACCGGACTGACACTGGCAAACTGCACTACGAAGGGGGATTGTCATTTTATGGACTCTTTATTTTGGGTATGTTTTTTTTTTTTTTTTTTAAATAAAACATGTTTCAGTTAAATTACAGGTATGTTAGACAGTTAGTGTTATATATGTGAGGCCAGTGTGTTTCCGCTTATCACTATACTAAGCACCCTGACATTACTGAGGTGAGCTTAGCTAACATTAGGCTTCATGTACTGTACAGAAGTTAATGAGCTAAACTTTCAAACCATATCTATCTTTTTCTCAACTTTTGCCTTGATTTTTGCCCAGCAACAGCATCCTCCTTCACACCCATACTGTATACACGTTCATGTGAGTATTCAGCTAAAGAAAGTTTGAGAAAAACCCAGAATTGTTTAACAGTTAAGGAGTAGCGGTGCTTCAGGCCGCAGTAAGTTAAAGGATGTAAAAATTTCCATGTTAGTTTGGCTTTAGAGTCGCTAATGCTCATATATGAGTGTTATATTGGTTACTTTACTTGTATGAAAACCGGAATTGGGTAAATACTCATTAATTTACCACATAATTCCAAACATGTAGTTACCCCTGAGAATGACAAAGTAAAATCCTTGAAAATCTGAATATGAAACAAAACTTAGCTTTAACCCATCATTAGCATTCCAGAAATAGTCTTTTAGACAGTCTGGTGATATATAGCCTTATTAATATAATAGTCATCACTGTTACGCTGATGACACATAGTATGTTTCAGCAAAACCTGATGAGATGAACCAGCTTACTAAAGTTGAGCAATGTGTGCAGGACATAAAAAATTGGTTGCTAATTAACTTCCTTCTGCTTAATCCATGTAAGACAGAAGTTCTAGTCATAGGCCCGCATACAGCTAGAAGTAAGATTCCAGAGCAATCTGTAACTTTAGATGGCCTTTCTGTTCCATCAAGTGCAACAGTAAAAGACCTCGGTGTGATTATAGATTCCAGCCTTTCATTTGAAGCACATGTAGATAATATTACCAGGATAGCATTCTTTCACCTCAGAAATCTTGCCAAGGTAAGAAATTTATTGTCGCTAAACTATGCAGAAAAACTAGTTCATGCTTTTATCACCTCTAGGTTGGACTATTGTAATGCCCTACTTGTTCAACTAGGTGCATAAACAAGCTTCAGCTACTCCTAAATGCAGCAGCGAGAGTCCTCACTAGAACCAGAAGATACAAGCACATCACCCCTATCTTATCTTCACTTCATTGGCTCCCTGTAAAATTTCGCATTGATTTTAAAATACTCTTGACATATAAAGCATTAGATTAGATTAGATTAGATTAGATTCAACTTTATTGTCATTGCACATAGTTACAAGGCAACGAAATGCAGTTAGCATCTAACCAGAAATATAAGTTAGCAGTGGGGTATAAACATATATACAAATCTATATATACTATACATAAATAAATAAAAATAAAGGCTATGTATGAATTGGCTTTACAGAAGAATATACAGGATGTATATATTTAAATGAATATACAGTGTAAAGTGAGCGGAAATGGATGAATTAATTGACTGAATAAGTGTAGATATACAGATATGTCTAAATATAAGTATATGGGATAAAAATATACAGAAACTATATATGGTTGAATTTACATGAAGGGCAAAGTATGAAAATATATACGAATAAATATGAATAACTTAACAGCTGGAAGGGAACGCAGAGAGTATATCTATACACACATATATACATATATCAATATACATATATTAGTGTACTGTCTATGTGCAGATTATACAAGTGAATGTACAGGGAATATTTACAGAAATATTATACAGGGATGTTGGGTTATCAGTGATGATACCGTGCATGTAAAGGGGTTAGGTGGATGGTAAAGTGTTCAATAAGGTAATTACTGTGGGGTAAAAACTGTTTCTTATTCTGCTGCTCTTGGCTTTTAGGCATCTGAACCTTTTTCCAGAGGGAAGGAGAGAAAACAGTTTATGTGCAGGGTGAGAGGTGTCTTTCACAATGCTACGTGCCCTACGCAGACACCTTTTCTTGTACACCTCCTCAATGCCATGAAGAGGGGTACCAATGATGCGCTGGGCGGTTTTCACCACCCTTTGGATGGATTTACGGTCTGAAACAGAGCAGTTACCGTACCAGACTGTAATGCAGCTGGTTAGGATGCTCTCTACTGCACAACGATAGAAATTGTTTATTATGTCCTTAGAAAGGTGATTCTTCCTCAGTAGTCTCATGAAGAAGAGACGCTGGGAAGCTTTCTTGAGAAGACTGGAGGTATTAGTGAACCAGGTTAAGTCCTCAGAAATGTGAATCCCCAGGAACTTAAAGGTAGTAACACGTTCGACCATTGTCCCATTGATGTAGACAGGGGTGTGTGTATTACCTCTTCTCCTTCTGAAGTCCACAATGAGCTCCTTGGTCTTACTGGTGTTCAGGAGCAGGTGATTGTCAGCACACCACTCGGCCAAGTGCATTACCTCTGCCCTGTAGTTGGTCTCGTCGTTGTCATTGATGAGGCCATTCACTGTTGTGTCATCAGCAAACTTAATTATGGTATTGGAACCATACATAGGACTGCAGTCATGCGTGTACAGTGAAAACAGGAAGGGGCTCAGTACACAGCTTTGTGGAACGCCGGTGTTTAGAATGATGGTTGAGGAGAGAATGTTATTGGATTTAACATTCTGTGGTCTGTTGGTCAGAAAATCCAGTATCCAGCTGCATAGAGAGGTGTTGATTCCGAGATCAGCGAGCTTCGTAATCAGCCTGGAGGCTGATTAAATGATTAAATGGTCTTGCACCGCAGTACCTGAGCGAAATGCTAGTGTCTTACGCTCCGCCACGCCTACTTCGATCAAAGGATGCAAGCTGCTTGTCAGTACCGCGTATTATGAAAACTACAGCAGGGGGCAGAGCTTTTTTTTATAAAGCCCCAAAATTATGGAATAGTCTTCCAAATAGTGTTCGGGACTCAAACACAGTCTCAGTGTTTAAGTCCAGGTTAAAAACCTATTTATTTAATCAAGCATTTTTATAGATTTGCCTTGGGTAAAGGAGCAGGGGGATTCTGGGGGACTCATGGACGTGGGTCGTAGAGTATTAGGTGAACTGGTATGTTTAGATGCTGTCCTCCCCACTCTCATTGATCACTCAGGTTTGTTGACGGTAAGGTGATTGGTTGCTTTAAATCTCAGGAAGCCCTCATGTCTGTGTTTCCTTCTGGCTCTCCCTTTTAGTTATGCTGTCATAGTTAGTCCTGCCGTAGTCTCTGCTTACACTCTACAGTAAATATACATTTACATTATACATTATATGACTGTGAACAGACCTAACTGTTATCTCCTCTTCTGCTCTCTCTCCTGCTCTTTCTCTTCCCTCTCACCCCCCCTCTCTCTCCTTCCCTCTCTCTGTTGAGCTACACATGTCGTTCCTGAGCTGCCAGTGAACCAGACTCCCTCTGCCCTCCGGACCTGTCTAACCCATCCTGGTGCCCCGCTTCTGGTTGGAGATCTCGTCACATGGATGCCCATGTGAGACATGGATGTGTCTCTTTGGGATGCGTCTCGTATCTGGGGATGGTTCTCTCTACCTAGAAGACGGTTCTGGCCTCGACTGATGTTGGCAGCTGTTTCTCTGAGGACTTGACCGTTTGATAGTTTAGGACTGGAACTTCATACAAGTCTACTTGAGTTTTTAATAGCTAACTGGACTCCATTCTAACATCAATTACTGTAACATCAACTGTTATGCTGAACTGCCTGCCAACTAACAAGCAGTATGAATGCAGATCAATTCCTGCTCTCTGTTTTACCCAAATAAGGATGGGTTCCCTGTTGAGTCTTGTTCCTCTCAAGGTTTCTTCCTATTACCATCTCAGGGAGTTTTTCCTTGCCACTGTCGTCCTCGGCTTGCTCACCAGGGACTATCTGACCATTTTGATTCATACACATTCAAATTCCATACAAACTTAAATAATTCTTTTTATTGTGTAAAGCTGCTTTGGAACAATGCCAATTGTTAAAAGCGCTATACAAATATAAAATTTAATTGAATTGAATTAATATATTTTATATAGTTTTATCATAAGTAGATATTTCGTAAAAAATTATCATCTTTGTCTTTACAAGACTTCTCTTTAACCAGATTTTTTTTTAAACAGATTTCTGCTGTGGAGGATTTGGTTAGAAGGGTGATGGATGGCCTTTTGGAGCTACAGAAGGAGCATGAACAAGAAGATGCTGTGGTGTTCGGGGGGACTGTAGTCCTTGAGGGTTTGGGTGAATATGCAACAGCTTTAGATGTAATGGTTGGACAACTTGCTTTTTTTAATAGATGAAAAGTTGAACTAAGTCAACCGTAGAGAAATAAAACTAATTAAATCCACATCCAATACTACTTGAGCTGACTTTCATATTTGAGTAAAACTTGTGTCAGCTTAAGATTTTGAACAGGATACACGTTGTATCAACTAAACAGTAAAATATATAGTTTGGCCAGCAAATTTTCTAAAAGTTAGAGTAAACTTAAAAAAGCTGTGCAACTTATTACTAAACAGTCGGGGTGTCTCTGGTGTGTCTACCACAACATTGGTAGCAGATCCCTTGGGTGCTATGGGCTGTGCAGTGGGGCTTTAATGGATCAAACTTGTTTATCAGCGTATCCCATGGGTGGTCTGGGATCTGGGGAATTCAGAAGCCGGGTTGGTGGTCTTGGGCTTTGTGCCAACCCATGCATGGCGGGCTGAGGTTCTGGTGCCTTTTTTTCAAGGTGGCTATTTATTTTTTTACTTTTATTACAATACTGGATATTTCAAAACTATGAAATATTACAGTCAGTTCTTATTTTAAGACACAAAGGTCAGCTGTTCTGGAATAGTTCATGCAAGAACAGTCATTTCAAGTGCATTTGCAAAACCCATCAAGCACCATGACAAAACTGGATCTTATGAAGACCTTCTGAGGAAAGCAAGACTAAAACTTATTTTTGCTGCAGAGGAGAAGTTCATTTAGAGTTATTAGCCTCAAAAATCAACAATTAACAGCACCGGAGGTTAGCGCCATTACAGCATGAAGGCTTTACAGAGCATAAGTAGCAGACACATCTCAATATCAACTGTTCAAAGGAGATTATTGCATATTTTGGACACCTTCAGCATTGTTTTACAATGTAGAAAGAATTTTTGTCTGGTAGTATAAAACATAAAATTGTCAATCTGTAAATAATTTATTTTTTTTTTGTACATGGTCAGACCGGAAACCAGTCCCAAAAAATGTTTTGTCTGTATGTCTGTCTATATGTTTGTTTATCTGTCCAGGAATATTTTGTCACAGCATCACACAAAACTGGCTAGATAGAATTTGATGAAACTTTGGCAGTAGTTCGGTATATTTCTGAAGTTAAACCTGCGCCATAAATGAAATCAAAATGTTGTGTAAAGGTGAATTTATGAGCAGCTACGTACCAGATTTAGACTGCAAGTTTTGACAGCGTACTGCCCATGCATCAAACTGGTTGCGTCTTAAAACGCCCACTTGTCATAAGTTATTGAACCTATTGCAGTTCTTAAATAAATGAAATCAAAATTGTGAGTAAAAGCAGTGTTATGAACAGTTGTGAGAGGAATTTAATTATGTACATTTAAAAAAGCTAATTAATTATTAATCATTAATTAACTTAAAAAAAGCTACTAATTAGAAAAGCTTAACTAAACACTTTTACTAGGATGTTTGTATCACTGAAATAACAGCACTAAAGTGGTAGAAGTGGATTTTAACATTTATTCATCCGATCTACTTTTAAGGTTTCTCATGTGATTCACTCTCCGATTACCGAACAGGGAGTGCATTAGGCTGACAACGAAAGAAGTGCAAATTAGTGTAAACAAGCCATAAAATACTCTACCTTATAAAAAAAAAATTGTTGTGTTAATAAGTTATTCTTCTCTACAGAAAGACAGGCAGACAGGTATGTGGGCTTCAACCTGAAATAATATCACTGATTACATTAAAGCTGATCAACTTATTTTTAACTTTAACTGTTTCTAATAATTAATTTCCTGTCAATGATGGGAACAACACACTCTCACACACTCATTGTCTATAGATCTTAATCCTCTACACAGGTTAATGGGGGGCCTGGAGCCTATTCCAGGGCACGAGGCATGGTACACCCTGGGAAAAGCTTAAACCTTTTTTTAGAGTTGGTCTCATTCATACTGTATATTTTGGGAAATACCAAAATATACAGGAATAATATTTTTCCTTCACAATTTTTTTTTTTTAAACTGAGAATTAAGTGTGAGCATGCTTGTGCCCTGCAAACAAATACTTGTGTACTTCACAGGTTGCTCCCTATTCCCTGGTTCATGTGTAGGGAATGTCGGTGAAGGGAACTTCCCTTGACAAAATTCTACCATTCGGAATACCCTGCAAAGTCACCAGCGCAGACGTCACTTTCTCTGTGCATTACCATGGTAACATAAGCAACCTCGAATACCTGTTGCTCCTACTATAAAAATTTTACTCTACAGACATTAAGTATTGAATATTTATTGAAATGAAAACTGGTACCATTATAAAAACATACTATTGAAACGTGTATAACTTGTAAATAAATTATTTGATTCATTTACAGGATGTACGGAGATGTATTTATTTTTTACAGGTTAGTTTAAATACTATGGATTCGTTAATTGAATCAAAGAGTATTATTTATTTATTGTTGTGTCCTATTAATATGATGTTATTCTCGATAATAATGATAATGTAATATAAATCCTTTTTTGAGCTCCATTTTTTTTCACGTTCCAGCCAACCACAAGGACTGATGAGAAAGTTTTCATTCCCTTTCGGGTAAAGTAAAGACCCGTTGTTTAGTTGTTCCATACACTGTTTGTAGTTCCCTTTTAAAAGCTACACTCAATGCTGCGTGAAAATGCTATGGGAACATCTCTTTGTTCAACCGGTTGTAAAGTATGTGCGTATCAAACACGCCAAATTTTGGCTTATATTACCTCAGTCAGGTGACGTCATCTGATAAGGTGCACCTGCAGGTTATAAATAGAAGTAAACCGGAAATTTCCTCAGTTTCCTTTTTAAAAGCTTAACTCGATGCTATGGGAAACGATTCCTCATGACCGGTTGTGGAGCACGTGTGTGTCAAACACGCCAAATATTTTGGCATGTATAACCTCAGGCAGGTGACGTCAACCAATGAGGTGCACCTGGAGGTTATAAATAGACATGAACCGAACACCCTCAGATCTTTTTATCTTCAGGATCCATGTTGTGTGTGTGCGTGTGTGTAAGCATTTTTTAACAGAAAGCGAAAATAGAAAGTGTCTTACTACTTACCAGAAAGATGGCAGAGTTAGACACAAGTCCATCCCTCCGTGTAGAAGAATATCTCGCTAAGGGCGATCTCCGCGCTTTCTGTTTTGAGTGTTTGGGGGAAGAGCATGTTATCCTCAGGCTTCAGTGAGCAGGTAAGCATTGCAATTTCTCCCTAATAAATCCCCCAAACGCGCAAGGTCAGCGGACAGGTGCCCGTCGGGTGGCCAGAGAAGGGGCCTCAAGGATGGCCCCTCTCCCTCCTGGCGACCTCCATGAGTTAACTCTTTAATGGAATAAGCTGTATTTATCCTGTGTTTTGGTGCTATTGACATCTGATTTGTTCCAATGTCATGAATGAAAGCACGGTCCTTCATGATGATGTCCCAGATCAGAGTGCCGCTTGCGGGCTATCTCTCTCCTGGGAGTCCATACTCCCGGGAAAAATCCACACTCCCCACCAAGCATGTAGACTAACATCTTCGTTGGTGGGAGGAGATTTTTCAGGCAGCAGGTCAGCCAGGTGCTGTCCTGAACACAGTGGCTTTGCAGGCATACCAGACTGACCTACTGAGAGCTGAGCAGCAGGAGGCCGTGATTTAATCTCTGCCACCACTGGTGTTTCGGGAAGCAGCAGTCTCCAGCGAAATGCTGGTTGTTTGGTCTCTTCCTCCCATGTTCAGAATGCCGAACATCTAACACACCCATCTAGCCGAGGTATCAAAGTTCGTGCACCTTTAGAGAGGGGGGCAGCAGGTAACCTACTGCCAGCTATGTCTCCTTAAGCATGAAGCACTGTGGAAAACCAGCACCCTCAGAAGACCGGTGCCACTGGTGTTTCGGGTGACAGCGGTCCCTGACAAAGTGTTAGGTGCTCAGGTTCCTCCTGCCGTGTTTCAGGACAGTGAATACCTAACAGCCACCACCATCACCACCACCCTTCCGCCTAGCTAAGCAACAAAGCTACCGCCCCTTCTGAGAAGTTGGCAGCGAGCAAGCTACTGTCTGCATGTCTCTGGGGCTACTGGATTCTATCATTGTGTTTCAACGGCGTGGGTTTTCCACCTCCGTGAAGCCACAGTGATCACCTCTGTTAAACCAAAATCACAGGCTTGCTGGCAAAAGGGGCCATAGCGCATGTTTCCCTCCCAGACAGAGCTGTCTGGCGTCAACATGTCGCCCTAGCTCACCTCACTTCTTACACTTCTTCATCCTACACGTGGTATGAAGTTGAGTGTCAAGCGGAATCCGAGCGCAATGCGGGCACAGCTGTCTCCTGCGCGCACCAAATTCATTTTAGCACTCTAAAGGAGTATAAGCTAGGCCAGGTGGTAATGTCACCGCTCCCATAGTGGTTTCAGTGGTGGCTAAGTGCCGGGGGATTTCATCCAAGGGCCAATACCCAGTGGCAACAAAGGTTACGCGCTGGGAGCTTTGTACCCTTTCTATGTGGTTCAGACCCTCGTCCTTGACTCTGGGTCCCACTCTAGGTCTGTGCTGTCATTGCAAGCTGCTAACGGCAGACCTTTTTCCCTTAGGGGCCGGAGCGCTGCCTTAGATGGCCGCCCAGCCGAGGGGATCTGGAGAGGTTCGTACCCTCTCTATGGAGCTAGCGCCTCAGCATCGACATGTCGTTGTAGCTCACCTCGTTTTCTTTAGGATCGAGTCTCAACGCCACGGAAAGTGTTCTCTTTCCTACAAAAAGCATACATTAAGTGTCATGTGGGATCTGACCACAATGCGGGCACAGCTGTCTCCTGCGCGCGTCGAATCCATTTTAAACACTCTAAAGGAGTTCAAGCTAAGCCAGGAAGTAACTTTCACCGCTTCAGTTGTGGCTAAGTGCCTGGGGATTTCATTCAAGGGCCAATCCCCAGAGGCAATAAAGGTTACGCGCCGAGAGCTTCGTACCCTTTCTATGTGGTTTAGACCCTCGTCCTTGACTCTGGGTCCCACTCTAGGTCTGTGCTGTTGTCGCAAGTTGCTAACAGCAGACTTTTTTTTTCCCTTACGGGCAGGAGCGTGGCCTTAGATGGCCGTCCAGCTCAAGGGATCTGAAGAGGCTATCTTCTCGCTTGGCATATCAACCGACTCAAATTGATGAATTTATTTCTGGCCCTGAAATACTCCCTCCAGCAATCAGGAGGCTAGCACGTCCTAGCACGGATGGACAACATCATGGTAGTCTTGTAAATATTGCCAGGGCAGACTAGATTTGCGCCGTTAGGGAAACTAGCATACTAGCATACCAGGACATAAAACATGTAGACCCAGTCCATGGGAAAACTGTTTCAGTGCTGGAAGTTTCTGCAAAAAAAACAAAAAAAACATCTGCATCCTTACCCAACTATCTTCCACAGTTGAAGCCTTCTGTCCTCCGCCGTTAGCTCCGGAGCAGTAAGACTTCATTCGCTGTGTCCAGCTCATGCTCTTCAATTTACAGCGCACCTCCGCATTAGCCAGGGCCGTAAATTAGTTATGTATTAGTTTCATACGTCGTGGGGCCATGGCCGAAGGACAGCTGCCATTAGACGAGTCGGGTGAGAGATGCCCTCTAGTGATTAGGGCCCATTCGACCAGGAAGCTTGCCTCATCAATTGCTCTGGCAAGAGGGGCTTCCAGTATGTCATGCGGCAGGTTTCCTTTCTGCTAAACATCTGTTAAGCTTCATAGTTGGATGCCAGGCTCGCGGGTCCTCGAGTCAGCATACCAGAATTATTTCTAAGACTCCTTGGGGGTAATGTGCGCACACTACACAACCATGGGGGTTCAGACACTTGCAGTGCGGCGGAGTGGGTATTCTTGTTCCCATAGCGCTTTCGCGGAGCATTGAGTGTAGCTTTTGAAAGGAAACGTCTCGGGTTACTTTGTTGTAACCCTGTTCCCTGAAAAAGCGGGAACGAGATGCTGTGCTCCAATGCCGCACTGCATGCGTGACTAGACATCCTTCAGACAAAATTGGCCTGAGGGTGTTTCCGGTTCATGCCTATTTATAACCTCCAGGTGCTCTTTCTGTTCTCCTTACTAGAGACAAACTGCTCAGCAACCTTTTTTCTGTTTCCCCTGTCCAGCTTGTCTTTATGTACATGGCACACAGCAACACTGTTGAGGCGAGTTTGGGTCAGCGAATATTGAAAAGTAATACAATGAAATTAATGCAAACAGCATCTAATGGTAATAGGCTACTGTTGTTTAATGTCAACATTTTTCAACTTTCATCTCTCAACTTCACTTACAGGATTTCTCTTGAAAAAGGTGTCAATCTTCTCCTGCCTCTTACTTTTCTGCATCTTAATGATACTGTGTGACAAAAGGACAGTGGTAAGCTTGATAGTGGCATGGGTCTGACAGGACTGTGACTGCTACAGTACATTTAGCTTACTTGCAGATAAGCAAGTAAGCAATAAAGATATAAAAACAAAAAAAAGTCCTCACAAAAAGCTTTTTTCTAAATAATATAAACAAAAGTATAAAAATATAAATAATAGTATAAATAATTTAACAATTTACTGTTTTTAAACATTAAAATAATATACACATAAAAATAATATTCTTCCATAGTCAACAGGTATGCAAACTGACATTATTTCTCACTTTTTTCTCCTCAACAGATACAATCAAACACAACAGGCAAGTCAGCTAATGAACAAACAATGCTCAAAATATCAAAATCAATTGCACTGGCAATAAACCCATAAATACATTGCTTAACATTGTCAATTTGTCCCCAGAAACGGAGGAGCGAATGCGAAGACGTTTGTTCAAAACTGCGGGAAAACTGTAGAAAAAGTGTGGGTGTTGAACCCTCTCACCGGGAAAAGTGTGGGTGTTAAAACACCCACATCCACCACGGGTGCAACGCCCCTGGTCACAAGGAATCGTTTCCCATAGCGCTTTCGCGCAGCATCTCGTTCCCGCTTTGTCAGGGAACAGGGTTACAGCTAAATAACCCGAGTCGTTCTTTTTGTCTTTAAGGACCGCATTGTGTTTGCGTGTGTGTGTGTGCAAGCGAATATACAAACAAAAGAAATAAAGTGTTAGAAAACTCACCAATATGGCAGAGTTTGTTAAGAGATGCGTGCCTCTGTGTGACAGATCACTTTCGGAGGGCGATCCTCACACTTTATGTTTTGAGTGTTTGGGGGTAGAACACGCTCTTCCTCGAGGGAGAGTGTGAGCACTGTGATCTCCTCCCTAGGTGCTCCTCCCTAAGGTGCTTCGCGCGCGGTTCGCCTTCTTTAAAGAGAAACCACGAGCCGCAGCGCATTCATGCGGTTCACATGCCGATCTGGCAGACGCGCATAAGACGGATTAGGAAGTTTTAGCATCCACTTCTCAAGCATTCTCCGGCGCTTCTTGTGAATGGGCAGAAGAGACTTCCTCTCTTGCGTTTGCCGGACCTCAACTGGCCGCAAGAAAAAAAATTAAAAATCCTCTAAGCGCTCAAACTTAGACGACGGTTTCTGTCGGTTGGCTGGGGGAGGGTCCCCTCCCCTTCTTTGGCGACCTCCATGACAAGTTAACTCATACATGGAATAAGCCCTATTTAACCCGTGTTTGTATGCTATTGACATTTATTCGAATGTCGTTGATGCGAACGTGCGGTTTTATATGATAATGCACCAGATTGAAGACTCTTTCGGGCTATCGCTCTCCTAAGAGATCATCCTCCCAGGCCGTTGTGAGGTTTCTCCCCCGCTGTGCTCAAGAGTCTGGCCCGTCGGCCACCCAGTTCCGACCAGGTCTGGTCCCCACAAGGTGTGAGGCGCAGAAGGAGAGTGTGGTGAGGCGGGTACCCTCTTGTAGAGACTGGGGAGGGACTCGCCGCGCTTTGCAATCCGCCTTGAAAAGGCCGGACCTGAGGAGCATCATCTCAACCAAAAAACAACAACAACAACAAAAAAAAAATCCTGAGGCTGACTATAAGAAATAGCACTCCTCCCTGGCACCCTTTAGAGGCCGTTGTTCAATCTTCGCCACCACTGGTGTTTCGGGGAGCAGCAGTCTCCAGCGAAATGTTAGGTACTCGGTTCCTTCCAACCATGTTTCAGGATGCCGAACACCTAACACCCCCCCATCTAGCCCCGGTGTTCAAACTTGTGCCCTTTTTGAGAGGCTGGCAGCGGGGAACCTACTGCCAGGTATGTCTCCTTAGGTACAAAGCACCTACAGGATAGAGGCTACAGGATTCATTTTGCACATCATCCACTTTCATGAAACCGGAATGGGTGCATTTGCTGACTCGGCAATTACAGTCTTTGCTGGAAAAAGGGGCCATAGAACATATTCCCCTGCCGAACCGAGACCCAGGCTATTAAAGTCAGTATTTCAAGGTTTTCAAGAGAGACGGGGGGTTGTGTCCATTTTTACATATTCGTGGGCTGAACATCAAATTGTTGACAACCAAAATGACTGTTTTTTAAATTCAACGAGAGGATTGGTTTGTGACAATCGATCTGAAGGACACATATTTCATATAGAAATGTTGCCACAACACAGGAAGTTCCTGAGGTTCGCTTTCGGGGGTGAAGCTTACCAGTATCGGGTTCTTCCATTTGGCCTAGACCTGTCACCCCGCACATATATAAAATGCACAGATGTAGTTCTGGCTCTATGATTTCAGGGCATCCGAATTCTGAAATATATAGATGACTGGCTGATCCTGGCTCAGTCTTAGCAGCTAGCGCTTCAACATCAAGATGTCGTCCTAGCTCACCTCCATTCTTTAGGATTGAGACTCAACGCGGGAGAGGCGTTCTCTTTCCTGCTCAGAGGACAACGTATTTGGATGTCATATGAAATTCGATTGCAATGCAGGCACAGCTGTCTCCTGCGTGTGTCAAATCCATTCTCAATACCCTAAAGGAAATCAGGCTAGGCCAGTGATTGTTCATTACTTTCAGTGTTTAGCTTTCATGGGAGCTGCGTCCACGGTGATACCCTTGGGCCTTCTGTACATGAGATTGTTTCAGTTGTGGCTGGGGATTTTATCCAAGGGCCAATGCCCAGAGACAAATAAGGGTTATGCGCCAGGGGCTTCGTACCCTTTCTATGTGGTTCAGAACCCGGTTTTTGACTTTGGGTCCCACTCTAGGTCCGTCTTGTCAACGCAAGATGCTAACAACAGACGTTTTCCTCACGGCCTGGGGTGCGGTCTTAGATGGCCGTCCAGCCCAAGGGATCTGGAGAGGTCATCTTCTTGCATGGCACATCTATTCTGCATCCTCACCCGAACTATCTTCCTAAAGTTCCATTCTCGACCATGCACCCAATTGTTCTCGAAGCCTTCTGTCCTTGGCCTTTTTACTCCGGAGCAGGAAAGACTTAATTTACTGTGTCCAATACGTGCTCTTCAGATTTACGTCCATCGCTTTAGCCAGTGGCGTAAATCAGAGAAGCTTTTCATATGCTTTGGGGGCCACAACTGGGGGGCGGCCACTACTAGACAAACGCTGTCACATTGGGTGAGAGATGCTATTGCCCTAGCCTACGAGGCGCGTGGTCACACTTCGCCTCTAGAAATCAGGGCCCATTCGACCAGGGGAATTGTCTTATCAATTGCGCTGGAAAGAGGTGTCCCCTTGCAGCAAGTATGTGTTGCGGTTGGTTCTCTTCGCACACATTTGTCATATTCTATAGTTTGGATGTCCTTGCTGCGCCGGGCTTGCGGGTCCTCGAGTCAGCATCCCAAAGTTATGTCTGAAACCTCTTTGGTTATTGTGGACACGCAACACAACCTTGGGGGTCCAGACACTTGCACTTGCGGTGTTGGTATTCTTGTTCTCATGGCATTTTCATGCAGCATCAAGTGTAGCTTTTAAAAGGGAACGTCTCGGGTTACTTTGCTGTAACCCTGTTTACTGAAAAAGCGGGAACGAGATGCTGCGCTCCAATGCTGCACTGCTGGCGTGACTGGATGTCCTTTCAGACAAAAAATTGACCTGAGGATGTTTCCCGTCCACTCCTTTTTATAACCTGCAGGTGCACCTCATCAGATGGCGCTGCCTGACCAAGGAAATATTAGCCAAAATTGGGCGTGTTTAGGACACACATGCTTCACAACCGGTTGAACAAAGAGATGTTCCCATAGCGTTTTCATGCAGCATCCCGTTCCCGCTTTTCCAGGGAACAGGGTTACAGCAAAGTAACTGAGCAGTTTTATTTCCTGCATTATTTCCTGTTTATAATCACACTTAACGTGTCTGAATACCCTGTGCAGGATGCTTTTGCAGGGTATTTCAGGCCGATCAAAACGCACCTTGTGTGAATAGGTAAAACGGTCCTGCTGTCATGATTTGCACTTCTGGGTCGGCAGCCATCTTGTTTAGGGCAATTCCTTTGTGTCGCAATTTGTCTGTGCTCCACTATAAAAGGGAGCTGTGGTGCTTTAGTTATTTGCCACTGATGTCCAGTCACTATGTGAGTACCTTTCTAATTGAAAACCAGTGTTAAGTTTCTCTGAACCTGTTCATCTCCCATTAATCAATCTCTCCCTGTGTACAGGATTACATTGCAGCTCACCTCCTCTTACAGTTATCTGTTGCAGTCAACTCCCCAAAAAGTCACTGAGATCTGTGTGCATTACTAGTCAGCAAACACTTAACAATTATTGCATTCTTGCATCTCCTCTATTACTTGTATTCAACTTAAACTTGTATTAAAAGGTTCTAAGTTGCCATCTGTCTTTGAAGTGTCCTGTTTTTGGGTCCAACCAGTCTGCACCTATTTTAAATTAATGACAGATTTATGCAATCATACTTGTATCCAGTGACCCTTTATCATTAGACCTTTTGTTTCCATACTGCTTTCACTAGTGGTTGAAATGCCTTGGCATAGCAGGTCTGCTTTCCCAAATGGATGAAAAGATTTGGTGCTTTCAGCCAGGTTTCTGTTGTGAACCAGGCCAAATGGATTTAAACACCAACTAAAGACTATAACCTAGAAGTTCAGGAAACAATGTTGAATTTAAGAATTCCTGACAGCCAGGTCTTACATGCAACAAGATGAAGGCTGTTCTGTGAAGTATGTGCACCTTATTAGCATACAGTAGCTAAATTTTCAAGGTACAACCTCTTCAGGGACTACTAGACATTGGCAAGTCCCAAAATATGTAAAAGGTAATTGTGCCAGTCATGGCACCCATCCATATTTGAGGATAGCTTATTAATAAACAATGAGAGGTCTCTCTATCAACCATGGTTACCTATGAGTCCAGCCTCTCATTTTGGACTGGAGGCCTGAAAGCCACTAGGACTTACTAGACTATTCAGGATGCAAAAAGAAACTGGTATCACTAAATACTTTCTTATGACTAGATAATTCTGACTTGACCTTGTAGTGAAAACTGGGATTTCTGCCCAAGGACATGTCACCCAGTTATGATGTGTTAAATGAAGTTGAGCCTGTGAAGCATTCCTCGATGTGTCTGGTACATGGCCTTAGATTCAATTGTGATTTTTGTTATCAGACTGTTCCCAACTGTTAATCCTTCAATGGGTTAATACAAAGGGTCTCCCTAGTCCATGCAGAGGCTGGCTAACTGGGTAGGGAATGTCATTACCATGGCTTGCTTAGGGATTGGATGTCCATCACATATTGTGACACATGCCTCTTTACAAGGAGGGGCATGACAAATTAGCGAAATCTGTGCTGCTGCCACCTGGGTATCATTATTCAATTCCTACAAGTTCAAGTAAATCATGTTAAAGGTGTAGGGCTGGCAGCATGGTGACTTACAGTAAAGGTTAGCACTGTCATCTTACACCTCCAGGGTTGGAGGTTTAACTTACAACCAGCCTTTGTGAGTGGAGTTTGTATGCTTCATGGGTTTCCTCTGGGTTCTCCAGTTTCCTCATGCACAAGGTATTTATTAGTATTTCCAAAATGTCTAGTATGTGATAAATAGGATAGTAAGAGAGCTTGTGCCCTGTCATAGCATTGTGCCCAGAGCCCCTGTAAAATCCCCCTGACATTACACAGGATAAGTGGTATAAACAGTGGATGGTTGGATGGATAATGAGGAACTTGTGAACTGGCAAAAAAAAAAAATTGCTAATTTTTTTGGAGGATGTAAAAAACTTTCAATCATTTTAATGAATGTTCTACTGAAGATAAAATAAATACCATGCAAAGCTATAAGTTGTTGATGTCCTTAATACTTTTACAGCGACTTCAATTAAATCTGAGCTGCGTCATCTCAGCTTCGGTCTCCTTTATCCTCTTTTGATGTAATTCATATACAGTATAAGCTTACTCAAAGATATTCCTACACAAGCCATGCAAGAAAAGCTTTATACACCAATGATCTTAGTCACAAGTGATGGTAAATTTGTTTCATAATAATACTTAAAAGAGAAAAAATTCCAGTATCAGCAATGTTTTAACCCATTTCAAACATTAGAAGAAAAAAAAATAATATAAGAATGCTAAAAAAAGATTTTTTTAAATTGTGTTAAACCATTCAAATTTACTTCTATTTACATACTAATTGAAGACAATTTCTTGATATATTGAAAAGGAATTTCATACTGTACATCATACAAAATGGTGTTTATACATCAAGTAAATATTTTTTCCTAGCACTGTTTATGTATGAACATTGTCGTATTCTTTCACTATTCTCTTTTTGTTTGAGTATAAATGCAAAACGTTCATGCAAGTCTTATAATTAATTGCAAATTATTTATTTTGTATTTTTTTACAGACAATAATATAGCAATCAAGTAGAGTGCAGTCATAGGTCTCACAAACAATAAGCTGATAGAATAAATCCATGGACAATCCGGATCTAAGGATTTCCTGTGCTTATGTCACATATGCTTTAAAACCGTTTTTAGTGGAACTGTTCTCCATAAAGCCAAGGACAGATCTCTCATGATACTTATCACACTAGGCTCATTAAGGCACTGACTGAAAACCCCTGAACTACCGGATCTTTCTTTGCTCTGAATCAGAAAGAAAAAAATGGCATCCACTTATTTATCCAACTTTTCAGAAGCTGATTCAATACATCAAGGCTCAGTAAATGATCACATTATGCCAAGAATAGGGTATACCATCTTGGCAATCATTTTGGCTTTGTCCTCCACGTTTAGCATTATCTTGAATGTGACAGTGATTATTGTAACACTACGGTACAAACAACTGCGTCAGCCACTAAACTATGCTCTGGTTAATCTAGCAGTGGCTGATCTTGGTTGCGCTATCTTGGGGGGGCTGCTTACGGCAGTCACCAATGCCATGGGCTACTTCAGTCTTGGCAGGGTAGGTTGTGTTTTGGAAGGTTTTGGAGTTGCCTTTTTTGGTAAGTCTAAATCTTTTTTTCCTAAGAGTTTTGTAATTGAGGTCCAAAGCCAAAGATTACATTATGTTTGTGTAAAATCTAATGTAACCGTTTTTGTACACTTTTTGCATACTTTGTACTTGGTCATTTAGGGGTAATTTCAATATGCATGATGAAATGATGATTGGCAATCTTAAGATAATTTAAATGAGTTTGCTTAAACTTGATTGTGACAATTTTGTTATAATCCTTCCAGGTATTGCTGGGTTATGCTCAATCGCAGTGATTGCTGTTGACCGCTACATGGTGGTATGCAGACCACTGGGCACAGTAATGTTTCAAACCAAACATGCCCTGGCAGGTGTGGTCTTTTCCTGGGTCTGGTCCTTCATTTGGAATACACCGCCACTGTTTGGATGGGGCAGTTACCAACTAGAGGGTGTGATGACCTCTTGTGCTCCCAACTGGTACAGCAGAGATCCAGTCAATGTCTCCTTCATCTTGTGCTACTTCATGCTCTGTTTTGCTCTGCCTTTTGCTACCATTGTGTTCTCTTACATGCGCCTTCTTTATACTTTACGACAGGTAGGTATAATTTTAATTATACATATATAATATATAATTATATATTTTTTAACTTAAAATAAGACAGTTCCTTAACAAGCAAAGAAATATAAGACTTTTGTTATTGTTATATGAAAATGTTTATTTATTTTTTTTTACATTTAAGCGAGGCTAAACAAAGGCTAATATTTTATTCAGCAGTACAATTTGATTTTACATTTAATTTTGGATTTACTGTGTCTGAGTCTTTACTGGTAAATAAAAGGTAAGTGTTTTTGTTTGTTTGTTTGTTTGTTTGTTAACCACAAATGGTTAAAGATAAAGATGGTCATTTATTGCATGTTAATGGACCTGTTAATTAAAAGGGAACTAAGGAATGAACTTCTCTTGTTTCATTCAAGGTGGCTAAGCTGCAAATAGCAGAAAGTGGAAGCACTGCCAAGGCAGAGGTTCAGGTGGCCCGTATGGTGGTTATCATGGTCATGGCTTTTTTGCTTACATGGCTGCCATATGCAGCATTTGCCCTGACTGTGATCATTGATTCCAATATCCACATCAACCCAATAATTGCCTCAATACCTGCCTACCTGACCAAAACCAGCACTGTCTTCAATCCTATCATTTATATATTCATGAACAGACAAGTGAGTAGAAAAAATCATCATAATTTTTTTTATATCTTATGCATATGTGCTGTAGTACTGTTTAATAAAATTGAGAAATTTGAAGTCTTAAATGTATGTAAAAATTTGATCATAATAAACTTGTGATGTACATGATGAACATACAGTACATATATGTATAAAGACAAAAAAAAAAATAGTTATTCCTTTCACTTTTGTCCCTTTCCTGCAGTTTAGGGACTATGCTTTGCCCTACCTGTTATGTGGGAAAAACCCTTGGGCATCCAAAGAAGGAGGGGAATCAGATGCTAATACATTATCTACTACAGTCAGCAAGAGCAGCTCAGTGTCACCATCATAACCATCATAAGATCATAACCAAAAAAAAAAAATGTTTCCAATACTCAAATATTCTCTCTTTGTGCAAAATGTTTGCAAATATGTGGCATTGTAATTTATATTGGTATTTATTTCAGCTGGAAATTTTATTTACGCTAAATAGCTTAATTTCCAGACATAGTTTCCAAGGTAGGTTTGGATTCATAGAATACAAAATATATATTTTTGTAAGCTTTCCCTGCTGTACTGTAACATTGGCAAATAAAGCATGATTAGAATCCTTTACCTTTGTATTCCTATTTCTTTGACTTGTCTCACAAATTAATTAATGAGAAACTTTCTTATAATCAGTTAAGGACTTAATCATCATGGTATGTGCTATTATAAGAAAATAATCAACAATGAGTTGTCACCATGCCAAAGTTGTTTTACTCTAAGAGAATATTTCCAAAATGCCTAGTAAATAGCAAAGTATTGAGAAGCATAACTAACCCATAAGGTTCCACCTTTGACAACCAAGAACAGATTGCTGAGGCCACAGTAGCCAGTGGCCAGGAAAAGCCTTAGGCAGGGGTGATCCGCAAATCTCCTACTAGTTTGTGTGGCTTATAAACAGAGAAGCGTGATTTTTTTTATGAATGCCCCCGAGACTTTAGATGGGACATGTGGTACTTTTTGCTCACTATGCCCAAATATGTAAGTACTGTCATAATTACAGTACTTATTTCTGAGGGGTTTTGTTTGGTTGTTTCTTTCACCTTCCGCTTGTTTTATAAAACTTCTATGTTAATGTTTGTTCTGGACATCAGTGTATCCATTGCATGTCAGTCACATAATTTTATTTGAATTCACCAGCATCCTGTGTAGTCTATTTGTTGATCTATTTGTAGCTTGTGTTTTAGTTGGTCTTCATCTTATATCAGTTTTGTAAGATTATGTTGTCCCTAGTTAATATCCTGACGTATTTAGCTGCTTATCGCCATTATTTCATTGTTTACATTAGCATTAGTCTTTAGTTTCTAGCATAGCCATAGGCAAAGTTCTCATGTTGCTGTTTGTATTTTGTAATTATTATATTACAAGGACGTCTGCATTTGCATCCTGTCTCAAAGTTTGTCATTTTGAAATTAAAGTTTAGTCTGGGTAGATCTGTGATCAAATCTGCGGCTGGGTGTTCTCGCCATTTTGGCTTTGAGCACACACTGAACACAGCAAGTCGAGACACAGCAAAACGACATCATGAAGCATAGTGGGTCACCATTACTTCCCCTAAGGGAGTCAGCGGGTTATGTAAGCATGATTGGCATGACTGTGTTTGACTGGGTAAACAAGGTTTGGGTGATGGGGAGAATGGGGGCAAAAGTGAAGGAGGATTTAATCTTATTGAATATATAATTTTTAAGTATTTCTTCATATTCATGTTCTTTCATGTTAAGGATGTTTTTTTCCAGATATTTTTTAAGTTAACACTGGTAATTTTTACCTCAACGAAACAGTTTAAAAGTTTAAATACAGTACCAAACATATTTTTCAGCATCACTTGATGGAGGGTAAATGATTTAATGTAATATTTTTTTTATCCTGTAATAATATATATATATATTTTTACTATACTATATACTATCACTATCAATTAAAAAAATTAAGTCTTAAATTATTTTAGTGAAAATTTCCATGTTGGAGTTCCAAGAAAAACAACATTCATTGTGGTCATGCGAATGCGTTTATGGGTCTGTTAACAGGTACAGGTGCTAAATAGGCCTGGGGGGCTTTATTAAGACATTAGGAATGTGAGATTTAGTTCTGGTTAACAATTAAGCAGATAGAGCCTACTTCTGTTGCTTAAGAAATGTTATTTTCATGTTGTGGAACCTTAATAGTTAATACAGAATGTTTTGTTTTATGCTTGTGTATAAGTCTATAAGATCTGTTTTGTTTATATTTAGATTTTTTGTGACATAATGAGGCACACAAAAGGTGAGTTTTTGTTTTTTTTAAGTGTTTTTGCATCTCTTTCTGGGCATTCAATGGAACATGGAATTTTTCAACCCCTACAGCTATTCTAGGTAAAGCATGGCTTTCCACACAGGAGGTAGCAGTGCATTAACTTGGTTAAACCCTTGACACATTTTTATTAACTAACTAAAATATGT
Source organism: Clarias gariepinus (assembly GCF_024256425.1). Taxonomy (NCBI): domain Eukaryota; kingdom Metazoa; phylum Chordata; class Actinopteri; order Siluriformes; family Clariidae; genus Clarias; species Clarias gariepinus. The sequence goes on from NC_071108.1 coordinate 25,365,514, forward strand.
AATAATCTATGGAAACTGGTGCAGGGAAGATTAAATGTATTTATTTAAGTGTCTTTATCATTCATTTGGCAGGTTATCAGTTTCTGGAAAATAGCTCCCAGTTCTATGTTTTATGACCCAGTTATGCAAACAATAAAATTTAAGAAATTGATCAAATGACTGCATTTGCAACAGATTTTTATTAAGACAATATATTTCATGTATGAAAACGATTGCTCCCAGAACATCTCTTGGTCCTGGAATATGCATGTGCCGTCAGGGAAGAAAAAAAAATATTTGATAGTCTAATCATTTACAGTACATTCAGGTCATCAGCTGATTTTATTTCCTTCCTCCCCCGGATGTACCCACCACACTGGAATATGGTCAATCTGATTCATCAGACCACATGACCTTTTTCCATTGTTGCAAAGTCAAATCTTTTGCTCTGTAGCAAATTGAAGCCTTTTTCTAATTACAGGTGGTTTTCTTATGCCACACATCTCTTTAGTCCCAATCCTATCCATTCTCTTCACATTGTGAGTGTATTGAAATGCTCTTACTTTCTTTATTAAACATAAGCCTTGACTTTTACTGTTTATTTTTTACAGTGCAACTGTGTAAATTTTTAAGTGATCTCCATTTTTTTTTTGCATGGTTTAGCACAGTGGCGGCTACTGGTCTGTCAAATAGGGGAAGCTCATTTTCGGCCTACATCATAAAATTGTCTATTTATTTAAAAGTAAATTCTGCCCTACGTTCCTTTTCAAGAAAATGGTCTGTGACACTGTCGTTTCAACTAAGCGTCTTTTCCAGTGACTTGACCAGTGTCCTCTCAATGGCCAGCAGAGCTAGGCTGCTTAAACGGCCTTGGCCCATTGTGTTTCAGGTGTAGGACTTGAGCCGCTTTAAACAGGAGAAGCTCCTTTCTACACCTGCAGATGTAGCTCCAATTGTTGCCACTAATGAAAACAGTTTGTAAAAGCTGAGGCATTGCACTGTCCAACTCCATGTCTTTAAGGAACACCAATTCTTGTCTTTAAGGAACATACCATTGTTGTATCTGCAATGATGTTCTTAAATGTCTGCAGGAGGCCATCATTATTGTTTGCAGTAGTGCTCACTATCCGTGAAGTGAAATTCCATCGAGGAGAAGCGTTTCTGGGCAACTTTGAACAGCCTGCAGACTCCAGAAAAGATGTCCTCTTTGTAAATTTTGAAAAAAATGTGGCAAATCCAGAGAGTGATGCAAAAAAGATTTTGCACTCAGGCAAGCATTTAGCCCCCTGTGACAGCACCAGATTTAGTCTGTGTGCATAGCAATGCACAAACATTGCACTGGGGGCTATTGCTTTCACTTTGGCCTGCAGACCATTGAGCCACTTTGGCCTGCAGACCATCTGAAGCCATGGCAGCAGCCCCATCATAGGCCTGTGCCACAAGCTTATCCTTAAAATTGTAGCCCTGCATGTTCTCATTTAATATTTCAAAAACCGACCTGGCATCTCGCCCCCCAGAAACATCAAAAAATCCAATAAAGTGCTCCTGAATTTTACCTGCACTATCCACATAGCGAACAATGACAGAGAGTTGGGCACGGCAGGATATATCAGTTGTTTCATCCACCTGCCATCCAAAAAAGGGAGCATCCTGAATTTCATGTCTGATCTGATCAAAAATGGTGGCTGCAAGAGCAGAGATCAAGTCATTTTGAATAGTATGGGACATACCAGAAAACACAGTTGAGGACTCGTATTGTGTGGACAGGACAGAGTCATATTTAGCTAATGTTTCTGTGAACTCCCTGTAATTCCCCTTGTTGGAGGATTAACTACTCTCATCATGTTCCCTAAATGACAGCTCCTGCCTGCCTAGCAAGGATGTCACATCAATAAGGCGGTTTAGGAAGGCCCTGTTTTGACTGTTTCATTATGTTTAGCCACTTGAATGCGAGCACTTTCATTTATTGCATGCTCAACCCTGATCCTTCCCATGCAACTTAATCTTGCACATGCACTCACATGTTCATTGCTCTTTTCATGTCTTTTATATGCCCTGTCAAAGTTAGACAGATCTCCAAACCCCACCTTTGACCAAACAACACATCCGTGAGATGTACATTTTATTTGTCACAGCACTTCCAGTCAGCCAGCTAACTTTGTCATACCAGGAGAGCTGAAAAGACCTGTTATTTTTCCCTATCTTTTGCACTAAATCAATCTTAGGTGTTGATCTGCCCTGCTGTTTAATTAATAAAGTTTTTCCTCGTAAGGAATACTTTCAAATCAGGTCGACAATATTAGCACTGTCTGCCATCGTGTGCAGTTTCACCCATGACGCTAGCCTAGCCTAATATATGAATAAATGAATGAACGATCTAAAAAAAATATTAAACTCTGTAAAAGTGAAACAAGGAATGTGGTGTATAATTGTGTAAAATGTATGATGAAAATCAAGCAATTTCACCAAGCAAATATAAAGAAATAGGTTGCAGCAGTTTTTATTTCGACTGAACTTGAGAAATCTGCGAATGGGACTGAGCGCGAACAGCTTCAGCGATTCCTTATAGTACAAAATCGCTATCTTTCGACAGACCCTCCAATCATCATGCAGAAGCTTGGAGTCCAGGCCAGCCCACTCCTCATTTGCTCCTCATTCACCCCCAGAAATGCTGAGCGTCCGTGGGCGGGACATAATCGCAGCGTTTATCCAATGACCGTCTAGTTTCAAAGCACTGGAAAAAAAAGGTTCAAAGCAGCCGCATTGAAGTCAATGGACGCTGGGCTTCAACGGGGAAATGCACTGTGACGCTACGGGAATGTATGAGAAGAAAATCAAGTCAGCCGACCTGCTATATCTAACTGATTCTGAACAAACTCGTCTTTGAGATGAACGTTTTCTAATGCATTTTTAGTCAATAAAATGTTAATACAGTAGTACATAATTTGACCATTAATTTTGTGACATTATAGGGGAAGCTGAGCTTCCCTTGCAGTCTTGCAGAAATCGCCACTGGTTTAGCACTATTCTTTTTGATAATCTGCTAAAGCGTTATTAAACCAGTTCCAGTAATTTAAAATTTTTGTTGTTTTCTTTGCTTAATGCAGCCCAATAACTTGACCTTTTTGCAATGGGTGTCTGCTTTTTAGCCAGGCAGTGTGTACTTTCATCAATTAACTTTCTTTAGAGTTTGACTAAATGCATTAAAATTTAACATGTTAAGACATATTATAAATGTTATTTAAGAATTATTTAGATAGAATCTGCTTTTTATGTAACATACTCTGAATATACAGTATATAGACTATCTAGACAGTTTTTCACATAATGTCTTTGAAATTTATGGATAGAAACTGATCACTATCACAATATCTCGGGTGTATATTATATATAATATAATGTAAAATGTATTTATAATGTAAATTAATGAATTATTTGGTTTCCACATAATTCTTTACATTGTTTACATCTTCTACATTGTTTGTGTGTTTTATGACGGACCCAGCAGTGTCATTTTGTGCTATAAACTAGGTTTTAGGAATCTTGTTGTAGCAACACTTTGACACGTTCTGATTAAGTTGAGTGGGTTTTATTATTATTCCTCTTTATACTGTAGGTGGTATAAGTACATTAAAACAAAATTCTAGTTCTCTAAAACCATGAAGAATACATAGAAAAATAAATAACAGTACTGATCAATGTTACTTACGATTTGATAGTGTATAAAACTTATGATTGAAATAAATTAATGTTAAGTTTAGTTTGTTTGTTTGTTTGTTTGATTGTTTTTCACATTTTATTGCCCTCTAAGCACTTGTGTATAATTATTATAATTTATTGTGAGTTGTGGTAGCTTAGTGGAAAATATGCCCAACCCTGAAGTTAAACGAGAGGTAAACATTAAACACACTTGGTATAGCCTTACCAAATGGAAGGACAGATTACACTCAAAAAGGCAGACCAGGAAGAACAGCTATAGCAGGTGGGTTCCACAATCAATTTAACACTGGTTAAATTTATTTTAATAAATTTATTTTTTAACTGTTTTATTGTTTTCCCATTTCTACCTACTCATAAATAAACCTTATTCACTCTTATTTTATTTTATTTTTTTTTCATTTTTTAATCTACCGCAGACTTCTTAGTAGTAACAATAAAAGGAGAATAGTAATTGGATGAAAGTATGGACTAGAAAAAAAACATATTTTCTCCCCATCTGTATCTCCACATCATAACCGCTCGTTGTTTTTTAAGTAGTAGTTTTTTCTCATGTTTCTATTAAATAATAGTAGACACATACTATGAATTGGAATAAAAGTTTTTTAAACATTTTTTATTTTGTATGCATAGGGTTTTAAGCCTAATGTAAATCTCATTCACAGTGACATCTAATTTTTTGTGAACATGGAAACATAAATGAGAAAACATCTGTGGTGAGTGCTTGGCTACATTATCTAGTAGACCATTATGATTATTGCAAATGCAAATGACATCAACTGCAAATGACATCTTCAAAATCAGTTGTTCTAATCAACATATTAATGTGTCTTCGTGAAGTTGGACGTTAATTATAAATCTTTAAAAAAAAATTATGATTAGCTCAAATCAAAGGCAAATTTTGGTCTTGCTTTCTTTTGGTCTTTATGAGAGTTTCACCACGATGCTTGATGGGTTTTCAAATGCACTTGACAATACTGTTGTAAGGAAGTTTTAGAATTGTTGTTGTTTTGTTGTTTTTAACTGTTAAAGTATTAATTATGGAATTGTGTTAATATAATAGAATTTGAAAAGTTTTGAAGTCCCTAGTATTGTTCTAAAATATAGAAAAAAAAACCCTACCCAAAACAGAATTAGTTCCAATTTTTTTAAATGTGTATGTTTGCTTAATATGTAAAAGAGAAACAGTTTGGATGAAATCTTCATATTTTATTGATGTCAAAGATTTATTTAAGAATGCCTTAAAATTTTATTTTTTTCTTTTACCTAGATTGACTTTCTGTACCTGGAAAAATGACACGCTCCTGGCAGCAACTGTTCAGAGATTACTTTGTAAAGTGGCACAAAAACCGTCTGGTAGCCAAAGACGGACGTTGCAACATTGAATATGGAAATGTGGGTTACAGCAGTCATTTTGCCTATGTGCAGGACCTCTGGTCCACCTTTGTGGAGATCCGCTGGCGTTACATTATTTTACTGTTTGTGGCCTCCTTCACCCTTAGCTGGTTCATTTTTGGACTTATTTGGTACTGGGTTGCTCTTAATAATGGTGATCTTTGGTGGCAAACTCCACCTTTAGACCACAAACCCTGCATATATAATGTTTTTGGCCTCACGAGTGCTTTCCTCTACTCCTTGGAAACACAGACAACAATTGGCTACGGTCTGCGAGTGCTCAGTCCATATTGCCCGGGTGCTGTCACTATAATTATTGTCCAGTCCATTGTTGGTTTGTTTATTAACTGCTTCTGGTGTGGCCTGGTTATGGCAAAAATTGCTTCACCCAAGAAAAGAGCCAAAACCATTACCTTTAGCAAAATTGCAGTTATTTGTCACAAAAATGCTGACCTCTGTTTGCAGATAAGAGTGGCAAACTTGCGTAAAACCTTAATGATTGGAAGCCAGCTATATGGCAAGCTGCTTAGGACAACAGTCACTCCAGAAGGTGAGACCATAATTCTGGACCAAGTAAATATCGATTTTATGGTAGATGCTGGAAAAGATAACCTCTTCTTCATTTGTCCGTTGACCTTGTATCATGTAATTGACAAGACAAGTCCATTTTTTAAGTTTGCTTCAGACACCATTCTTCAACAGGAGTTTGAGCTGGTGGTGTTTTTGGATGGCACAGATGAGTCCACCAGCTCCTCCTGCCAAGTCAGGACGTCCTACATCCCTCAGGAGATCAGGTGGGGTTACAAGTTCCTTCCCATCATCTCCCGCAGTAAAGAAGGGAAATATTGTGTAGACTTCTCCAATTTTGACAGAGTGGAGCTAATTCCAACGGCACACTGTGCTCACTGCTTCTACAATGGACAAAGCCATCATAACAGCCTCAGAAATGGCATTGATAACCAGGGTTTTGAAATGATTGAAATTATTGATCAAATAAATACTAATGACTAATGAAAGATGAACCTCTAGATACTCTTAAAGGCCTATTTGCTCTATTCATTATGCTCTTCAGCATCAATAACCATTGCCATCATATGTGCCTATATTTCCATTTTCAATTGAATAAAATAATCAATATTGTACCTAATAAGTGAATTAATGACTTTTAGCCGCATAAAAAAGAATAATGAATAATGAAACAAATTGTAGCGTTATATTTGTTTTTGAAGCCTTTGTTTTTTAATTTCTTTAACGTAAAAATAAGCAGTAAAATTTTCTGTAGTGCACTTTATTACCCATATGATTAGGGTATTAGCTAATGCGACATTCATTATTTTTGTATCCTGCAATTAATTTGCCATTAACATCAAAACTTACGGGGAAGCCAATGTATTACTAAATGAAACATATTGTCCTACAGTAGGCGTTCATGAGAAAAAGAGGGACGCATGAAAGACCATTCACTGATATTCGTTTGTTAAACTTTACTTTGACTAAAATAATGTCAGGTATGACTCAAGTTCTAATATATTTTTTCTAACAACAAAATCAATTTACTATTGGAAAAATTGTGACTAGAATCTAGCATTTTATATGTTTAGCTGTACCACTGAGTTACTGAATGCCAGTTCAGATAACAGCAAGCATGCCTGCATCCTGTAATACTGTAATGATTGGTGAACACAATGTGAGAATATGTGAGCTGTAACTAGATAGCCAGCCAGTGTTGGGTATTCTCACAAACTTAACACTAGCTGTGTATGTATATTGAAATGTGCATTTTGAATAGCTAAGAATAAAATAGGTAACACATGCTTGGGCCGATTTTAGAAGTATTTATTAAGGATCAAATTTCTAAGTGCAAAAAAAGAAAAGAAATTTAAGTTGCTGTCTGTGTAGTTTCTAATGTTTTCCTAAATCTATGTTTCTGCTCAGTTTGCTCTTTTTATTATTTATTCTTTGCATTTATTTTTTCTATACTACAATATATTTGTACATTGTAGAATTGATTTGCAACGGTTAAAGGTGAACTTTTGTTCAGTTCATATGGGGTGAAAAGAGACAAATCAAGATAATATAGATAATTGTAGGTGTAATATTTCTCAAATGAATGATTTTATTTGTTTGTTTGTTTGTTTGTTTGTTTGTTTGATCTATTGATGGATAGTTCAAATATAGAAACTAGTAAATCTGTAAAATTCCAACTCTGACTAAATAAATATACTGTACTTAACAGAAGAGTTGCACTCAGTTGATTTCTGTCAGCTTCACCACACATTCACCTCATAACATTTAGAAAAGATATGACAGTCAGCAACAATGCAGAATATTTTATTACCAAAACTAAAATGGTAAACAAAGTGTTTTTATTTTAAAAAGCAAGTTTGGTACAATTAAAACAAAGATAAATGTTGATTTAAATGTATTTATTGACTGGTGTACAGTATATTAGAAAATCATTTTAGGTGTATTATGTATTTTCTATGTAATTTATGTAAATTTTTTTATTATACAAGGTGTCCCAAAAAAATTTTTATCATTTCATAGTCTAACAACATGGCCAATTCTTACTTAAATGATCTCGAATTTTAACGAGATGTGTAAAAAAACGAAGGTTAATGATGGAGAAGGATCAGCATTCCAGTGATAACGACAATGTGATGACAATGTGATGAAATGGCCACCATGTTCACTTGACTTGACTCTTTTCTATGGGGCTACTGTATGTGAAAGGACTGGTCTTTATCCCCCCTCTTCCTAAAAGCATAAATAAACTCAAGCAGAGAATCATTAAGGTGCTGAAGAATGTTACGCAAGATATGCTACAGCGTGTTTGGCAGGCTGACTTGTGTTGTGTTACAGGCGGAGCGCATATTGAACATTTGTTGAGCTTTGTAAATATTTACATTTAGGGATTTGGCAGACGCTCTTATCCAGAGCGACTTACATAAAGTGCTTTAAATTTACATTGGGTTACTAGGTTATTTACTAAGTGCCATTAGTCAAACACACAAGTACTGAAGAAACAAATACGTCTTGTTTACGTCGTTTAAAGATAGTCAAAGACTCAGCTGTACGGACATCTGGATGAAGTTTATTCCACCACCTAGGTGCCAGAACAGAAAAGAGCCTGTATGAATGTCTTCCTCAATTCCTGAGAGATGGTGGAACCAGCCGAGCAGTGCTGGAGAATCAGAAGGAATGTAGTGGGGTTCGTGGTGTAATTAGAGCTGAGAGGTAAGTGGATGCTGTGCCATTTTTAGCTTTGTAGGTAAGCATCAGAGTTTTGAATTTGATGCAAGCAGCTACAGGAAGCCAGTGCAGGTAGCAAAGAAGTTTGGTGTTGTGGGTAAACTTGAAGACGAAAACGAGATGTGCATCTGCATTCTGGATCAGCTGCAAAGGACGAATGGTGGACAGAGGTAGACCTGCCAGAAGTGGGTTTCAGTAGTCCTGTCTTGAAATAACAAGGGACTGGACAAGCACCTGAGTCACCTGTGAAGAAAGAAATGGGCATATTTTTCTGATGTTGTAAAAAAGAAATCGACAAGAGCGATTAAGTTTAGCAATGTGTGGGGAAAATGACAGATAATTGTCCACAGTTACCCCAAGATTGCGGGTGGTGGCTGGAGGAGTGATGAGATTGTTGTCCAGGGAGATCATGAGGTCTTGACTGGGGGATGAGTCACCAGCGATGAACAGCAGTTTGGTTTTACTTAGAAAGGAGAGGATACGTGTGTGTCATCTGCATAACAATGATGTGAAAATCCATGCGATGATATGACCTTACCAAGAGCCCGGGTATAGAGGGAAAATAGAAGACATTTGGTTGTAAACAGTCCTTTCAAGAATATTTCGAGAAAAAAAGAGAGAAGCGATACCAGACAATAGTTGCTGATATCTGTTAGATCCAGGCAGGGTTTCTTGAAGATGGGAATAACCCTTGCCTTATTAAAAAAAAAAAGCAGACCAGATGATATGGAATGGTTGATGATGGTTGAGATGAAGGGAAGGTGGTCTTGTGAGATGGCCTGGAGCATTGTGGGAGGTATAGGATCTAATGAACAGGTGGTGGGATTGGATGACAAGATGATATGTTGGATCTCATCAGTTGGCAGGTTGGAGAATTCTGCTAAGAGAGGGAAGGGAATATCCTGAGGTTCTGATGTAGGGGTTGGGCAAAGGTTTGGTGGATTGCTGCAATTTTCCCATCGTAGAATGTGGCAAAGTCATTGGAGAGGATGGTGAAGGAGGAGCCGGTGGGTTGAGTGGTAAGGAGAAATCGGCTTTGTGAAATTAGTTAGAAAATTTTTATCTGTTTAAATATGTTGTTGGAATTTTGATAAATGTATAATTTATTTTTCACCATGAAGCCTATTTAATTTCGTTTCCCTAGGACCTGTAGTTTCTCAGATATTCATATTTGCAATAACGTTAAAAAAATGGGGGGGGGGGGACGACGACACACACACACACCCTGTATTATATTAGCATTTATATTAGATTTATATGATATATTCCGATAGTATATAACAGAATAGTGATTCTGTAACGATGAAAGAAAAGAAAATGGTTGTTGTGCGCGTGCGCGCCACCGTAGTTACGCGATACCGGATGCGGAAGTAACAGATCCGCATAAACAACAACACGACAGTGGCAGTAAGATGGTGTACGTGTCCAACGGTGAGTCATAAACTTTAATTCTACAGACTCACGAACAACATAGCTAATTTATTTTTAGATATTTTGTCATATTAATGCTCCGGTTAAATTACTGCTTGCTAGTTTCACGGGTTAACGTTAGTAACATTAAGTGTTAGCGCGCTGGCTACCGATGTCCAGTGTAACGTTACCAGGCCTGTTTATATCTCAGTAAAGTCAGATGGCGTGTTATTAATCCGACATAGATGGCAAAAACAATTTAAAGTTAGTTTAGTAGCGTAGATGGCAGGTGGCTAGCTAGATTTTGATTTAGACTCCTCTAAATCAGATTAGATTTTTCGAAAGACTCCTCGGCTTACTCGTGTTCTTTAAAGCAAGACATTTACCACAGGGGACTGGGTTTATTATATTATGCTCTGCTTAAGTTATTACTTGATTGCTGTGATAATCAAGATGTTAACCAGTTGATTAACCAAAAATGCCGTGCAAGTTTTAAATAAATAGCTTCCGGATCACTAATTTGTTAAATCACATGTTGCTCCACTGTATCAATTCTAGATATAGTTACTATAGCTACACTTATGGGCTTTCACTTAGTCTGTGTTGGCCATATTGTTTCTGAAACATCTATTACTCCAAATTTTATATATATATATATATATATATATATATATATATATTCAACAACAGTCTGTGTTACATTAATCAGAATTTGGGAAAATGAAACATTAATCATCAGTATGTTTCTGAATATAATATAAATAATGTGTAAAGATTTATAAATGCAGTTATTTTGGAAACAGATTTTTGGTTTTGAATATAGAAAAGCATGATTTTAAGTAAAAGTTTGCATATGTGGTTAATTAGGTTTAATATGACGAGCCCCCGTGACGATATATAAGATAAGCGTTATAAAATGGCTTAACAATGGCCAGTAGTTAACAAAGAACAATAATTTTGTACTAAGTAAAAGTAGAACTATTCCAGGTAAAATATTACTCAAGTAAAAGTAGAACCCCTCTCTTTACATTTCTATGTGATAGAACAAAATCCTTCTGATTTACTTAAGAATATAAAAAAAGGATAAAAAGAACGGTACTAGTTCACAGTAGCCTTTAATTCATATTAAATTCATCTTTGTCTCTCTCTCTGTGGTTCCAAACTGTGATGATGCTGTTTTTTCACTGTTTGAAACCACTTCCATTTGTGATTTCAAACACCTACACGGTTGAGCAGTTTACAGAGGAAGGCAAATCATGCAATAATGTATAATGTCAGCCGGTGGTGATATATATTATAGTACACACCCCAGTGGTTATGTAAAAACAAACCGTTCACAAATGTAGTGAAGTAGAAAGTACAGATAAATGTTGTAGATTGTAGTGGAGTAGAAGTTTAAAAAAATATATCCACTAATAAAACCACTTAAGTAAAGTACAGATACGTGAAAACTGATAATTAAGTACAGTAAATAAGTAAATGTACTAGGTTATTTTTCAACTCTGATAATGACATAAATTGATAAGTTTTTAGGGATATGGGATTTAATGTACACAGTCAACACAACTTCACGCGTTATTAAAAAGCCTTTGTAGGTGAAAAAAAAATCAGTTGAGCTTTCCTTGTTTTATTACTGCAATTTAATAAAAAAACGTGTTAAAAGTGTGTTCACAATTTATCCCAAAAATATAAAAATTATTTATCCTTTTGTCTCTTTACTTTTTTTCCCTCCTAAATGGAAATGTGTAAGGACGTAGATCTGGGTAGATTCTGTGTTACTGTGACTCACTGCATGCTAACTCTCAGAATGGGACACGTCATTGAAAAGTAAACAATTAGTGAAACTTGCTACAATGATCAAGTCCATATCATCAAATGTGAAGTTTACTATGTCACAGTAACACGATCACAATCAACAGACGTAGTGGCTTGATTGTTACTGCTTTAGGCTACTAATCAGAATAATGTTTAAATCCCAGCACAGCCCAGCAGCTGCTGATGGGTCCTTAAACCTAAACCTAAGGTGGCCTGTCTTCAATCAGGTGTGGTTTTCTATAACCCCATTTAATGTGGTTATAGAAAAACACATAAGGCTAATAAACAAGTATTTAAATTAATAATAGGAATAATAATATCTAGCTATGTTTTTTTTTCCTCTCAGGTCAAGTCCTTGACAGTAGGACACGGTCACCATGGAGGCTGTCTTTCCTCAGTGAGCTCTTTTGGGGTGTAGTGGAGTTTATTGGCTTGTTGTAAGTGATGCATTGATTACTAATTGATTAGTAGATTGTTTTCATTTATATAGGTGGTGTATGTATTTTAAACTATAACACATCATTTTCTTGCTAGTTTTCAGACCCTTGTTCAGCCAGGTATGTCAAAAGATGGTAATGCAAGTTCACTGTCACGCTTCAGTGATGGAAGAGGGTAAGTCCCAGTGGGTCAGAAACCAAAAAATAAAAATCTTAAATAGATCAGCATTTCGGTTTCATGTAACTGCTAACTGTTGCTGGTGTAAATCTGTCTTATAGCTTTGACGTAGAACAGTGAGTGGCTGTTTAAAATAGAAAAGAAATGACATGCTGATTTCTTTTTAGCTTGCTTTAAACTTTTTACATACCACATCATTATATTTGTAAACTAATTTGTATATACTTGGCTTATCTTTGGGTAATCAATTTATTTTATTCAGTCCTCCAGGTTTTCCAGGTCGGAGACGTATGGGCAGGATAAACCACGGTGGAGGCCCAAGTCCTCCTCCAATGGGTGGTGGATGAGGAAGGTAAGGAAGAGTTTAACATGTAAAATTATATAGATTTCAATTGATTGTCTTATCAGATACTGTATTTATTTATTTCATGTTTGTTTTTGTCATCTACAGGTAAACGCCTGCACTCTGTTGCAGGCGTAGGGGAGTGTGATGTGTTGATGCATGACTGAACACTGCTTGTATAAGCTGTCCAACACAGAGAGCTGGACCAGTGAAGATGTCTTAAATGAACACAAACACGTTGCACTCTTCATTATCATGCTGCTTCTGCATTGCAGATTTTTGATGCTGCTCTGGGAATTCCTTTTCTGAGGGGCCAGAGTGGTTGAACTCAGCGGCAATTTTTTTTCTTTTCTTTTTTTGTTAAATAATGTTATGTGCTTAAGAATGTGGTAGGAAGTGTATGTTTTTTCAGATTGTTATTAAAGTAATAAAGTCATATGGAATATTCGGTGAAAGTTTATTATTATGGCTTTGCAAAACCAGTGACAACACAACATAAAATGTATATTGTAAATACTTAAGAACTAATACTAATAAATACTTTATAAGCTGGGTAAGCACAAAATAGTGATGGGTGACTACTAACATTTAATTTTCTTTACTCCTTACCACTACACCACAAGACTTAACAGGAAATTAATACTTTTATTTATATACTTTTAATTTTAACCAGAAGTCTTCTTGGTATAATTAGTATTATTTATACTAGACTTTACACATTATAGGTTTAGCACATTTGTACCCAGTTTCCTCCCACAGTCCAAAGACATGCAGATTAGGCTAATCGGTATTCCTAAAGTGCCAGTTGTGTGTGCGTGAATGGTGCATGTGGGCCTTGTGATGGATTTGCGGCCTGTCCAGGGTGTGCCCTACAGTAAGTCTGCTGGGTTAGGCTCCACGCCCCCTGTGACCCTGTATACAGGATAAAGGGGACAAGGGTTTGATTACTGCCTCGATCTGTTCGCGTTTTGACATGGGGGTCTATGGGGAGTAACTTAAGTCAAGTCATTTGTCATTACAGTGAAACGAAACAACGTTCCTCTTTGACCAAGATGCTAATGTACAACATAAATTAACAAAACTAGCCAAGACAAAAACCTTATTAGCTGACCAGCTAAGACAACAAATTGACACCACAAAATTATCTAAGGAGTATCCTAAAAGACAACATAAGGTAAAGGTACAAGAGCAAAAACACGGCATGCAATACTCTATGACAATGAGTTGAGGTAATGGAAATAAATCCATGATATGATAAACGTAACAGTAAACATTTCGTTTAAAACTAGCTAAGATTTTTTTTTTTAAAAGGTGGGGTTTCTGTGTTTACTGTCGGAGCCAAATGTCCCTAGTGGACATTTGAGGAATTGCATGTTTCGGCACTTCCGCGGTGAACTCCTTTTTCAGAACCTGAGGTAGTCCCTTAGGTGGAGTTGGAGTCACTCTCCAGTCCAGTAGGTGGCAGGAAAGCACCATAGCGGTGCATGTTAGCCGCTTCATTTCAAAGAAAAAGAAGTTCTAGGATTCTCCAGTGTGTCCGTCAGTAGCGTGCAGGATAATGACACAGGTGGAGAGAGAGCAGGAAAATGAAAAGGAAAAAGAGAAAGAGCGAGAAAAGGACAAAGAAAAAGAACAACGAGGAGTCAAAAGACCGATTGTTCCTCCTGTTATCCCCGAGCCCTTACAAGAGGTTAGTGAAGCTGTCATCACGTTAGCTTCACTTTTGTTTAGCACTTTCTGTTTTCTGCATCAGGTCATGGATGTAATAGTGATACCTCTCAGTGTTAAAGCCCTATAGACACTAACCTTACTTGTGTACACGTCTTATGCCTGATGTTGAATAAACAGCTGGAGAATGCGTCATCTTTTTATATCATTTTTTCCCATGGACTAGATAAAAACAAAGCTATAAACAAGTCTGTAAAATAAACCTTATAGTGTTACAATACCTGTTTAGGGTTACTTTAATTAGGTTTTCAGCTACAATGTATAAATTAACCTTAGATATTACCTCAAGCTCATTAACCAGCTCCTGATTGAGTTCATCTCCTGAGACATTAGTTGATGATCAGGTCACCATGTGCACTCGCCTCCCTGCATGTATATTTTTGGGGGTGTTTATGAAAGAACTCAGCCTAATCCCACACAATAACCTCAGTTCAGAATTAACCTAAAGAACCTGAAGCTGTAAGGGGACGATGCTGCCTCCTGCCCCCCCGTAAACCTGTCACCTTTTCTAAAATCTTAAATCTGAGTTCTTTAAATGTTAATGCTGAAAAAGGTTTGATTCTCTGCTTAGAAATTATTTGTAAAAACTGTCCTTGAATTCTTGAGATCTAATGCAAGTGTTACGGCTCCCTGTTCAGCAAATTCAAACCAATTTCGTGGTGGTGATCAGCCCTGGATCGCAGACCCTCCGCATAGGCCGAGCTACAGACACACTGCCCCTTACTCTTTCACACGTCATTGCCCGTAGACATAAGCAGTCAGGACAGACACGCTATGAGGACGCTTGGCTGATACGAGAAGGCCAGAATGTAAGTTTGGAATCCTTCTCATCTTAATGGATTACTTTTTAATTACTTCGCATAATTGTGGGCAAATAACTTGACTTGTGCAAACTGATTGTAGGAACATTCTTAAGCTTATTGAGATTGATTGTGCTCTTTACTAATTTTTTCATGTTTTTTATTTCTTTAAATGTATTAATCAATCTGCTAGAGACCAGAGAGTGGCGATCAGCGGCAAAATGGTCTGAAGATGGTGGACCAGGCTATCTGGTCTAAAAAGATGTCCAGCGGGGCTAGAAGAACCCCCGTGTCTGCGGAACAGGTATGCTTCATCTCTAGCCTTCAGAAGACCTATGAGTAGATATATTTATAAATTGATTAGTAAATGTGTGTCTTTGTGTGTTAACAGGCTAGAGTGTACAACAGACAGGTCCGTCCATCTGTTTTGGATCCTAACTCGAGGCAGAAATGGACGAATACCATCCACCAGCCAGAGTACTTAGTAGGGGATGAGGTGTGAATTAGGATTTTCTTGGTGATTGCCTGTTTGTGCATGTATTTTAACTGATCAATAGTTTAATCAAATTAAGTTTGAGCTTTTTATTTAGGCTTAGGCTCTGGTTTAGGAAATTTGCAACCATACTTGATATTACCTAGCTTGCAGTGTTTTTAAAACAATATACTGTGTTTTCATCTTTTGTATTGACTGACTTCTTGCAGTAACTTAAAATATACAGTATACAATGCTTTGCTTCCTGCCTTTTTCCCCATTATAACTTGGAGATGGAAGTATATGCTGCATACATAATCTAACAAATCAAATAATACATATGACAGAATATCATCCAGAATAATATTGGTATCATGAAAAATGCTAAGGTGGTGACAGATTTATTTATTTTATTTTTTTGATCATGCTTGACATTTCAGCAAGGGTGGTCTGACGTTCGTGTTTTTTCATTAATATGGCAGTTGACACCATTTATTTTCTATTGCAGCACCCCTGATACAGATGTAGATATTTTAAGACAATGTGACTGTTCGAGACGCAGAAAGAAATGATTCAGTGGTGTATTGCAATTATTTTGGATGGTAAAGTTAGAAATTTTATTCCGATATAGTTGTCAAATACAGATCTTTTCAATAGGCGATCATTCTGTGTGTGGGCTGTGTGTTCGTTCGCAACCCTTAATCTGTAAATAGGAGCAAACTGTGCAACATAACATTGTTCCAGTCAGTCAGCAATAGAGATGGGAATCACCAAGGGCCAGCTAACACGATATAAGTGCTATACCTTGGTGCCAATTGAGATCGTTAGTTTCACAATTTTATCAATATCTTAGCTATGTAAATATTCTTAGAAATCATTTACTCATATAACGAAGGACGCTGTGCTGCCTGCCAATGTGTGAATATTTTCGATCGTACCACCGGTTGGATTAAAGAGGAACAGCAACATTTTACCACCTCAAATGCCAAATTAATAAAAAATATAATCTATTTTGGCTCAATCTGGCTCATTGTACTGCCATCTAATGGACAAATTTTGTGTGTGTGTGTGTGTTGTAATATTTGTATGCACATAATCCAGATTTTGAATCTTGGAAAATTAACTGAAGATCTAGAATAGAAAGGAAATGTGAAGAACGAATAGCGAAGTACTTTTCTCCCCCTTCATTTCATTCTTTCATTCTTCTTTAATTATAAACCTGAACATAAATGCACCTAACAAGCCACTGTTTGGAATATTTAAAAAGAATATATAAATCCACCAGTTGGTGTTAAGGATTCAAAACACAAATTAATGTGTAAAACACACAGTAAAGAAAATTAATGGAGGAGAGGAAAAAAATAGAGATAAAAAGCCTAGATACAATAACACAAAAGTTATTGTAGGGCCATTAATATAAACCAAAAGATTTTGTGTGCATTTCACTTTTTCAAATATTATATAAGTAGTAACGGTTATTGTGCAAAAACATTTTTCCTGAATTTTGATTTATGAATTTAAGATATATAATGAGTACATAAGAATAAAATAATTCGGTGACGTGTTTTTGGCAAACATGAGGTCTGTCATTGGTCATGTGACTCTCAGGGACCGACACATGCTTCGACGCGTGGCTTCATCTGCACATGCCTCCTCTTGCACAATACAATCTTCGGGGCTTATGTGTCACAGTAAGATCACTAGTGTTTATCATGTAATGAAGTTTGAGCGTGATCATGAAGGAGAGATGACTGAGAAACAGTTAAAGAGAAGAAAGTCTGAAGATGAAGAATTCGAAAAACATGATGAAAAAACATGATTTTTATTAACACTAACTCAATCTAAAATTGGTAATCTTTGATTATGGTAATAGAAGCGATGGACTTTTTAAGGATTAAAATAAAAATTATTGAGCTTTTTACTTCTGACCTCTTTATCTTACTATCCCTCTTTTTTGTGTAATTTTCTATGTCCAGGCTTTATATGTGAACACCACCGATTGTTACAACTTACATTGGCCTATTTGTCGTGGTCAGCTGAACGTCCACAGTGGGCCTGGAGGCTCTTTGACTGCTGTCCTAGCAGACCTGGAAACCATCTGGTCACATGCTATTCAGAAACTCTTAGAAGTTCCTCTCAAAGACCTGAAGGTATGGCTTCTAACACCCTGCAAGACTATACCTCAACACCTTGCATATTAGTCTTTGCAATAAACAATCCAACATTTTTTTTCTATTGAAATTCTCTTCATTCTTTGGAACCCAAGCTTTTTCACCTTTAACTAAAGAGGGAGCTGCAGCATTGCTTTAACTTTTAGCTTCCACACGTCATGACGCATATGTACTGCTCAGATAGGTCATTTTCCTAATGCAACCCTTCAATATTATCACATTTCTCATATAAGATAGATACATAGAAAAGTTTGTCATTGCATAATACAGGTACTCAGCAACGAAATGCAGTTAGCATCTAGCAAAAGTGTAAATTCTATTGTACATACATCAGCTTTACCTTAATCTGCTGGTGCGAATGTACCTGTACTTTTTCTTGGATTGAAGGAGGTCAAAAGGTTTGCGACTTGAATGGGAGAAATCTCTGATGATACTGAGGTGAAAGTGCTCAATGTATTATACTGTATATCGCCACATAGGTGTGACATGGCTGTTACTTTTTTGTATATGCAACAGTATTTGTTGTCTCTACTATTTTTCTGTTAAGTGTCTTATTATATTTGACATTACTTACAAGTGGTGAGTATGAAAAGAAATGTATTTTTGGTTTTTAATATTTAGCAATGAAACCTAAAATCTTCACAACAGAATGACAAATGGCATCTTGATGTTTATTCCAAAATGTATCTTAGAGTGGATTTTTCCTTTCATGTTTCACATCTTGGATTAGATGTATTTTAAAAGTCTGGCTTCGGTTTTGTTTTTAGTATTACAGGTGCATCCTCCTGATTCCAGACATCTATAATAGACAGCACGTGAAAGAAGTGGTCAATATGCTCCTCGTTAAGATGGGCTTCTCCGGTAAGAGACGGATGCTTATCTTGCAAATAGTTCAAGTTTTGGATAGGCATATGATGCATTGTGTGTGGTTTACAAAGTCAGGAGCACACACATTGACATTTTAAGGACCTTCATCTGAGTTCCAATTTCATTGATCTCTGATTCAATGTTTGCTCTGTGTTATTTGTGTCTTTAGCAATCATTGTCCACCAGGAGTCGGTGTGTGCTGTGTTTGGCAGTGGTCTGAGCAGTGCATGTGTGGTAGATGTCGGTGATCAGAAGACCAGCGTGTGTTGTGTGGAGGATGGCGTGTCCCACAGAAATTCCAGGTGAGTGAAAGTGCAGTATGTGTTAGGGAGGCCCTGATGCCAATTTTTGTTAGAATGAATATAAGTAAAAGGAGTGAAATAATAAAATGTCCTGCAGCAGGCTGCTAGAGATGTGAGAGCTGTTTTCATCATAGTGCCTAATGAGTTTTGCAACTGATCTTTGGTTTTTAAAATAATCATTTTTTGTTACTTAATTAGATGATTCCGTGTCATTTCATAGTTGCAAAATTTCTAGTATTGTTCTAAAGTGTAGACAAAAAAAAACAAACAAAAACGCTGAATTGGAAGGTGTGTCCAAACTTTTGACTGGTTGCCTGGTACTACACACAAGAGTATGTTTTTAAAGGGACAGTACATGAAGACACACAGTGGTGAAGGTATTAACACAATAAAAAATTTTAGATGTCAGTTAGATGTTCTGAATGTCGGTTTTACTTAATTTTAGATTAATTGCCCAACCTACTTCATCCTCTCCCAAAAGTTGTCAACATTGACAACTACCTACCTTTGAGTGCACATAGGACTGCGCAGTGAGCGCCTGTAAAGTGGTATCATTGCAGAAGTAACAAAGTACAAATAGATCAGCACAGTATCAGACCAATACGTTATGCTGGTATCAGTATCAGCGCATCCCTGAAGTATTATAATAAATAGTGGTTAAATATGGTGTGTTGAATAAAATTTAAATTTTGCAAGATAAGGATTTTTTATTTTACATCATGGTGATTGAGGTGCGAACAACTGAACCATTGTCGAAATTTCAACATTATGACTACATTGATATGCACATGGGTTATTCATACTTGTAAAGGAGGAAGTCAAGCAGAACACTTAAATGTATTGTCCTCTACAGGCTTTGTCTTGCATATGGAGGCTCTGATGTGACACGATGTTTCTTTTGGCTGATGCAGCGAGCAGGCTTTCCTTACCGAGAGTGTCAGCTAGCTAACCGGCTGGACTGTATGTTGCTGCAGCAACTTAAGGAGACTTTTTGTCATCTTGACCAGGTTTGCATGCACCTGCTGAAATGGATGCAAAAGAAATACTTGTCTGTATTTTTAGTGTCTTAAATGCCATTTCCTACAGGATATATGTGGATTGCAAGACCATGAGTTTCGTACACGCTTCCCAGAATCCCCAGTGATCCTCTATCAGCTGAGGCTTGGTGACGAGAAGCTCCAGGTATAGACTTCTCACTTTGTACTGCAGCTGCCATATTAAGGTCTGCACTTTTATAATTTTGTTACAGTGGGGTAAATCACCATCCATCATTTTAAAAGTATTTATAGTTATTATTTATGTCTTACGGAAAGCTTCCTATTTGACTGGTCAAATGAAAATGCAAAAAGCAATGTGTTTTTATTTGTTTTTGCTTTTTTCATAGGCTCCCATGGCTCTTTTCTACCCTGCTGCATTTGGAATTGTAGGACAGAAGATGACCACTTTGCAGCATCGTTCCCAGGGAGATC
Source organism: Clarias gariepinus (assembly GCF_024256425.1). Lineage (NCBI taxonomy): Eukaryota > Metazoa > Chordata > Actinopteri > Siluriformes > Clariidae > Clarias > Clarias gariepinus. The sequence goes on from NC_071108.1 coordinate 25,385,849, forward strand.
CTGAGGATCCACATGATGAACACTATCTACTAAGTACTCAGAGCAAACAAGACCAAGTACATACTCTCCCTGTGCTAAATAATTATATAAGCTTACAGAATATCATATTCATTGTTTTAAAATGTTTATTCTGAGTGAGGGCTGAAAATGTGTAGATTGATGTCCTCTTTTTCTCTCCCTGTTTTAACTCAGTCTTTATTTAATTTGACAGTCAAAAACGTTTAGTTTATTTTGCTCTTCCTTCAGTCTTCTAAATCCATGGAAAGGAAGGGCCTACCTAAGCCTTCAGGCTTTGACGTTGAATCTAGCAATCAAGGAGGTGACCAGACAGAGAGAGGAAACCAAGACATAGAGCTTGGCCATTCACAGGGAGAGCCTCTGCCGAGCGGAGCTGACCCAGAAGACATGCCTTCTGTCCTTCTGTCCAGAAAATCAGCAATGACTCAGTTTGAAGGCAAAGCTCTTGGACTGGATAAAGCTATTCTGCACAGCATTGACTGTTGTGGTAAAAACCACATACTTTTTTCTTATCTCAGATTAATGACAATCACTTCATATTTATGTGATTATGTCTATTTAGTTTATTTCTAATAGTAATATTACAGTGGGATGTGATATTAGCTCCTTTAAACAGAATGGGTCACGTATTGGGCGAGGATACAGTATACTCTGGACAAATGCATAATGTGTTGCTTTATAATCAGCCAATCGTGCTTCAGCAGCTTATTAAAAATATTATGCAGATACAAGTCAATTACTTCAGTCAGCATTCGTATCATTACAATGATAAAGTCTGTGCTGTTGATAGCTTCTTATTCTCATTCTGTCCTGACGAGTGGAAATCACTTTACTTGTTGTTGTACAGAGCATGAAATCATATAATAACCAAGACCAATGGATTTGTAGTTGTATTTGCATCAATTTAGATCCCTTTAAGACCCTTTTAATTTAGGGGTTTGGGCATGCTTTGTCACATTTATAAGTGTATATTTCATTATTAGCCAAACATCCGCACATGTGTAGACTAAAATGTATTGTTCACATGCTCTCCAAGACATGATAAATTGGTAAGCCACTCACGTTTCACTGACCGTATACGTAGCCTGTCAGGAATCCAACTGATGGAAATCTGTTGCAGTAATGAAGAATTTTAATCCATGTTCATAGTCATTCTTTAGCACCGTGGTGAGTTCCACTCTTATTAAGCAAGATCTAAAGCTATCAAGGGCAAAGACTTTATCTTCATTGTGATGTTTGATGTATATGTTAACTAAAGCTCTTGACCTGTATCTGCAGAATTTAATGCACTGCCTAAAATGTAATCTTTGCCCCATTTAGAACTCGGTATACACCGTTTTGAGCCAGGCCAGGGAATCGTTCTATATGAGGTCACAGTAGGGAGAAAATCTAATTGGCTTGTTTAAACCCTCGCCACTTAATTGTTTGTAGCTCAAGGAACTACATGGATTTCTGTATTAAAAGGTGAATTTTCCTTAATGGGTCTCATTTTACAAATTGCAAGATTTTATTTAAAGATAAAATGTTTAAGTTGTTAATTGATTGTTTAGCTAAAATATCAGAATTCACCAAGAGTGATATGTAGTATAATATTTCTACATTTAATACAGAACCAATGTATTTTCAACAAAACATTAGGAAGACAAAAGACTGCATTCTTTAATACTGGCCATTTAGTCAAAACTGCACAATATTAATATTTAATTTCTTCTGACAGCATCAGATGAGACTAAGCGGAAGATGTACAGTTCTGTGGTAGTGGTAGGTGGTGGACTTCTGTTTCATGGCGCACAAGAATTCCTTCAGCATCGCATTCTCAACAAAATGCCTCCATCTTTCCGCCGTATGGTTGAAAATGTCGAGGTTATCACACGGCCGAAGGTATCATTTTAACTTGTTTAAAACAACCTTAAACTTTGTTTTTAGTTTTTTTGTATGTTTTTAAGTTGTATTCTTTACGGTTACCTAAAAGGCCTGAAAACCTACAATAAATTATAAAGGGAAGAAAGCACAAATTCATAAAGTATTGTAGTTTAGCACAATTTTAAAATACAATGTTGGGCCCAAAAAACAACAAAAACGCCAGTGTTCCACACACACACACAGCGCCTGCGTGCATAAACGGAAATATTTATTTGTCGGGATTTATTTTTTACTTTTTTTCATTAGAAGGTTAAAAATCCATTTGCCTTATCAGCCTGTCATCGTGTATGCGCACACGTAATTTGACCCCGTGTCATGGCATGGTGTCAAATTACGCGCGCGCGCACACACATAACAACAGATCTAAACACACACACAGCGCCTGCGCGTATAAACAGAAACACTGTCATGATTTATTTTTACTTTTATTTTTTTAAACGCAAAGTGCAGGTTAATTTGTTTTATCTTTACTTAAATTTTGTATTAATTATTATAATTTTTATTGTTTTGGGGGGGGGGGGGGGTGGAACAAATAATTTGAGTTTCCATTATTTCTTATGGGAAAATTTAATTGGGTGTTTTGGAATACAAGCCCCTTTCCGGAACGAATTATGCTCGTAATCCAAGGTTCCACTGTGTACATATATACACTACCGTTTAAAAGTTTGAGGTCACTTTCCAACTCCATGATCGTTCCTGATTTTTATTTTTTTTCTACATAGTAAAGGAATGGTGAAGCTGCTAAAAAAAATGCATTAATCTTCTTTGAACAGTTCATATTGAGATGTTTCTGCTACTTCTGCTCTGTAAAGACTTTATAACGCATCCAATCTGAGGTGCTGTTAATTGGTCATTTATCAGGCTGAGGTAGGTTTTGGTCTCGCCCTCCTGGGATGGCCTTCATGAGAGCCAGTTTCTTTATGGTGCTTGACGGATTTTGCAAATGCACTTGACAATACTGTTTTTGCAAGAACTATTACAGAAAGGCTGACCTCTGTGTCTTAAAATAACAACTAACTGTTGTTTTTACCTAATTCCATATGTGTTATTTTATAGTTTTAAAATCCCCAGTATTGTTGTAGAATGTAGAAAATAAATCACTAAACAAAAACATAGAAATTTGCAAGTCACCCTTAACTTTTGAACGGTAATGTGTGTGTATATATGATATGATATAATATTATGCGTGTTTATATATGTGTGTGCGCATGTATGGTTTATTTTTTTTTTTTTAAGCCAGTTAGCAAATCAGGGCCAAGTATAATGTCTTTTGGTCAACTTTTGTATTCCTATCCAAGTAACCATTAACTATGTTTGTGCAGGACATGGATCCTCGTCTCACAGCTTGGAAGGGTGGAGCAGTGTTGGCTTGTCTAGACACCACACAGGAGTTATGGATCCATCAGGGAGAATGGCAAAGATTTGGTGCACGCATGCTCCGTGAAAGAGCAGCATTTGTCTGGTGAAACTGCACGCGTGTGTGTGCGTGTGCACGTCTGTGTATATGAAAGGGAGAGAGAGGAGTGTGTGAGAAATGGACAGAGCATAACGCATGAGAATTCATTATCATATTTGTTGCTGTATATATTATTTGCTAAGGAAATATGTATGTGTTGAACACATGATTTGTACTGCAATTTTTTTCTGAAAAGTTAAAATACAAATAAAGTTGATGAAATTAAGAAAGTGTTAGATTTTGGGAAAAAAAGCCTAGAGGTTATCTTCCATTCAAACGCAAACCAGTTTTCTTGTTTTTCTCGCTATTGAGGATGTGGTCTTTATAGATGCATATCATCAGATTTTGCTAAATGTCATCTTCTGAGAACTCAGATTATGCAAACAACCTCCTTATGAAGTCAGTAAAAAAATCTTAAAGCTTGATCAAAAGATATTAAGTTCTGTCAGGTAATGGCCCAGACTAAAATAAATAATGATAAAGTCATAAAAATATGACGGAGTAAAAAAAAATAAAATCACAGATGTATAGAATACAGCACTGAATGTCTGTAGCAATAAGAAGACGAATAAGTAGTAGCAATGAATGTGACCTTTTTTTTTTTTTTAGGTTTGTGTCATTGAAGCAGCCATACTTCTAGATTATATCTTTATTCTGTTTAGTTATTTACAGCTGTTCTTTTCTGTGATTTCAAATTGTGAAAGATATTTTTAGGAACTTTATTACATGTATAACCTCAGGAATGTTTTGTAATTAAACAGTTTATACACTACCCTTTTGTTACAACCCTTTTGTAGTAAAGAAATCACACCAGAGTCTTGACAAGTGCTGAAAGTTTATTTTCTTTATGTTGTTGTGTATATTCACAACGACCGTAATGCCTCATAACACCATAACTCAAACTAAAAAAGATTTTAATTAAAGAGCAAGAAATGAGCTTCTTTGACATTCAGCACTAATTTAAATAAATCAAACAAACCCACATTTAAGTCATTTTCAAACAAAGAACACATCAAAGCATACTAGCTTGATGAATGACAGTGGCATGTAACAAATGCAGTCGATTTTACATCTCAGATCACAACATTAAAGATAGATGGCTTATTTCATGCAAAGCAAACACTTCGTACCAAGACTGCGGGAGAACACAATGATTTTGAAAGAATTAAGGTTCATCCAATGATTTGAAGCATTGTGGTTGACTGCATGACCTCACAAAGTGACTCACATCAACTGTGGTATGAGTGACATATTAAATTAATCATAAAATAATAAATTAACCCTGTGTGTTGATTGAAATGTATTAATGGAGCAAGTATTCTTACTTGTGCATTTATGAATTTATCCATGAAATATTATGAAACAATGAATTTAGAAATGTATTATGTAACTTGTGTATGTAAATTACTATGGACATCCACTTAATGGATTGAAACCAACTATTTCATTAGATTTCTTCTGTCCAAATTCTGCACAGCATCTCTGACCTTCTTGGCTGGTTCTTTACAGCGACATGATTTAAACCTGCAACCTGAGATATTTTTTTGAGTGGAGAACAGTTGATGGAGTTTCTCGAGCTCTCTGGGCAAAATAAGGGCCTTGCAACCTCTGAGCTCTACTGGCGTTGTGCTTCTATGCCCATCAATGTCCAGGTGCACCACCAAGAACTTTTGGAGCTGCTGAGGATCATGGGCACAACTGGCAACCAGGTTTAGTGCCAATGAGAAAAGTTCACAGGCAGAAGCTGGGACTGTGTAATCAGCAATGACACATTCTTTGTTTGATATCAAGCAGGCTGTGGGGGAAAAAAGTTGCTTTGTTAGTTTAAGAAGGTTTAAGCTCATTTTGGTTGTCTCAAACGGGGAGGATGGAGGGATAAAATAGACAATGTTTACAAAATAGTCATATAAAAGTTTGGGTGACCAGAAATCCATCTAAATAAATAACTCATTCACTCATCTTCTATACCGCTTTATCCTGTATTCAGGTTCGCGGGGACCTGGAGCCTATCCCAGGAGACTTAGGGCACGAGGCAGGGTACACCCTGGACAGGGTGCCAATCCATCGCAGGGCACACACACATACCCACACACACACACACTCACACACTACAGCAAACTCCATGCACACAGAGACAGGCTGGGAATTAAACCTGGACCCTGGAGATGCCAGGCGACAGTGCTAACCACTACACCACCATGCGTAGTGGGATTGGTGAGTAGCCCAGAGTAGGTTGTATTTTTTTTTTCCCCCTTAGTGAATTTAACCTACATTTAAATGTTCATCTTGCCTATATTTCTTCCATGGGAATACCTTCACTTTTCTGTATAAAGCAATACAACATTTTGTTTTCCTGTTAGAAATGGTTTTGAGTGGAAACTTTTTTTAAACATTATTTAATAACCCTTTAAGGGGAACCATTTTTCTTAAGAATGCTGTATAATGTGGATTTAAATACAAATATAGCAAGAGATTCTGCAGTCATTACCCTGCAGAAGTGTCAAAGCGTTAGCACACAACATTGCGCATAGGGGACATTTTTAAAAAGGAGATTTACTTATTGGCAGGTTACCTGTGTCATTGCTGGACTCATTCTTCTGTGGTGGTAAGATGATGAGAACTTTATCAGCACAAATCACTTGCGAATTAAGCCAACGTAGTGTGCCTTGTCCCGCCAAACTGCCTCTCTGCCACATGTCAATAATTACTTTTAGCTCTCTGTGACATTGCAAAAATTCAGCTATGGCCATCACAGCACTCTGGAACACACTGTCCACTGCAGGATACACCACCAGCACTCCTACTGATCCTGCAGAGTCTAGGCCACTCTTGGAATAGTCAAACCTCTTGCGCATCCAAAATTGCCCTGGAAGTGAAATGTTTATTCATGCTTTGATAAAAATGAACCATAAATAAAGTCATGATGATGAAATTGCTCACAAGACTGAATTGTCAGAAATACACGATTGTTGGTGAAATTATTTCCAAGGGGCATTCAAGTCAACCTAGAACCTTTTTTCATTGTGCTGAATAACAGAATAAGTATAAAAAAGTAAAAAACTTGTTTTTCATTTCTCCATATAACTCCTGCTATACTAATGCACTTATCCCAGTGTTTCACTATTGCCTGCCTGGTTGCCATTAAGGTTAAAAGTTTTCTCATGACGCCAGAGCCATGATCAGACTGCCTGCTTCACATCTGAAATCCTGGCCTCCCAGGAACTAATTTACTGGCCCAAATATGTTGAATTTGTTTGGAGTGAGGTCAGGACTGCACAGGGGATGTGGCAGTAGCTCCTGGCTGAGTTCCTGTAATTCGCAAGGGTTGTTCCTAATTGATTGTGTGTACAGTTCTCACAGACTGATGCGTCTCTTCCTTAAGGTAGCAACAAGTTATCCATCCATTTTCAAAGATCAGGCGTTCTTTTCACTGAATGCTTACGGGAATGACTGAAGTGACCTCAGAGTCACCTCAGTCAGGATTATCATTCACCGCCGTATGGATTTTTTTTAATCTATAATTTTACTACAGCTTAAAGTCTCATTACTGTACTATGCTTAAGGGCTTCTGTAACTGTCAATTAGTTTTCTGCCTTTATTCACAAGAAATTTCCTCATAAGTCCAGTTTTGACTTGAATGCCTCTCGTACAAAAACAAATAAGAAAACAAGCAGTCAAAGGTGTGAAAGACACAGGCATTGCCATAAAACCTGTAAGAGAGAAGAAACACAGTTAAATGAATTTGAATTGTGTACAATTAGGATCATAGTGCATCTTGGGAAAATTTGAATATCATGAATTTTTTTCTTTCATTATTTCATTTCAAAAGTGAAACTCAGTATCTTAAAATATATAATATATTATGTCCATTTATGCAATTAGTTCTTGGATGTTCTGCCTGTGGCACTGTTGAGGTGTTGTGGAAGACCAGGGGCCTCATGTATCAACGCTGCGTACACACAAAAACTTTGCTTACGCCAGTTTTCATGCTCACGGTCGGATTTATTAACAGTGAAATTAACGTGAGAATGTGCGTTCTTCCACACCAACTTCATGTCTGGCGTACGTGTATTTCTTGTGTGTGTGTGTTTTATTTCAGTTGGCGACTCCTAGAGGCAATTATGTTAAATTGCACACTACAAAGTATCGCACCAACACATGAAAAACATTGCTATTAATATATAATTAATAAAATGGGTTAATAAACACAATATTTTTCTACCAATTATTTGATTTAGAACATATAAAAGCATTTGCAAATGTATACAACCCTTAGTCTATGGCAATGGCAGTGTTGGCCTTACTAGAGGACATTGTTAAAGGCCGAATCGTAAGGGAACGCGTTTTTAGTGATCACAGTGATTTTCTGGCCCACAATGAGCTCTGGCTTATTGGCAGTTTTAGATTTCCAAGAACTATCCTTTTGGAGCTCTGTGCTGAGTTGGGTCCAAATTTGGCAAGAGAGACAGCGGGGAGCCACGCATTACCCGTTCCCTTACAGGTGCTTACAACGCTTGGTTTCCTGGCAACTGGTTCTTTCCAAAGGGAACTGGTAGACCGCTCGGGGTTAAGCCAGTCGTCTTTGAGCCGTGCAATGCCAGCTGTATGGGACGGGATCATCTGCATGTCTAGCAGGTAGCCTATATAAGATTTCCATACCATGCAGTTGACCAGCCAAACATTAAAGCGCAATTTGCAGCGGGATCGCCGGTTTTCCTAATGTAATCGGAGCGATCGACTACACGCACATTGCTATAAAGGCGCCATCTGAAGACGAATTTGCATACGTGAATTGGAAACATTTCCAATTAATAAATGTGCAAATAATATGTGATGCTCAAATGCGCCTAACAAATATTGTGGCAAGGTGGCCTGGGCCAACCCATCAATTCCAGGTTCAGAACAACCTGGGATAACCCATGATTCATTTATCCTCACAAACAGCATGGTTGGGATGAGGCTCCAGGGTGGCAGGGTGCGCGATGGGTGGCTTCTTGGTGAGTGATGTATTTAAAGATATTATTCCAGCTAAGTTTTTTTTTATTTTGTTATTAATTCCGGAGGACAAACTTGCAAATAACAGTTTTTCTCCGGTTTACCTCCGATAGGAGCACCTCCAATTCACATTCTGTGAAGTTTCTCTTCTTGCTTGTTTTTGCCATTGCTTTTTCGTTTGGTTTTGCCAAAGTGGAGTCATTAACATATTTATACAGAGGAGGAGGCAGGGAGGGGTTTTGCGCTCGTGCACGTGCGCTCAATTTCACGTTAATTCGGATGTACAAAGAGAATATGCGTGGGATTCCGCGTACGCAGTGTTTCATACAGCACATTTACAGCTTTGTCCGTACGCAATGTTTTAGTATGAATTCAACGCAAGTCTTTGTACATGAGGCCCCAGGTGGCTTTAATAGCAGCCTTTAGCTCATCTGTATTGTCAATTCAGGTGTTTCTTATCTTCCTCCTCACAATACCCCTCATTGTGTGCCGGTGCTCTCAAATGTGTGCTTTTACTGTATCTCCAAAATAAAAAAAAGGTGTATAAAAATTAAAAGAATGTGGCACAAGTGTAAATATGTGCCTAGAGGCAGCCATCCACCAAAAGTCAGAATCCAGGAGTTAAACAAATCCATAGATACACATCATGACCTGAAATTTGTCTGCTCTTGTGAGACAGTGGAGACTGTGACATGTTTGAGCTCACTGTAATCAGAATATCTCTAAATTGTCTGCAGAGCAATGGAAAAATACCAGCAGACAACGAAAGGTAAAGAGCAGTATGTAAATATTAAACATTTAAAACCACCTCGGCTAAAGTACAAAGAAAATAATTATAATTATAATAAAAAGTACTTACAGATAATCAACAAAATGATAACTGCTGCACACCCAATGCAGATCAGGATGACACAAGTTTGATTTTCCTTTGGTTCTGGAAAAAAATGCTACACTTTTAAAGCTTATGATTGTATCACAGTTTAAAGATGCACATCAGTTAATACATGCTTAGATGTCTTACCTTCTGTTGGTGCAGCTGTTGATGGCTCTAGAAATAATAAAACAATATGTTATACCAAACAGGATATCTGTCTCTTAAATCTCTTTTCAAAAAGAAGCCTTTATTTGTCATATGATCATAGCAGCACAGGAAGCCGGGGCCACAGCACAAGATTAGCGATGATAAATTGTTAGTATTTCAAATAGCATGGAAGGAGAGCATCCTGAACTATAGAAAAGCTCTTAGTGTAGCTAGATCAACATATCTCTCCACCCTTAAAGAAAATAACAAAATAATCCTAGATTTTTATTTAGTGCTGTAGCCAAATTGACCAAGAAATAAGACCACTGCAGAAATCTCCACAACAACATCATGCAATAGTGAGGACTTCATGAACTTTTTTAATAATAAAATTGTAAATATTAGGCATAAAATTGAGGTTTTGAAACCGAACAATGTAATTGATGCAGATGTTAATCTAGCCACGTCAGATCAGAACCTAGAATACTTTACTCCCCTTGAAGAGAATGAACTAATTTCACTCATCTCTTCTTCAAATTCATCAACCTGTATATTAGATCCTGTACCGACACATTTTCTTAAACAGATAGTACCAGCAACAACAGAACCCCTGTTGAAAATAATTAATTCTTCACTCAGCATTGGTTATGTTCCAAAATCTTTTAAGTTAGCAGTTATCAAACCAATAATTAAGAAACCTGACCTCGACCCCTGTCAGCTGTCCAATTACAGGCCAATATCAAACCTCCCCATTATCTATAAGATTCTGGAAAATATAGTAGTGGAGCAGCTATGCTTATATCTACATAGAAATGGCATACATGAACTGTATCAGTCAGGATTTAGGCCTCATCACAGCACAGAGACAGCACTCGTTAAAGTAGTAAATGACATCCTATTGGCCTCTGATCAAGTTTGTGTAACTATGCTTGTATTACTCAACCTCAGTGCAGCTTTTGACACCATTGATCACGCTATTCTTCTTCACAGATTAGAAAATGTAGTAGGAATTAAGGGTACAGCCCTCTCCTGGCTCAGATCCTATCTGACCCATCGTTATCAGTATGTAGACTTAAATGGTGATTATTCTGCATGTTCTCTAGTGGAGTTTGGCGTTCCGCAGGGTTCAGTTTTAGGTCCACTGCTTTTTTCCCTTTACATGCTTCCTCTAGGCAACATAATCCGTAAGCATGGTATTAGTTTTCATTGTTATGCTGACGACACACAGTTATATGTCTCAGCAAAACCTGATGAGAAAAAACAGCTTACTAAAGTTAAGCAATGTGTGCAGGACATAAGAAATTGAATGCTAATTAACTTCCTTCTGCTTAATCCGGATAAGTCAGAAGTTCTAGTCATAGGACCGCATACAGCTAGGAGTAAAATTTAAGATCACACCGTAACTTTAGATGCCCTTTCTGTTCCATTAAGTGCAACAGCAAAAGACCTTGGTGTGATTATTGATTCCAGCCTTTCATTTGAAGCTCATGTAGATAATATTACCAGGATAGCATTTTTTTACCTCAGAAATATTGCCAAGATAAGAAATTTATTGTCGCTAAATGATGCAGAAAAACTAGTTCATGCTTTTATCACCTCTAGGTTGGACATCTCAGGAAGCCCTCATGTTTGTGTTTCCTTCTGGCTCTCCCTTTTAGTTATGCTGTCATAGTCAGTCCTGCCGGAGTCTCTGCTTGCACTCTACAGTTAATATACATTCACATTATTCATTGTCATCTCTCCTCTTCTTCTCTTTCTCCCCTCTTTCCCTTTCCTCTCTCCCCCTGTCTCCCCCATTCACTTTTTCTCTCTCTCTGTCGAGCTACACATGTCGTTCCTGAGCTGCCAGTGATCCGGACTCCCTCTGCCCTCTGGACTTGTCTGACCCATCCTGGTGCCCACTTCTGGTTAAAATATCGTCACATGGATGCCCTGTGTGTCTCTTTGGGATGTGTCTGGTGTCTGGGGATGATTCTCTCTACCTTGAAGATGGTTCTGGCCTTGACTGGTGTTAGCAACTGTTTCTCTGGGGACTTGACAGTTCGATAGTTCAGGACTGGAACTTCCTACAAGTCTACCTGGGTCTTCAATAACTACCTGGACTCCATATTAACATTTATTAAAGCTATTATAGCTAAACTGCCTGCCACCTAACACACTGTATAAATGCAGATCATTTACTGCTTTCTGTTTCACCCAAATGAGGATGGGTTCCCTGTTGAGTCTGGTTCCTCTCAAGGTTTCTTCCTATTACCATCTCAGGTAGTTTTTCCTTGCCACTGTCGCCCTTGGCTTGCTCACCAGGGACAAACTGACCATTTTGATTCATACAAATTCACATTTCATACAAACTTAAATAATTCTTTTGATTGTGTAAAGCTGCTTTGCGGCAATGAAAATTGCTAAAAGCGCTATACAAATAAAATTGAATTGAATTGAATAAGGCACATCTGGGTGGTTATGGGTCCTGGTCAAGGGCCCTAGAGTGGTGATGCTGGACCTTGCTGGAAATGCTGGCTTTATTATTTATTTAAAGCAACTCAGAATATTTACAACTTGGCTACTCTGGACAGTTAGGTCCATAAGCACCTGCGCAGTGACACAATCCTGTTAATTTTGTATCTTTTTACTTATATTAATTTAAATGCTGCAAAAACTGATAGGGTGGTATTTCACAGTACCCATAGATAATGACAAATATCATTATCTATGTGCATAGCATCTTAAGTTAGGAAACTTAGCATTTGGTCATGTCCATGGCTTACAGATGTAAAGGGCCGTAACTGACTGCAAAGGATTTAAAAGTACAGTGGAACCTTGGATTATGAGCATAATTTGTTCCGGAAGCAGGCTCGTATTCCAAACACTTGTAAACCAAATTGAATTTTCCAATAAGAAATAATGAAAAATCTAATAATTAGTTTCACAACGACTGGCTAAGGGAGAAAATGCATGCATGGATGTTGATTATACTAGTGAGAGATGCACAGTAAGACCCAGCAGGGGAATCGATTACCCATTTCTGCAGCACAAGAGAGAGAAAGAACATTGGCTCAGTTGTGATCATGTGACTCTTGACGTTAAAACAAGAAGCGCATGCTATCATGATACATGATATCTGGTACTCGTAAACCAAGACTTGCTTGTTTTTCAAGTCAAAATTTATTTAAAATCTTTGCTCGTCTTGCGGAACACTCGCAAACCGCGTTACTCACAATCCAAGGTTTCACTGTATTCAAAACTGAACCTCACATTTTTAGTTTGCTTGTACTTTCAGCCTGTGAAAATGAAGGGAAAATTTAATAAATTGCTTACATTTGGTTTGTTTACCTCCATTGAATTTAATCTGAAAATCTTAATCACTTCTTAATTAAATCTATTGTAATACAGGGGCCAAAGTTAAAAAACCTGTGCCATGGTCCAAATAGTTATATAAAAAAAACTTTCTCAACTAATATACTGTTAATTTCATTCATGTCTATTGATTGATATATTGATTTCTGTCTAACATATATACAATATTATTTATTCTGTTCATTTAAACTAAATTTTGAATAATATTTAAATAGATATTTTTCTGTGTTTAAGCCAATTTGGGCATAATAAACAAAAGGTAAAAAAAATATATATATATGGCTTTGAGTTACCAACAGCTACCATACACTAAGAACAAAGTTACAAATCTGTCATTTAAGACTATTAATTTCCATTTAAAGGGGTATCTCATTTCACACCTTATTTATCTAATAAAAACTGTTGTCATTTGAGACAACCGTATTTTATGCCTAATTAAAACTGGTATACTCACCCCGACAGTCTATGTTGTGGCATTCTGATTTGCATATATACCCACAATGGTCATAAACTGGTGTTATCTGTATTGAAGTCAGATTATTTTGTTATTTATGTACATAATAACTAACAGATTAGTCATGTGGCTTCAACTACTGTAAGTCTTAACAAATTATTTGTGGGAGGGAAACCTGGACACACCCATATTTTAAGATTTTCACATGGCCCAGAGAACTTCAAGTTTGCTTTAAGCTCCTCAAATTCTCCATTCTATGAGACAAACAGAAAACAAACAGCATTTAATATAAAAAGCACCACAAACAAAAGATTTGCATAGATCTATCTACTAATGTGAACATACTTAAGCATCACTTACCGCTTTAACCTCAGTATAGTTTAGTATATTCGTTTCTCTTCGCAGTAGGATCTCGTACTTTTTTGTGCCCAAGAGAGGAGAGAATTTTACTTGTATTTCATCCTTTATCCAGACTGTAGTAATATCCCAGTTATCTGACAGTATAAGCAATAATGTGGTTGAACAGTGCACATTATGAATTATTATCTTAAGAAATGAACAAACAAAGGTTTGTCTAAAACTGGTTTAGACTTTTCTGTGTGCATGGAGTTTGCATGTTCTCCCTGTGCTTGGCGGCTTTTCTTCAGGTACTCTGTTTTCCTCCCACAGGCCAAAGACATGCAAATTGGGCTAATTTGCATTCCCAAATTGCCCACAGTGCGTGAATGAGTGTGTGTGTCCAATTAGCATCCTGTCCAGGGTGTACCCTGGCTTGTGCCCTAAGTCTCCTAGGATAGGCTCCAGGTCCACCACCTCCCTGTATACGGGATAAAGAGGTATAGACGATGAAGCGATGATTAAGGGTCAGCTACAGTGTACCTGGAAAGTATTCACAGTGTCACAGCCTTGTTCTTAAATGGATTAAAAAATTTTCTTAGAATTCTACACTCAACCCCGCTTAATGACAACATGAATTCATGAATTCATCTTCATGAAGAGAGAAGATGGAAGAAATCGCAACCTGATGCAGATCTCATCTCTTACCAGACTCTTTTCTCCAAATTCTCATGTGACGTGACTTCTGCCAGAATTACCTTCTTCAGAGAAAAGCTGGAAGCCTCTGCACATGATCCTGGCAAACTCCACAACATCTTCTCCTCACTACTCAACCCACAGACTCCTCCTGCTCCTTCCTCTCTGACTGCTGCTCTGATTTTGCCACATTCCACGATGGGAAGATTGCAGCAATCCGCCAGTCCTTTGCTCCCAACCAAACTCCTACGGCAGAACCTCAGGATCGTCCCTTCCCTACCTTAGCAGAATTCTCCAACCTGTCATCTGATGAGATTCAGCAGATCATCTCGTCATCTAACCCCACCACCTGCTCATTAGACCCAATCCCTTTCACAATGCTTCAGGCCATCTCACGAGACCCCCTTTCCTGCACCACAACCATCATCAACCATTCCATATCATCTGGTCATGTTCCTGCTGCTTTTAAGAAGGCAATGGTTATTCCCATCCTCAAGAAACCCTGCCTGGACCCATCAGAAGTTAACAACTATCGCCTGGTTTCACTTTTCTCTTTTATTTCCAAAATTCTTGAAATAATTGTTTATAACCAAAAGTCCCTTTATCTCTCACAGAACAACCTTAATGATCCCAACTAATCTGGATTCAAAGTGGCGCATTCTACAGAGACTGCCCTTCTGTCAGTCACTGAGAAGCTCCATGCTGCTAGATCTGCTAAACTGTCATCTGTCCTCATCCTCCTGGACCTGTCAGCTGCATTTGACACAGTGAACCACAAGATTCTATTATCTATTCTTACACGCCTTGGAATTTGTGGAACAGCGTGGCAATGGTTTGCTTCTTACCTAGAAGATAAGTCATATGAGGTAACATGTGACTCTTCCTCATGTCAAGACCTTGTGATATCCCTGGACAACAACCCAAATTGCTCCTTTAGCCACCACCCGCAATCTTGGGGTAATCGTGAACAATTATCTGTCATTTTCCCCACACATCGCTAACCTTACTCGCTCTTGTAGATTTCTTCTTTAGAATATCAGAAGAATTCGCCCATTTCTTTCTTTACAGGCTACTCAGGTGCTTGTTCAGTCCCATGTTATTTCAAGACTGGACTACTACAACTCACTCCTGGCAGGCCTGCCTCTGTCCACGATTCGTTCTCTGCAACTGATCCAGAATGCAGCAGCACATCTCGTTTTTAACCTTCCCAAGTTCTCCCACACCACCCCACTTCTCCGCTCCCTGCACTGGCCTTCTGTAGCTGCCCGCATCAAATTCAAAACGCTAATGCTTGCATACAAAGCTGAGAATGGCCCAGCACCCACTTACCTCTCTGCTCTAATCACACTAAGAACTGCACCACGTTCCCTCCGATCCTCCACCACTACTCGCCTCATCACACCATCTCTCAGGGATCGAGGGCGGTATTCATCCAGGCTCTTTTCTGTTCTGTCACCTAAGTGGTGGAATGAACTTCCTCTAGATGTCCGTACAGCAAAAACTTTGACTATCTTTAAACGACGACGCAAGACGAATCTGTTTCTCCAGTACTTGGACTAACCCAATTCCACACACACACACACACACAAAAAAAACTCTTCCCAGTTGTGTTGGACTAATGGCACTTAGTTATTAACCTAGTTAACCCAGTGTAAGTATGTATCCAATGATGTAAACTTTAAAGCACTTTTTGTAAGACGCTCTGGATAAGAGTGTCTGCTAAATGGCTAAATGTAAATGTAAACATGAAAAAAGTTTACTTGAGATTTATGCAAATTTATTAAAAATAAAAAAAATTAAGAAAGCACTAGGACATAAGTATTCACAGCAATTGCAAAATTGAGCTCAGGCGCATCCTGTTTCTCCTGATCATTCTAGAGATGTTTCTGCAGCTTAATTGGAGTCCACTTGTGGTAAATTCAGTTGATTGGACATGATTTGGAAAGGCACACACCTGTCTATATAAAGGTCCCACAGTTGACAGTTCATGTCAGAGCACAAACCAAGCATTGGGAGGTGACCAAGAACCCAATGGTCACTCTGTCAGAGCTCCAGAGGTCCTTTGTGGAGAGAGGAGAACCTTCCAAAAGGACAACCATCTCTGCAGCAATCCACCAATCAGGCCTATATGGTAGTGGCCAGACGGAAGCCACTCCTTAGTAAAAGAAACATGGCAGCCCGCCTGGAGTTTGCCAAAAGGCACCTGAATGACTCACAGACCATATGGGTAAAACACCGGTCTCAATGCTATCATTCTGTTGGCCCTAGGAATTTTTACAGATGACTTTTAACTCTAAACCTGTCTGAACTGCATGAGGAACATTTACGGATAGGCACACACTACGGTATCAAGACGTTGAATGATATGTTTTCATTAGGATGAGCAGGTTTTCAGCACTGCCTACACTGATCAGCCATAACATTATGACCACCTAATATTGAGTAGGTTCCCCTTTTACCACCAAAACAGAGTTCTGACACCTTTCTATTGGAACCAGTATTAACCTTTTCCTCAATTTGAGCTACAGTAGCTCTTCTACTGGATCGGACTACATGGGCCTTCACTTCCCATGTACATTATTGTATGCCTTGAGGTACACCCATGACCCTGTTGACAGTTTACCAGTTTTCCTTCCTTGGATCACTTTTGGTACGTTCTGACCCCTGCCACTTGGGAACATCCCACAAAAGCTGTAGTTTTGGAGTTGGAGTTGATCCAGTTGTAGTTCTGGAGTTGGAGTTGATCCAGAACTACAACTACAACTTTGACAAGAGTCAAATTGTGATGGCTAGTGAACTGGGTCAGAACAACTCCAAAACTACAGATCCTGAGGGATGTTCCTTTTCTGCAATGGTTAGAATATACCAAAAGTAATTCAAGGAAGGAGAACTGGTGGAGGCTGGCCTGTGTAGTCAGATCCAATAGAAACACTAGTGTAGTTCAAATTAAGGAAAAAGGTTAGTACTGGTTGTGATAGAAAGGTGTTAGAACACAGTGCCTCACTGTTATGGTGGCGAAACTGCACAGCAACCTTTATATATTACTAGTAATAATGTTGTAGTTCGTCAAACTTTAGCCTCTGATTACCTTGAGTCGATTGCTTCTTTCCTTTGGTCGGGATAGAAGGTTCCTGCTGCTTCTTTAAACATGCTGAATGATCTCTCATCAATTCATGATCACAACCTGAACAGGCCCAAAGAAACATTATGACATATATGAAGTAAAAAAAATAATAAAGACGATTGAAAAACTGTAGGATTCTTACAAAAAAAAAAAAAAAAACTAACCAGGTGCATGGATCATTTTCCACTTTAAATAATTATTTCGTACATTAGGTGGCGCTGGGGGAAGGTTATAGACAGTTACTTCGTAAAGGTCACTGGGGTCAATATTGACATCTGTGGTTGTGAAATTGAACCAAAGCTGCATGATACAAAGAGAAGATAAAAATGAATAAATCATTTACACTTAGGTGGAACCTAAAGAAATCAAATAATATCTTTGGCAGATGGTGTTAGCCAAAATAATTCAAGAAAACTGAGCCAAAACCTACACAGTGACTCTCTGAATGAGGTGGAATTTGAACTAACACCCACCCAGTCACTAACAAAGTCAATGAAAGTGGTTACAGCTGAGTAACCACTGCTAGTGTGTTTATGAATAAACTTCCAACCACTTTTTATGAATAAATGACTAAATGAATCCTGAAAACAAAAGCTTTGTGAAGACTCATACCACATTATGTGTATTTAGATAAATATACACATAAATAAATGTAAAATGTTATTATATAAATATAAAATGTGGATTTGCTTTATGTCAAATAAAATGACCTGCGACTTCTGCAAGTTATTGTTACTGTCCATTACAATTTTAAAGATTAAGCTGCATAGTTTTATAGTTAAAAAATCCAAAACAGCATTTAACAAAAACACACTGAAGGCCTTACCTGATCTAAATCACCAATGTGGGCCTGGTCTGAAGTAAATGGTGGTTGATATTTACATCTGTATCTCACGTCTGTGTTCACTTCTATCCATGTGCCAGAAATACTGTAAACACTACCTAGAAAAGCAACAATCAAATGTTTCTTTCAACTATTATAGATTTTGCTGACAGGTTTTCGATCAAGAAAGCAACCACACACATGCAAAAGTGAGCATAAAAATGTAAGCCTAAATATATAATTGATAAAACTTTATTAAGAACTATTGTATGTGACCAGCAAGGAAAATGTTTATCATCTTATAGACAAAACAATCTATTATTTCACATGAAATGTCTTGTTTCTCATTCTCATATGAATTTATGAGAATATATACAAAACAATCATCCTGGATGATTAAATACAACAATAAAAATAGACCTTTTTCCTAATAAATATGAAAAATCATTGTACTCACTGTCAACGTTTATAGACCATGCTATGTTGAGAGCAAGAGAAGCTGTTCCATTCAGAGGTGTAAGTAGAACGTTAAGATCATGTAGCGGAGAAGGATTGGATTGGGGTGGTGTAGACCATTCATCAGGTGTTAAATCTTCATTTTAATAAAAAAAAAAAAAAATCGATTTTTACAGCTACCCAGTCCAAGACCCAAAATGTCTTCTGATAAACTTTTATAATGGAGTAGGTTAAACCTATGTGATAGATCAACAAAAAGTTGAAGCACTTAATTGCGTAGGAGATGGAAAATGATAAAAAGTTTTACATTTTTATTTTTTACAAATACAAATCTGAAACATTTTATTCAGCACCTTTATTCTGATGCGCCTAACTAAAATCCAGTCTAACCAATTGCCTCCAGAAGTCACCTGATTACATAGTTAATTAGATAGTAAATTAAACCTGTGTGTAATATAATCTCAGGATAAATACAGCTGTTCTGTGAAACCGTCACAGGTTTGTTAGAGAACATTAGTGAACAAACAGCATCATGAACCCCAAGGTACACACCAAATAGGTCAGGGATAAAGTTATGGAGATGTTTAAAACAGGGTTAGGGTACAAAAATATTTCAGGCTTTAAAACTTTCACAGCTGGTATAGACAAACCCCAAAAGACTTTTTAAGGGGTTTTGAATATGAATGCATGACACTTTTAAAATCTTGAAAAACATCATTATCATTATCATTGTCCTCCCACTTTACAATTATGTGCCACTTTGTGTTAGTCTTTTAAATTAAATCCCAATAAAACACATTTGTGGTTGTAATGTGACAAAATTAAAAAAAAAAGTTCAAGAGACATGAATACTTTCGCAAGGCCCTGTAAAAACTTTTCCCCAAGATCTCAATCACCAGAGTTCTAATGAGTCATGCCTTTTCACAATTTCAGTCACCACTTCAAGCACACATAACACAAACATAAAGCACACAACAGAACAAAATCTTCAAGGGACATGGTCAACTAGTAAGTGACTTTATTGTATAGCAGACTTTGATTTGCTATCTGTTATTTTGTTATTTTGCCTGTTTCTGCTATTTTGTGGATTTTGCACTTTGCTCTGTCACTGGTACTCTGTTTGCTCATCACCTGACCCTCTGCCTGCTTGCCTACACTCATGCGCTGTATTTCAATTGTTTGCCTTGATTAAAGCCCGGTAAAGCTCAGTTTTATCTGTACTTGCATCCTACATTTGGAAAATGTCTGCCACATTTCAATCGAAAAAACTCTTTTATAAAAGTATTTAGTAGCACGTACGCTATGCAGACCAACAGCACTAGACCCTTACTGTGCATCTAAAAGGAGTATGCTATAGCTCATGTGGATTAATAGCAAAATAATTATATTGCCATCCATTTATCATGTAAAATAAGATTTGTTACTATAAGGTGCAGTATTTGGCTTGGAAAAATAAATTCTACAGTTAGAGCATCACTGAAATTTAAATTGGCAAGAGTGTTGTCAGATCTGACCTTAAACAGTAGCTTCTGTTAAAAGAAAAAAAAAAAAAGAGAACGCCATCACATGTGGGACATCCCAAAAATGTTGACACAAAGGTGAAAGTAGACAAATCATCTTAAATGTCATTGTATGTTCTGACATTAAGATTCCTATTTCTTAAAGTTAAGGGGCCGAGCATTTCTTGAGCCACCAAACCTGAGCATTTCTTAATCCTCCCCTAAACAACAATGTATTTAAAAATGTTGTTAATTAAAACTCTGTTACCTGCTCTGTGGTTCAAATCTGACTGCTATGATACTAAATTGAACACTCGTATAATACCTTTAAAAACGAATTTAACTGAAAAAATGCATATCACCTACCATTTGTTTTGGTACATGTCACAACCTGTGTAAAAAAAAAAAATACAAGTCAAGAACAACAATCATTAAAAATAGATACATGTTTATTACTAATGTTAAGTTTTTAACATGCCTACATTACTTACTATATTGACAGCAGTGGTAACAGAAGCTGCCAGATAAAACAGACAGAGACAAAGTGCACTAATGCTTATTGTCAACTCCATTAAAAAAATTAGAGTCTACAAAGAGCCACATGAAAAGATTGCTGACACTACTTGAGAGATCTACCCCAAGCCAGCTAGATAAACTGTGGGTTAACATTTTGCTCCGCCTCTTTTGGCTCAACAAAATATTTTCCACTAACTCTGTACTGTATATATATATATATATATATATATATATATATATATTTACATACATACACACAAATATATAACATCCTGATTCATAAATACTTATCTAATTAAATTCATTTATTTACGTTAGTTCCCAAAAGTATTGAAAAAACAAGACCATTAAAAAAAAAAATTGCTATATTATTTTGCTATACACAAAGTATTTGGGTTAGAATTCAAATGAGAAATGAGATAGATTAATAGATAATAATTTCAGAATTTTTAATTTCCTGATATTTAGATTCAGATATTTTATAACAATGTAGAACATGGTACCTTTATTCTCAGACTATACAATTTGTAGGTGAGAAAGAGTATAGGAAAGGAAAAAGTAAATCTTCATAATCATAAAGTAAAATAAATCTTCTATTGCCAGTCCTTTGATAAAAATATCTGCATTAAGCTGGGGATTCACAGAGAGTATCAAACTGTGCTTGTTGTTGTTTGTTTAGGTGTGTTCTTCTTTCACATCCTCTTTAGTACGTGAAATGCACAGTTGAGTTAACATCTAGTGTTTGACTTTGCCAGAGTGAAGCCTTCTATTTTTCCCCCCTAATGAAGTCATTTATTGTTGTGTTGGCAGTGTGTTTTGGTTTATAACCTTGCTGCATCAAGATTAGATTGAATGCATTTCCCTGTAAACTAGTGCACTGAATATTTCTGGTAGATATAAGGTTTAATTTTGCTGCTACCATCATGACTTTCGTCAGCAATAAAGATTAGTGAGACTGTACCAGAATCACAATTGCAAACCTTCATGAATATTTTCCCAAAACGTTTGTGGCTCATCAGTGTGTTTCTTCTGCTAATTTCCCTTTGTTCTTCTGATTCTTACTGCTGATGAGTAATGTGCATCTTGTGGTATATCTTCTATCTCTGCCCTCTAAGATGATACTTTCACTTCCTGATTCAATCCCTTTAAAAATTTAAAGGCAACATGTGGCTATACACAGTGCTAAAACGGTAGTTCTGATGTTTTTTCCTCTTTTCTCAGCTTCAAAACAGCTTGTTTTTCTTCCATGGTCAGCTATCAGGTGTTCATGTTAGTTTGTCTTTTTTATTTTTAAGTAGATATAGTGTACTGTATCTTTTTTTTTTTTTACAACATAAGTCACATAAGTTTTCACATCATAGTTTTTTTTTAACTAAAGGTGGGTCTTATTTTATAAGAAGTTTAACAAATATAGTTCTTAATATCAGGGAAAGCTAAAACTCTGATTACATCAAACTAAAAACTTTTTAGTGGCAAAAACAAAAGTATTGGCCATGCAGTTCCAAACAAACCTCACGGCTTGTAGCCTAGTGGTTTGATAGAGCAATACTTATTGTTTTAATAATAATAATAATAATAATAATAATACGATTTATTAGTATTAGTATTAGTATTATTTTTAGTATTCCTGTAGTAATAATAGTAAGAATTATAGTAGTAGTAGCATCTTTAATATTAGCCATGCCCGGTAATTGACGCAGACAGATGTTTGACAGCTGGAGGGCAAAACTGGGCTCAGTGTGTTAATGTACACGCAAACCTGCGTGGGGGTGGGGGGGGGGGGGGGGTGAAAACGCCTTTATTTGCCCCAGTCCGGGTAAACTGTGCCTGTGACTCCGCCCACTCTGCAAAAAACACACCGCATTACTTGGGACAAAGTGAGCAGTGTGTGTCTGGAGCAGTCGGTAAGTGGCCTATCTGTGTGACTTGTATGATATTGCACGTGTGTGCGTGCGCGTGCGTGTGTGTATGTGTGTGTGTGTGGTAAACTGGCCATTTAAATAAGCTTGATTGTATTGTCGGTGGTTTCAGTGGCCACAGCTGATTAAAAGTTTCCCGGAGTAAAGAGTGGAAAAGCGCTCAGGATCCTCCGTGTTTGGTGAGTCGTCGTGGTGAAATAGTCGCGTTTGAGTTTAGCTGCTTGTTGAAAACCTGAAAACGAACCCCCTCGACGGCTGAAACACTCCGGTGTGTAATTGCTTTGTTTTCTAACTCTTCCAAAAGGTCTAGTCACGTTTCAGAGACTTCACTAGGCCAGTCCACCCTCATTCAAACATGTTCACTCGCTTTATTACGTTAAAGAAATCATGTTTTCCGTTTTTTGCTGCATTTTAATACCTTTAAAACCAAAAACGTTTAGAAGACATATATAATTACTTAATAATAATTTACCATATAATAAATGTATTGTATTAATCATTAATTAATTACTGTAAATGTATCAGTACAAATGATTTATCGTCCTGTAAACTAATTAAATTGTAATTTCCCTTTCCTAAAGATTTAACCTTAAAGACAAAAATAAAGGTTAATCTATTGACCATTTGCTAAAAAAAAAAAAATTGCTCCAGCTCCTTTTATCTGATACAGATGATTAAACATACCTTATCAAACCCAGTCTAACATTTCTGCTGACTCAGCAAAGTCTATGGCCAAGTATGACTGTGATCATATGGTCCAGTTATGAGAACTTATGATTAAAATAAGAACATATAAGATGGATAGAAACTGATATGATAAGGAAACCCAATACTATGTACTGTAACATTATGTACTACACTACTACTCCTCTACTACTATATTAGTGGGACATGCTGTGTTAGGAAAGGTTGCACTTTAATTACATTTACACGTAAAGCTTTGAAGGAATAATTTGCAATATAGGCTTTAAATGTGACCTTGTGTTTGAAAACCCGGCTAACCCGTCATTTTATGTCATTTATGATTCACTGTAGAAAACAGTGAATGTAAAAAGTGACAAAGGTCACTTTAGTTGGGTTTTCCCCAGTCAGGTCACAATTAAATCTCACTTCATTGATTCTCTCTGTGTTCAGTTTTTGTATATGTGCATTATCTATGTGTGAAGAGAGTGTATTTAACTTATGACATGCATATGTATGTATTAAAGTTATTTATAACGTGTTTACGATCATTTTGCAGCCTTAAAGGTAAGGGTTCACTTAGTATAGATTTTCCACTCAAATTTATTTCATGAGCATAATCCAATTAGTCAACTAAGTGTGTGATAATATTTGGATATTGAAAGCTTAGAGTACAATTCTAGGGTGCAGGGTTAAATCCTAAGCCTAAATTCCTCTCTTTGTGGGCTTTGTATGTCCTTTTAACTTTGTCAGGTACCAGGTACACTCATTTCCTTCCTGGTAAAGTAAGAAACTACACCACATAAGTATTATCAGATTGTGTATGTGTATGACTGGTATCAGTCCCGTCAATGGTACTGTACATTTCTGCCTTGTGGCCAATGATCCAGATTTTGGAACTTTTTTTTAAATATAAGCTGCTTCCAGGAATCACACATTATGGTAAAATTTGCAATAATTAAACAGTAAAAAAGAAAAAGACTCATCTAGTTCTCTTGCTTACCGTACAAAATTTATTTTGCAGGATTGTTGTTAGTGTGGAACTACTTGGTGAATTTGCATACAGAGAGGTCCTCAAGGTGATTGGAAACGAAATCCTTCTTTCATGCTTTTGCAGTAGAGGGTTGTGAAAGCTGATTTTGTCATGGTGCGCCCCACTCTTTTTGCTTGGCTGCCTTTAGGACTTGTCAGAAAGGCAGCTTTGCCTCATTCGCAGTACCACCCAGTTTCCTGCTATAGAACCAATTCATCTAATCAAAAAACTACTTCCTTCAGCTATGTCATCGTAGGGGCAGGCTCAGCGGGATGTGTGCTGGCCAACCGCTTATCAGAGAATCCATCTGAGTCTGTCCTCCTCTTGGAGGCAGGGCCCAAAGACTTACTGCTTGGGTGTACGCGCCTGTCATGGAAGATACACATGCCAGCAGCGTTAACCTACAACCTCTGCAATGACAAGTACAACTGGTTCTACCACACATTGCCACAAGAAGGAATGGATGGCCGGATCTTGTACTGGCCTCGTGGACGTGTCTGGGGTGGCTCATCCTCACTTAATGCCATGGTTTATATTCGTGGCCATGCTGAGGATTACAATCGCTGGCACACAGAAGGTGCTGAGGGATGGGACTATGAGCATTGCCTCCCATACTTTAGAAAAGCCCAGACCCATGAACTGGGAGCAGATCGGTACAGGGGGGGCAGTGGACCCCTGCATGTTTCCAGAGGCAAAACCGATCACCCTCTTCACCATGCGTTTATTAAGGCTGCTCAACAAGCTGGCTACCCCTTCACTCAAGACATGAATGGGTACCAGCAGGAAGGTGTAGGCTGGATGGATATGACAATTCATAAAGGTTAGTTTTTTTTCCTGTTTTGAATGTCATCCAAATAATACTAATTGTGCTTAATCATTTGTTGGGAGGGATTTTATGGGCTTTTTTTAGGTTCAGTAGACACATCAGCTTAATGTTTGACAGCCTTACAAGTGACATTTTCCAAGTTTTTGCCATAGTTTTTCCTCACAGTTTGTTATGCATGGTCAGTGGTCTGAACCCAGAATAACACATTTATAGAGAAATTATCTTGAAGAGGCCAAGACTACTATCTTTAGTTAATTAATTGTATTGTTGAATAAAATACTTTATAGAGTGTAGAATACCCAGTTGACTGCTCAATAAAATATAGTAACATCCTGTAATGTGGCCATTTACAATTGCATCGCACCAGAAGCCCAGCAGGTCTCATTGGTTAGCAGTTTCTTGTATTCAATATTTTGTATTATGCATTTTTTGTGGATTCCTTATTTATTGTATTATTACATATTTATTATTATTATTGTACTATTGTATTAACAAGCCTTGAAAGAGCCTTGCATTCACTTAAACAACTTCTCCTTTTGACCTTGGTTTCTTTCCTCTTCCTTTTAAACACTTACTTCTTCCCTTGCTTAAGGCAAGAGATGGAGCACAGCAAGTGCATACCTGCGGCCTGCTCTGGCCAGACAAAACCTGAAGGCTGAGGTAAGATGCCTGACCACACGGATTCTTTTTGATGGGGCTCGAGCAGTAGGTGTGGAGTACCAGCAGAATGGTCAAATAAAAAAGGTAAGACAGTGGCCAAAGTGTGTCTGTCCAAAACAGTTCATATTATTACGAAGTGGAAGGTATTTGGTACAACACAGACATTTACTGGAGCAGGATGTTGCCCCAAACTAGATGAGAGAGCCAGAAGGAAACTGGTGAGAGAGGCTACAAAGTCTACTGAAGCATTTGAGTGTGATCATTGTGTACATGTGACAGCAATAACACAAATTCTCCACAATTGTGGCTTGTACAATAGTGTAAAAAAAAGGCATTCCTACAGTAAAGTATGGAGGTTGTAATATCCTGTTATGGGGTATTTTGGGGGGCAGCATGCACTGAAGCACTTTGCAGTATAGAAGATTAATTAATGGATTTGGCAAAATGCCTCAAATCTTTGAGGATATCTGCTGCCCTCTGACAAAAAGGTGTCAATGAGAAGAAGGTTTACCTTCCAACATGACAAGCACAGAGCAAAACTGACCAAGAAGTGGTTGAAGGAGAAAAAGGTGAATGTCCTTGCAAGGCCTAGTCAGAGCCCAGATGTAATCCCTATTAAAAATCTGTGGAAGTCTTGAATACTGTAACAAATGATCACCATCAAATTTATCTCAAATTAAGGAGTTCTGCAAAGAAGAATGGGCAAATATGGCAAAGTCCATTGAAAAGGTGATCAGCTTCACCTGAATGAGTTTACTCAGTTTACATTTACTAAGTAATGTAAGGTTTGCTTTTCTGTCTTTTACTTGTTGCACTTAAAAGGGGGGTGATTCTTTTCTATACCCAGTTTATATGAAGAATGGTTTTGTTTGTACATTGGTCAGAACTCACTCTTTCAGCAATATCTTTACGTTTCCTACATTGGAGGACCTTAAACCAGTCTCGGAAAAAATTCTGTATGTACAGTATACTGTATCTTTCTCCATGCCAGTTCAGCCGATTTTATCACAACAAAACTGCCTGAAGTTTAACCTGTGGCATAAACAAAAATTATTAGCAGTTTTCTGCCAGATTAAATCACTGCATTTTTGGGTGAAATTAGCGCTTTCTCCCTTGAGCTGGGCGTGGCCATATTCGTCACTCAACACTTATTCAAAAAAGTGTATGTAAACTATGAAAAGTGAACAATATACTTTTTGTAAAAAAAAAAAAAAAAGCAAGTTGTTAGTTTTTTTTTTTACTTGAGTGCAGTAGGTGGTTTTGTTGAAAAAAGAAGAATTGAAAATTGTGATTTTAGCAAGAATTATTCAGCCCTTTTGAAGAAAGAATAAAACAATGTGGATTGCTGTTAGTAAAACAGTACAGTAAAACATATGGAGCAATAATGGAGTTGCTTGTGTTTCTAATACAGCACATCCTGACATGTTTTATTATTCCCATACCACAAAAAAATTTAAATGATGCAGTGGATATAGAAAGTCTACACACATCAAAAGCATTTTAGAAAAAAAAGTGAAAAGAGTAAAACTAGCACCCTTTATAATGGGCCTGTGACTATGCACAGAATTAATAAATTATAAAAACTTATAAAACATGAACAGGATCTTAATTTTAAAACGAAAGACTAGAAAAGGTGTACAAATTTCCATAACATTAAAAGTAGTTTAATACACCATGAAGTAATCATAAACAAGTGGAGAAAATTGGGCACCAAAGTGACATTACAAACTAGTGTTAATTTCTTCAACTAAAAATAATGATGAAAAAAAAAACGAGAGAAAAAAATCGTTGACAGACGTCAGGGATATCAATAAAAAGTGACAGAGATGAAATTAGCAATCGTTGACAAAAAAAGACGAAAATAATAAAATGCGGTTTAAAAAAAAAAAAACTCCGCGAGCTTCCGCGAGGACGCCAAAAGAATTAAACATGTTTCATTTTTCATGCGGAAAGATTGGAAACATAGTCACTACGCCAAACTCGCAGTAAATCACGATGAACCGTACTTACAACATCGTCCGGGCTCTGCGTATGTGAGATAGGTGTATTATGACATGAGCAGCAGTATTTCTCAAGGTTACGGTGCGCGGCACTGCGCACAGGAATAGTTTGCGTGTGCAGTGACAAAATGTGACAAGCTCAGTCATCTTTAACTCTTTGTCATGACACTGGTATATTGTACTGCCAGCTGCTTAACACACAGTATGACTGCAGATCAATCCCTGCTACCTGTTATCACCTAAGTGAGGATGAGTTTCCTGTTGAGTCTCAAGGTTTCTTCCTATTGCCATATCAGGGAGTTTTTCTTTGTGACCGTCGCCCTCGGCTTGCTCATCAGGAACTATCTAATCATTATGATTCAAACATATTCACATTTCATACAAACTTCCATTATTATTTTTATGTGTAAAGCTGCTTTGTGACAATGGCGATTGTTAAAAGCACTATACGAATTAAATTTAATTGAATTAAATGACAGCAGTATTACTCGGGCGAAAAAAAAAAAATTTGGCCCATTGTCTTTATGTTGGACCTATTGAGCCAATGTGTAGTAATATCAGAGGGGAAACAGTGTGGGCACAAAATTGCTGGGAAAAATACAACAAACATGAAGATACTAATCGAAGTATACCATAAAAATCTAAATGTAGTTTTACAGCCTCCTTGTGGTAACTATGTTTTGTTATATGTGATGTATATTATTTTATTAAATCATTGCCAAACCCATTAAGCTAATAGGCTAGCAAATGATTGTGACTAGTAGGGGTTATCCTTACAACAATGTGTGAATTCATAAAAAAAAAAAAAGTTTCAAAACACTGTATTGTTCATATTGCTTCTATTGTTTTGTAGTTTAAAAATATGGACATGCAGCCGTTGTTTCGATGGTTAAAAATAAAACAAAAATAGGATAAGATTGACTAAATATGATCAAAACTAACAGGGATATTTATCACGGGACTAAGACTAAGACTAAAATTGAAAATAGCTGACAAAATTAACACTATTATAAACAATATCATGTCCCTCCGAAATTGCTTAATCGAAAAAGCTTAAAGCTGATCAGGTAAATGTTCTATAGCAATATTAAATGATCTACAGGGATATCTTGAAATCACTGGTCACAACCCACATGTGACAGCAATTTCTTGCATACTTCAAGGCTAGTCTAAGAACTAGGGTGGTGATATGGAAGCCATGTATCACAAATAGGCCCAACAAAATTTTTATGAGAATGTTTTGAGAATTATTATTTTTTTAATCATGCTTGGCTCAAAAACAGGATGGTTTATCATCCATAAAACACCTTACCCATGTTGAAACATGGAGGCGGGAGCATCATTTCATAGGTCTGGTATGCAGAATAACAGAACACAGTTATGAGAGTAAAAACTACCTTTATTTTTGTATATAATCCTCTGCTACACTAACGCACTCATCCCAGTGTTTCACTAGTGCTTGGATACCATTAAGGTGGGAAGTTTTCTCACAAACTGTCTAGTGAAGCCATGATCATACTGCCTGCTTTACATTTTTAACCCTGGCCTCCATGGATTTCCTTTTATGGCCCAAACATTTGGTAATGGAAAGAGTTTATGACGTTATGCGTAATGTAACTAGGGGCAATAACCTTCAGTAATGTAAAACTAATGTTGTGTTGGTGAATAAGTGTGTGTATACTGTAGCTCTCACAGACAGATGCACCTCTTCCACAAGTTGGCAACAAGTTTTCCATCAGTCCTAAAGGATCAGGCTTTTAATGAACATTCACAGAAATAACTGCAGTGTGCTCTGAGCCACAACAGCCAGTATCGTCATCCACAGTGTACAGCCTTCTTTAAAATGCTTTCCATGTTCTAATGTTTCAGTGTTGCTAGGAGTTTTATCATGGTCCTATGCTTGAGGTCTTCTGAAAATGTCAATCCCTTTAACACTTTAATTCAGAAGAAATGTCATCAAGTCGTGGTTTGAGTTGAATACCCCTTTTACATTGCAGTTTTGCTTAAAGTTATGCTTAATTATAATAAGGTTTTAGAGGTGTTGAAAAGGCTTAGATGCTGTTTTTAATTTCTCTGTTTATTTTCTCTGGATGCTTTGTACATTTTCAATGCTAGTACTTTGTATTCAGAAAAATTGGTTTTGAGGTCCTCAGGTGCAGTAATGACGTATTTTTCTTTGTGACTGAAGATCATCAAACTTCTACCTAAACACTCCCTTATCTTAGTTGGTTTATCAGTCTGTAAAAACTGCTTGCACTCTTGCGAAACGCAGTGATCAACTGATATAGGCATTTCTTCAGAACAGTTTTTTTCACTATAGTCACCTTCCCACATACATTTGTAGTAAATAACAACAAACTGCCTATTTAACTTAACTAAATATTAGAACTGCATTTCTTTTTTAACTATTGCTTTAGGTATTTGCTGACAAGGAGGTCATTGTCAGTGGCGGGGCTATTAACTCCCCGCAGCTGCTTATGTTGTCCGGAGTGGGAAATGCTGATGACTTGTGCAAACTGGGAATTCCTATCGTGCAACACCTCCCAGGTGACCCAGTAATCATTTTTTTTTTATTATGACATTTTAATTGATATAAAATGCTTATTAGGCAGTACATTTTACATAAAATAGGGCAGGTTAGCACAAATGTTCTTTGTCTAGTCTGTAAAATATGGTTTCTTTTTTTAATGAAACCATAGTCATTTTATAATGTTATAATGTTAATTGATCAGTCATGATAGTCTTTCACTCTCTTTTAGTGATCTATTATTCATTCTTACTGTGTTTGGTGTCTTTTCAAAGACATATAATTATTAATGTAATATACAGTGGGTACGGAAAGTATTCAGACCCCCTTCATGTTTTACTCTTTATTATATTGCATTTGAGGTGGCTGTATTAGATCAAAAGGGTACTTCTACTAAATACTGAGCAAAGGGTCTGAATACTTAGGACCATGTGATATTTCAGTTTTACTTTTTAAATAAATCTGCAAAAATGTCAACAATTTTGTGTTTTTCTGTTAATATGGGGTGCTGTGTGTACATTAATAAGGAAAAAAAATAACTTAAATGATTTGAGCAAATGGCTGCAATATAACAAAGAGTAAAAATTTAAGGGGCTCTAAATACTTTCCGTACCCACTGTATAAAAGCTAAAACGGTCAGATGGTTTAAAGGTGCTATATAAAAAGTGCTCAGTACAATAAACTTAGATGTGCATTGAGTAATGATTATAATGATTTTATTTGACATCAACTTCTTGTTGTCGCACCTCTTGCTTTATGAAAATGTCTAGGTGTTGGAAGTAATCTCCAGGATCATTTGGAGCTGTATGTCCAACAACAGTGCACTAAGCCCATCACCCTGTTTAAGGCTCAGAAACCATTCCATATGGTTAAGATCGGCCTTGAGTGGCTGCTGCGCTTCACAGGTAGGAGACAAGCAATAAGTGCAGTAGTTGACCTGAAGAGCCCAGGTTTTCTGACTACTGAGCAGAATTGAGAGATTATGAACTGGAGTAATTATGCTCACATTTCAAAGTTTAACTTGTGATTAAAGTTCTCAGTTGTGTTAAATCTTTTCTGTCAGTTGGAGTCTAGAGAGGCCATCTATAAAATTAGTGTTGATCTAAATGTAACCCTTGGCTTAAAGTGATATGACCCGATTATTACGCCAACTACAGTAGGTTGTTTCTCTACCCAGGAATAAAGTAAAAATAAATAAACCAAGTGAAATTACAAAAACATGAAGAACCCTGCTGGTTCGATTGGATCAAATACAGAGACATGACCTAAAAAAATTGAATACAATTTATTTCACACAAATATGCTTAAAATGATCTGTGAAATAAAAATTCTTACACAGTTTGCCTAGTAAAGAAATCCACAGGAACCACAATACTTCAATAGAAATAGGAAGAACAAAAATAACAGCAAACCAACACAAAATCCCTTAGAGCAAATAAACCAAAGAAAGAAAAATAAACAAAAAATACACTCTCTTCCGTTAAGCTTCAGTATCACAGTTAATTAAACGTTGACATGTGGACATACTCTGGCAAAAAAATGCAAAACAATCAACAAGAAAACAAATCACATTTAGATCACAACAAATCCTAAATTATTTATGCTGCCTCAATGAACCTGATCACAGTCGGGTTAAATTGGGTGTAATAGCAAAAATAAAATGTCCTAAAAATAAAATGTTCTATACCCTGTAAAAATAAATACTTAACCGGTTACACAAAGAATAGAAAAGAAACTAGGGTTGGGGGTTGTAGGAATAGTACATTATTATTATAGGAACAGGTGATTATGATGGTTTATTTGTGCCTGCACAATCTCAAATTGTAGTTTTACTTTTATTTAACCTCTTACTTTCCCACTCTCTCAACACCACAGTCATGACTGCCCATGTGATCTTGCAAACAAATGTTTTCCTGTTTTTGAATTGTTGTTTTACAGAATTAAAAAAATGCAGTGTGTTAAGAGAGGATAGTAATTAAAAGTATTGGCATCAGGATTTTAAAGGTGATCAAAGTTTATCTATGACATGATAGACTCGACATAGTCCTTTTATTTGCAAAAAAGCTAAATAAATACTATTTCAGCTCAAGCTGAAAGTAGAGATATTGTACATTATTTGTCTAGAAAGTGTTATTCAAAAAACAATGGTTGATACTAATTCTCAGTAAAGTATACAACCTTTTAACATCTTAGTTACTTAAACAAACTGAATCTTAAAAATAATGAAATTCCAAAATTCGAAATGAAGAAGTTTGTAAAACCTGACAATACAATTTTTGAGATAAAGTTAAAATACCTATAAGTAAAAAACATAGCATATTGGCATTCTAAAATTAAGAGCTTATCATTTGACTTTGATCCACCTCACAGGTTTTGGTGCTACAGCTCATCTGGAGAGTGGTGGTTTTATTCGCAGCCGCCCGGGTGTCACTCATCCTGATATCCAGTTCCACTTCCTGCCATCACAGGTTATCGATCATGGCCGTATTATGCCCAAACTCGAGGCTTATCAGGTCAGCTTCAAGGATTATACCTTAGCTCTTGTTAAAAAAAAAATTTTTCCAAGTTTTATTAGTACTTTTTTATGTACTAATGAGTCAAATACCTACATTAATGTACTAATATTATTGACACATATTAAATTTGGCTTTTTAATTTTCTCTACTGTGCTATATCTGTCTATGTCATATGTCTACACACTAATTTTGAGGAGAAAAAACACTTGATTTTTAAAGTGCTTTAAAATTTATGCTCCTCCATGACAGGTATTTTGTTGTGTTGTTTGGAATCTTATGCTGTAATGTATTATTTACCCTGTACATTATTGTTTAAGACATAAAATATGGTATAGGATTTTTGTCTTTGCATGTGTTGTACTACTACAATTTTCCTTTACTGGAATTAAAAGGGCTGAAGTCAGTTCCAGCATGACGATGCTCCTGTACACAAAATGAGCTCTGTGAAGACACAGTTATGAAGACATGGTTGGAGTGCAAGAAATCAAGTGGCCTGCACAGTGCAGCGTAGTGTAGTTTGCAAGCCAAAGCAACACTTTTTCTGCAGGGATTTAAAACTCAACACTGGTAAATTTCCTAATGCAGAGCAAGAGATCAGACTAGGATTTTCCTGATGATGCTAAATAGTGATACCATCACAATATGTGTATTATAACGTTCTATCTGGGTTAAGAATAAGTGATGGGTAAAATGTGTAATATTAAGGTCACAAGGTTTTTTTCTGTTTGATTAAGATGAATGGCTGTGTTTGTAAGATTCCATAAAGTTGAGGCTAAAAGAAAAAATGTTTTTTTTTCATTTGGAAAAGCTTCCAGGCACAAGCATGACTATAAAATAGTATGATGTCTAAGTAAAAACATTTCTGAGTGAGCTAGATGACGTTCTCTTTTATTTTCCTTACATAACATGAAAATACAAATTGTAGCATTCTCAGCAATTTAGGTGTTTTATGCAGGTACATGTTGGACCAATGAGGAGTACGAGTGTTGGCTGGTTAAAACTGAAGAGCAGAAATCCACTTGATCACCCCTTGATTGACCCCAAATACCTCTCAACTGGTAGGCCTGCTCTAATCATAAGTGATTTATTTCATCAGTGTTTATGTAGTCATTTGCCACTGAGCACACCAGAGCTACTGCAGATACCTGGAAAGTACTTTTTTTTATCATTTGTGTATATAATAGAAAGAATGAAAGCTGATCCTTTGATTTATTGATGAATGTCTAATGTCTGGATCATGAAGCCAGTGTTTGAACACTTATTGATTTTAAATAGACAGAAAATATTTTGTTTTTTTTTAGCTAAGGTTTGGTGTAACCATAAAGAATGTCAACAAGAAATTTAATGTCAGCTCTGTGTCTCATGTAAGACAAACACTAATGATTTTGCAGCACAATTCTGGAAATGCTAACTGGTGAGTTCTGTCATATATGCAGGCATTTAATGTTGAATAATTCTACTTTTATATTTTTATTTTTAGTATAAGGGCAGTGACAAAAGTAATGCAAAAGTGGCCATTAACTGATAAGTTATTTAAAGTTGGTAGAACACTTTCTCCTCTATACAAAGTTACTATTCAAATTAGTAATTATATTTAAATTGATTTTGCCTCATGTGTAAAACACGTGATTAAAAGGTAAGTAGTAATAACACTTGAAGAAAGTTTTACCTGCTTTTTCTTACTTAAGACATTACAAAGTAATAGACAGAATGTGATGTCATGGATTTCTGGGAGTTTTGTTGCCAAAGCTTTGTTGCTAAATCTTAACCGAGAAACTAAACTCCAACTGATTTGTATTGATTTTGATGTGCTGATAAGTAAAAAAAACTTTTTCATGAAATTAAGTGAAATCATCATTTAGTAGGAAATTCCCTTTATGTTTGTTCCTCTAATCTCATTCAAGTGATGATGCCCTGCATAAGCATCCATCTCCACTTTGTTTTAGCCTGGGACTAAAATAGACCTACTTAGAATTTTTTACACTGTGCTCTATTTGGCAGAAACCCAATATTACTCAATGGCTCGCTTAACAGTGAAGCATGATGATGGTAACATTATGTTAAACTATAGCCCTGGCTATAGCTATTATTTTTATCTGCATTTCTGAATAATATCCTTACCTGATCAGACTTTTAGAGTGTCTATTTTTGGCATAGCCAAAGTTTTTATTTATTTATTTATTTTAAATGCAGAAAGAATTGTCTTTTCAACCTGTACTGTAGAAACTCTTTCAGTTGAATGTGCATCTGAAATGCATAAAAGTATTCTGTTTCTATAAAAGCACCACATTTTTTATGTATCAATTTATTGTTTTGTATTAGAAAATATCATACCTCCTGGTATGAAAAGGAATTTTGTATTTTTGAATTTAAACTTAAAATTGTTGGTATTTTACTCTTTACTCTTTCTCTTTTCATTGTGTATGCACTCGCTGTTGCCCGTTTCTCCAGTTACTGCTGCATGCAGAGAATGGTTGGATGCAACCAAGTCTCACACAGGGGTGGGGGGGTTTGTTATTCTTTGCATGCCAATTACGTTGAATCTGAAAAATACTTAATTTTAGTTTTATAACAGTAATTTAAATTCATTCAATTTATAAACATAATATAAGTAATAAGTAATTATCTGGGGGTTACAAACCCCCGTGCCCCCCGTAAATTACGCCTCAATTCTGTGCTGCTCAGCTCTCACCCGAGCTCTTCCTTCCTCCCTCTCTTTATTCATTCTGCATTCACTGTGAAAAAGAAGACATTAGACAGAATTTTCCACAGGTGTAATTCAGTCACCACTTACCTCTTACTTTCCCCCTCTCTTCACAGACTAGTGCTCAGCCACACACTCATTGCCACATTCACTTATAAGTCGCTGGTCTTTATCATGCTGTTTTTTAGATTAGTAGTTATACTTGGATAACATGACATTACAGGAATCTGTGAAGATTCTATGTCTTCATTTAGGTGGTCCAGCAGGCCACCATTTAACTCCTTCCATTTCATGCCATCATTTATTTGTCAAGTCCATTAAGGTATCTACTATATTTCCATAAAATAAGTTTAACATAATATGTAAGAGACAGAATTTTATCAGTGGGTCAAAAGTTTACATACACTGTATTTGTGAGTGTACTTTATTATTTACTGGGATTGCCTTTAAAAGTGTCCTGTGCTTCCTTCATGCCCATAATATGACTAAATAACTCAATTTACAGTACTGTGCAAAAGTCTTGAGCAACCCTTCATTTCCTCATGTTTTGCTTCAAAGCAGACTGACTTTCTTGTATTTTTTTATGTAGTCTTGAGGAATAGTTCTCCGGGCTTCCTGAATGACTTTTTGGTTCTCATTTTCAGTTTCAGAGGAATGCTTTTTTTTTCTTTTGTTAAGTCACACAGTGACTTATGGCTACGAATCAGTCAACAATAAAACCATCTAACTTAGAGCATGACCCAGTGAGAAACAGGTGCAGATGATGACAGATGATCAGGCTGGTGATTAGTACACTGATGATGCTGAATGCTGAGTGGTTGGAACAGACGAGAGGGGAAATGAGGTTGCCACTGTGGTTGTATCTTCAGGCAATTTGCAGCCTGTCACAGTAAAATAATTGTTTCCATTTCTTTAATTAAATCAACATGATTTAATTAAATTTAATATGAAGAAATAACGAGTGGCTCAAGAGTTTTGCAGAGTAGCTTAAATGTACAGTTTTTTTGTAAAGATGGTTGTGGTAGCTCATTGTTTGAAAAGAATCAGTCTTAGCTGAGTTGGATTATCCTACGGTGTCAAGAACAAAAAGGCAATGACCCTTAGATACAACCACAGATCATCACTAAATCAGTTTTTTTTTGCTCTTTTTAAAAGAAACAGATTAATGTTTAAAATTTTTGCCCCCTGGAATCTGGTAATGTGAACTGAAGATGTTGTCAATCTCTCTCTAATGAACCTTTTTCAATCTTCTGTGATTTGATCCAAAGTTGATGCATAAAAATAAGAAAATAAGATTGTGAGCTGATTTTTAGCTGAGTTGTATTTTTGGAATTTTCATCTTTTATTTGTAAATAATTATGCAAACAGTATTGCAATATGCTGGGCTATTTTGTATAAATTAGAAACATTGAAAAATGAGTCCATTTCAGTTCCAAGTTGTAAGAATACAAAAACCAGAAAAGTTCAATAGAGGTGAATACTTATTCAAGGCACTGCTAGTGTTCCACACAGAAGCCTATCTTTGTAATAAGCCTAAACCTACTGACAAACAAATTAACTTAAAACCTAAAATTGCCTCTTCATGTACTTTCTTCATGTCAGTTTTTCGTTTTTTTGTCCCAGACATTGATATTTTGGAGTTCCGCGAGTGTGTGAAGCAGTCACGTGAAATCTTCGCCCAGCCTGCCTTTGAGCCGTTCCGGGGTGCTGAGCTGCAGCCTGGCATCTCCGTCCGTTCCGATGCTGAGATTGATGCCTTTGTGAGGCAGAAAGCAGACAGTGCCTATCACCCGTCCTGCACCTGCAAGATGGGCCGAGCCTCGGACCCGATGGCTGTTGTGGACCCTGAGACGCGCGTACATGGTTTGCAGGGACTCAGGGTGGTGGATGCCTCAATCATGCCCAGTATAGTCAGTGGTAACCTGAATGCCCCCACCATTATGATTGCTGAGAAGGCTGCTGATGCGATCAAAGGGCTTCCCCCACTCCATGACCAGGGTGTCCCTGTTTACCAGCCAGCTAGTCTGAAGACACAGAGATGAGACAGCCTGCTGAAATAAAAGTGAGGAGTATGTGGAGGAACTTGTGAGTACATGCTAGGGCACATGCTGCCGTACTGGAATGAGGGAACCTAAAATAGTCTTAATATACTAACATACAAAAAAAAACTTATGTCTTAACACACCCTGTCTTGTAACATGCTAAAAGACTTTTAATGCAGAATGCCATACTTTATAACATACTACCGTATGATGAATGAGCCTTTTAAACAGATTATTTAATATTTGCACAGTCCTATAAGAAAGTATAATGTTGTAAACAGATACTATGATACAAGATCTTATTCTTATGCCTCATTCTTTTAATATTAAGGAGCATTTGGTTGTAGTGAACACGTATGAAATCATGGCTTAGAAACTTGATGGCTTGAAACTATGGCTTGTTGATTGATTTTTAAAATATGAATGTTTTAAAATCTAGTTTAATTAATTACACTATATGGAGGCTCTTAGTTATTGAATGGGCAGGCTTAGTGGATGTTTCCACCTATTAGTTTGTTTGCACAGTCCAAATTGGACAGAATTTGATGCTTATGCCTTGTTTACGGTTTGGTTTGATTTGTATTTACACTACACATAATTAAATGGAAAAAATAACATTGTCCATGTAGGGCTGAGAACATGCATGTTAAACTATTTAGTTTTTTGGTCAGAAATGTGCTAACACCAGGGCTGGATGCGAATTGCATCAACACTACTTATGTGAAAGCATACTGAATGTATTATTGCACAAACCTGTTAGGAACTGTAAGTTGTGATGTGTTTATAACAAAGAGAGTTACATTTTCTTCAGCATGGATAAGCATTACTGAGCTGCTGTAACAAAATCAGAAAGTACTGATCTGTCTGTACTTTGACAAAGTATTAAATATCAGTTGCACAACCAGAATAACGTGAGTCTGTATGGAATTATACATTTCTGAATCAGTGACTAACAAAGCACATTTAAGTACATTCTGACAGTTTAAAGAAATAAAACGTGAAGGTTGGAAGCAATGCAAAGTTGTTTACACTACTATTGGTTTACTAGTCTGTTAGTTCCTGTTGTGTTGATGATTATCATAGCACTGAGTATTTTTAAACAGTTTATTTGGTTAGAAAATAATCCAGGCCAAGAACAAGAGAGAATAGCTAATGTACAAAAACAGATTGTCCATCGATACAAAACTGGCAATTCTGGGCAATGAGCTACAGGCAGATCTCAGAATACTTCAAATAAATAGTTATTGAACAAAAATGTATGATGTACACAAAATCACTATATGAAAATAAACCATTTGAATTAGAACCTTTACATTGCCTTGTAAATTCTCTTCATAACATAATTTAACATCATTTACCTAATAAAACTGCTGTTCAATGCAAAAAGGACTTGTGTACACTTAAATGCCCTATACCTAATTTTAAAGATTTAAAATGACAATGATGGAACAAATGGCAAGGAGATATATTTAAAATACAAATGATGCAGGTGAATTTTATTGTGTTATTTGAATTTTAGCTTTAAAGTTTGGTATTATCTCAATAACCGCCTACTGCTTATATAGCAGTCCTGTCCTATAAGAGCATTCCTGTCCTTGCTTATTAAGTTGGCTTAAAAACAGCTAGTGTTTTTGTTTTCCCCATCAAATGCATATTTTTGCCTAGGCCGTTTGATGCATACATTTCCAAATTCCAAATATGAAAATGAGATCACTGAGGACATTGCAGTGTATGATACCAGAAATGTTTCTCAGAGCCCTTGTTGGTAAAGTATGATACAAAGCAGTTTGGCTTTGTGCAGGTTTCATGCATTCGTGCGATGCAAGTGACGCAAATGCAGTGTTTTACTATGTAGAAAAATAATACAAACACAATTCATGACTGGATTAGTGAATGTGGCATGGCTGTGAGTGACAGATGCAGTATTCCCAGCATCTCGTTCATTTTTGAAACAGAATTCATCCCTGGGATTTTAGTCAAATGCGACTAAAACACATTTTCAAATGGAGCGTATAAACTGATTGTGCAGTACAAAACTATGATATGTCCACACATGGACCAACAAGTTTGTAATGTAACATGACATTTCATCAAATGGGCTTTAAAAAAGATTGTCTTTGTGTACAGTAGCATGAAAAGTGCAAAAAGCAGTTTTTAGTTTCAAATATCTCTAGGCAAGAGAGAAAAGTGTGAAAAAAAGCTCTATGGCTCAGACAATACATCAGGTTTCATTTGTCAAAAGCAAACATCCTTGGAGTTTATACCCTTTAAAATTGGGTTAAAAACAGAAGTACCTATTAAAGCTTTCTTACATCCTTGTTGCTGGCAAAAAGATTAGACAAAAAAAGATATAACCCAAACTTGAATATGAAAATACTGGAAACTGTTTACATAATGGTAGTTACATATGTAACTGTAGTTTTATGAACCCCGGATAACCATCGGGTGCAGCGAGAATCACCTGCGTGCTTTACTGTGCATGTGTGCATGGATACTGAGATCATTTTATAAAGTCACAAAGTTGGACAGGAGAGTATTTTTACAAAATCATTAAATATTATAAATACCATAGTCATACAGCCAATTGTCCCTGGAATGTTTTCACTTTTAATAATGAAATATACTTTACAGCGCAGTGAAATTCAAATAAATCCAGCAAAGTGATCGTTTTTTTTTTTTTTTTTTTGCATATACCCGCTTTTAAGAGTCAGAGCACAGGATTGGCCATGATACAGCACCCCTGGAGCAAAGAGGGTTCAATGTCAGATTACTGATGCTGGGGCTTGAAACCCCATCCTTCTAACAAGTAACCAAGAGTCTCAACCATTTGAGCCACCACCACAGCTTTTCCAGGGCACTGGTTAGCATCTAGAATAGCACTCTTTGGAATCTACCCTTGAGAGTGGCATATCATGAGACTGGGCATCTGGCCGAGGTGTAGGCCATAATGGTTTGTCCAACACTTAGTGGCAGACTCTCTGCAAGTCTGAAAAAAAAACCAGTGAGCTCTTGGTGTTGATGTTTTGGAAGCAGAGTCTGAGCAACTTAAACTGTTAGATAGATGGATAGATGGATGCATATAGACCAATAGATGCATCTATTCAAGAAAAAGCTTTCGCCTGGGGACATACAAGACCTGTTTATTACGAAGGCAAACCTTTAAAGCAGCTGTATTCTGGGGTACCCACAATTGCGAGTTCTCGAACACAGAATCAGGATGATCCACTGAACTCTGTAGTAGGGAAAGCACAGACAGACCTATGACAAGTTTTAGGTACAATAGCTCATGATGTCAGACCCCGACGTCATGACCTATTGTACCTAAAACTTGTCATCAGTGTACCTGCCTTCAGGAAATAATCATCTGAATGTTTAGGGATACAGAGCAAGAGTGAGCTAACTGTCTAAATCCCTCTGTAAACTCCACTAGAAGCTTGGATGGTGGCACAGATAATTTATCCTATGAACATTATCCTATCCAGTTCAAATTACCTCCTCCAGAGTGGCTGCCTGTTTCCTGTTCCTGCAAGCTACCAGGAACCATGGAAGACCTGCCGTCAACTGGGAGACAGACATCTCTTTAAGATGCTCTTATGCTGACGCAGTGAGTACAAAGTAGGTACTTGTCTTTAGCTTCCTAACAATTTAGACACTCTTTGCATATGTGCAAGTCTTGCATCAGGTCTCATTAGGCTAAAAATTGGGTAGTACAGCCTCAAGTAAAAAACAAGAGGATCATTGTAAGGCGGAAAAAACTAAGTCCTGCACCATTCCTGGATAGTGTGGAGGAAGAACAACTCAAAGGTAACAGATGCCACATAGTTTTGTGGTGTTCTGGGGTAGTACCTGTATGTATGTAGAATTGACAAGAAAGAACAAAAATAAACCCTGTATGGCTTTTTACTGTATAAAGTAAGGTAAAAGGGAAATATGACCATATGACAGCGATATTTATTGCTTATACAACATAAAATGTACTTTAAATGTGGACATACTCATAAGAAGGTACCCAAGTGATTCCACTGCACCTGGCAGTTAGGAGAGGTGAAACAGAATGTTTCTTCAAATAACTGTACCCATGCAACCAGGCTGGCATTAAATTTAACCATAACTGATTTTTTTATTTTTATTTAAGTGACTTTCATTGTTTGAAAGGCATTACTTGAATGGTTTAGAATTGTTTAATTTTTTAAAATGCTATCCTGTAAACAGTGACTATAAAATCTTTAGATAATCTTCTGTGAAGGTTTTTGAGTTGTCCAAGTCACCAACAGTACCAACCGACAAAACGTGTCTATGGTCACACAACCATCCTTCTAACTAGACTTAACATCATGAGAGATAAAAAGACGTGGGGTAGCGTTTGGCTTATAAGATCATTCAAGCTGGCCCACTCTGGCTTTGATTTATCGGTGGAGTCAGTTTTGGACAGCCAAATCAGAGAGCAGCTTGGAAATGACAGTATGATTTACACTCATGCAACTGTTGCGACAGTTGTTTAGACAATCTGAAAAAGGGCAAAAACTGTTTCACTCCCCATCGTAATGTCTCTGGTCCCTAAGGGAACATGTTGACATTACATTAGAGCCTGACTGGTAGAGGTAGCAAAGGTGCAGTGTGGAGTTAGCAGCTCTTGGGTAGTGCAGATGTGTGTAGGTAGTACTTCACATGACTGGTCACCTGAGGAGTAGGAGTGTGTGATGAGGACAGCAGGACTTTTCACACACATTCTTCAAAACCCATGCAAAAAAAATTCTAACAGAATCTTAAAGGTACAAAGCATGAAAACATGGCTTATACTACATTAACATGTCTGTAAAAATAAATGGTATTTGAATGTCACTCAATGGTACTACATCTCTCGTAAAGCAGCATTGGTAACCCATACGTCTACACATGATACGCAGGAGCAGACCTTCCAATGTGACCTTCATATTTCCAAAATGTCTATAAATAACTTTGTAGAAGTAATGTGATCATATATATATTTAACTAAGCATGAGCAGAGATCATTTAAACACTTGGGAAAGGCTCGTTATTATAAAGAATTGACAGTAGAAATGACAGAATTTGTTGTTGGGCCACTTGATAGTCAGGATAGGGAGCATAAAGATTGGACCTTAAAGCAATGGAAAAAGGTCATGTGGTCTGATTGACAGTATTCCAGAGTGATGGGTGCATCGGGGTAAGAAGGGAAGCGCATGAAGCAATGCACCCATCATGCATAATGCCCACTGTCCATTATGATCTGGGGTTGCTTTAGTGAAAAATGTTTTGTGCAGATTTATCCTGCCTCCAGGAACACATGCCCATTTGGTACACATGCCCATTTTGTAATGTGTCACATTAGAAGGAATGCATGGTTCTTATGCGCATCATGTGGATTTTGCATTGATGCTGGCTCAAACCATGGCTAGACTGAAATGTTCTTCATAAATACTTTTAGTCATTGGTGTAATATTACCGTCTTTGTGCGAAAATATTTTTTCCCTAATTACTTAACATATAGTATAAATATAGGGAGAGGTTTGCCTAGACTTTATGCTGTGTTGTCTGATTCTCCCTTATGCACCTAATGATGTGTTTTTGCTTAATGACATGGTAAGGGGGTGATATTGCTTAACAGGTTTATCTGGCTGTTTTGTTATTCCTTTTTGAGTGACACTGGGAATGGACAATGAATGGCAGTGTATCAAAGCTAATTACTAGCTTTCGTGTACATTGGGTAAGGCAATGGAGAGGGATATGACTGCAAGAAGATTTTTTTTTTTTTTGGTTGATATGTAAAGAATGTGGAAAAATATTCTTGTAAAAAGCTGTTGAGAAACACACACATGCACACGCATACATACATACAGTTGAGAGCTCACATTTTTGTGTCTAATTTTTTTGCAGCAAGCCCATGTCCCAGTTAGATGACGGCTGTAAAAATGGGATAGAATTTTGCTTGGTTAATCGGCCCAGAGAGTTGTTTGTCTCTACTCCCATAGAAGGCACTATTTCTCCTTTCATCTGTTTGTTCTTTTTTTTTTTTTTAGTTTTAGCAAATGCTATAAATTTGAAATGCATATAATTTCGTCTGTGAGGTCTTCCTCGTATTTACTGTTCGGCTCGGTCTCCTCATCGCTGTAGTTGTGGAGACTGTGGCCTATGATGCTCTGGGGTGTGCCTGTGCCATCTGATGCCATGCTATTGCCCAGACTTCCATTTAGCAAGTTGCTTGCTGCGCTTTCCATTTCATCAATAGTCAACTCGCATGCATCTGCAATCTCATGTTTGGTTGCTGCAACAAAATTTGGGTCCTTTGCATATTTTCCCAGTCCCTCCGATATCAACACCTAGAGTTACGAAAAAAAAAAAAAAGTCAGCTTACGTTTTACTACAATGTCTATATGGTATAAATGACCTACCTGCTTGCCTAAAAAAATGACTAGTTAAATACAAAAAAGGGAAAATGAGGTGAACATAAGCGATCTATAATGCATCAAGAAATACGAGACCAAACTGTAAAATTCACACTCACTGCCTCCACCAGACTATGAGCGCTGCCCCTCTGCTGTAGATACTGACTGCTGTAGGCAGGTGGTATCTGTAAGAGGGAGGAAGTGGGTGTGACCGATTTTGGGGACCAATCATGGCCCTTCTGGGTGTACCAGGAGCTGCGACGAGCCAGTGCTGGAGTGCTGCTGGCACTGGGTGGAGCTCCATGCCAGTCCACCTGGATGAGAGGGGTGTAGGATGGGGGCGTGTCCGGGGGGGTGGACCAT
This sequence comes from Clarias gariepinus, assembly GCF_024256425.1. Classification (NCBI taxonomy): domain Eukaryota; kingdom Metazoa; phylum Chordata; class Actinopteri; order Siluriformes; family Clariidae; genus Clarias; species Clarias gariepinus. The sequence continues at coordinate 25,430,195 of NC_071108.1, forward strand.
GAGTGGATCGAGCGTGTAGGAGAGAGTCGTGCTCGGCTGGAGTCTAGGCCGGCTACAGCCATCACCTACATGCATGGAATGGATGATTTTCAGTAATGAAGGGGAATTGTAGAATAAATAAAAAGTGTAAAATCAAAGCAGCAGTGCATGTTAATATTTTGCATGGTTGTTCTGGGAACTGGAAAAAAAAAAGAAAGGCAGATAAACAGCATTTTTGTGAGGGGTTTGCATATGAAGGCTGAGCAAATTTGAAGGTTGGATAAGATTTGTATCTATCCAATAGGATGTGTTATGTTATAGAATTTATAAGCTCATTTATACAACAGTTTGTTCCATTCAAAGTAATCTGATTATACAAGGGGTGATATAGAGCAAAACACCACTGGGGCATTTAACTATACAGTACGTATTCTTTATAGGTGTGAACTTGCATCATGGGTGTTCTAGGAATCTTAGAACGTGGGTTGAAAGTAGGTCAGTCTGGTTCACAGTACGAAAAAGTGGGTGCCAGCAAAAACCCACATTCAAAGCCTGTCACTGAAGCACGTTTGTCTGAAGCAAGAAGCAGTCACTGGAAAATGTTTTCGCAATGTTTGATTCCTTAGTATTTGCTTCTAAGTCGATTCAAATTGCCTCTGAAACATCTGTGTTTACAGCTCACTCCGGCTACAAAGCTAACTAGCTTCTAACACAAGACTGAATCCCAAATCCATCTAATATTCTAAGGCAGAGGCCTCCGAGTGGCGCAGTGGTAAAGCGGGTTCGAACCCCGGGTGATGCTGTGAAAGCCGGAGGCACAGAGAGAGCTGATTGGCCGAGCTCTCTCAGGGGGAGGGATGAGAGGTACTTGCGCTCCCACATTAATCACGGCTCTACAGCCAATCAGGGGCGTCTGTGAGCTCGCGGAAGGAGCGGCTAGCGCTTTCCTCCGACTGTGTTACTCCGCCCCTAACGGTGTGTGAGCGAGCAGTTCGAAAAGATGCGGTCGGCTCGTGTCACGTGGTTCGGAGAAAACACGGGATAGCTTTCGTCCTCCCAACTGAGTGGTGGTAGTAGCCTTAATGTGGGAGCCTCCTAGTGACGGGGAGGAATTGGCTACACGACTAGATTGGGGAGAAAATCGGGGAAAAAGAATTGGACAGGACTAAATTTATAAAAAAAAAAATTTAAAAAGTAAAACTAATATTCTAAGGCAGAATAAGTAAAAATATCAAGTAAATCATGTTTCTCAGGATCGTCCCCCAGCTCCATGGTTTGTTCTTCTCACCTTTTCAACTACATACTGCAGTATTGGTAAGAATTTAACGCGACTTTCACCCCACTTAATTACACAAATTTTTGGTCACCAGCTAAATGTTTTTTTTCTCAGGGCAGAATATGTGTTGGTGAAGCAAAAAAACTAATTAACTAAACAAAAAAATCATAATCTGTGGAACTGTTGTATAAAAGCAAAATCACACCCAAGGTCATGCTGTTGTACTGCGTATCAGCAGGTCAGTGATATCCTTATGCCTACAGTACGAACGCATCACAGCCATGGTGAGACTTCTTCTCGTGTGATATCGTTTAAATTAGAAACTAGCACGAGATGCCAAAGAAACAAATGGCACATGCATAGCATGCTACAACTGATGGCGCATGTGACAATTCCTCTTAAGACTCCTTTTTGGTTAAAATGAGTAAAGTACAGGAAAACATATTGAAATTCTATAAAGTAATCTGTCATAAAATGTAAACAATTCATGTGATATAAATAACATTTCATATGTTAACAGGAAATTATGTTATCTTCAAGCAGTAACTTCACTTTTTTTTAAATCTAAGAACTCAAACAACTTTTTTTTAACTTGCATCCTGCAATGATCTGGAATGGTACCAGTGATCAGACAAAAAATAGGACTAGCAGCAAAAAACCACATCCCACAGTGGGAAACTGGTTGAGCAGCAGTTTAATTCATCACTCTGCTCTGGTTCTAACCATCTTAATGCACTATAGGACAGACGGTGTTATGCAGTATTACCAGAGCTTTGTGTGTGTGTTGGTATGGTTTACTGGGGTTACCTGATGCTGCATTAGTTGCAAAGATAGAGCTGTGTGCTGATGAAAGGAAGGAGAATGAGGAGTCTCATCCTGGCTTCTTTGTCTGCACAGACACTCAAAGTTGAAGGAAGGTCTATGAGGAGCTGTGTGAAGGTAAAACAGGCAGAAAAATTCACGATGCACATTTGACCTTCAACACTTTCAGAGAGGCTCAAGCACTGGAGAGCATATGGTCGAACGGCTCAAAGATTTCCACACCCTTCAAATAGCCTAAAGAAAAAAAGCTGGGATATAGCTTAACATTACATAGAGTACCATACTATATGTAAGTAAACGCTATTACTCTGTCCCTCTAGAATTGATCTGTGCAGCTTAGTAAGCAAACAGCTTGAACAGCTGATGAAGGACCATTAAAGATCTGGGGAATTTGGATCCTAAATTAACACCTTAAACTGTTTCTCAAATCAATTCTGAACAATAGCCTAGGAAAGGGTTGAAGTGCTGAAAACGTTCCCTGCCATTAAGGAATACTGTTGTCATGAAATGGTGTACTTGGTCTGCTACAATATTTTTAGGGAAGTGGTACTGTATGTGTCAAAGTAACATCCACATGAATGGCAGGACCTAAGGTTACCCAGCAGAACCTTACCCAGTGCATCACACTGCCCCTGCCCCTGCCAGCTTGCCTTCTTCCTTTAGTGCACCCTTGTGCTATCTTTTATTCGGGTAAGTGGCAGACAAACACCTACAGTAGCAGTCCACATAATGGTTCTGCAGCTGCAAACTACTGTATGATGCACTATGCAGCCAGCATTAACCTTTTCAGGAGCCTCAATAGATTTCTGAGGGACATTACCCTCCACATGGGCCTTGGGTGCCCATGACACTGTCACTAGGACACCAGTTGTCCTTCCTTGGACTACTTTCATTGAGTGATAACCACTGCATACCAGGAACACTTAACAATACAAGAGGTTTTTACGACATTCTGACCCAGTTGTCTAGAAATGACAATCTGGCCCTCGCTCCTTACTTTTACTCATTTCTTTTTGCTTACATCACAGATACTTCATTTGCTGCTTAATATATTATCCCTTGATAGGTACCATGCTATTCCCTTCATCTGTCATTCATTTAATGCTATGGCTAATTGGCGTAGTTTATGTTCTGCAGTATACAATTTAAATATACAGGGATTAGACAATGAAATTGAAACATTGGCCAATTTAGTGTTGGAGGTTTCATGGCTAAATTTGACCAGCCTGATGGCCAATGTTCATTGATTGCACATTCCACCAGTAAGAGCAGAGTGTGATGGTTTAATTACCAGAGTAATAGCACAGTTTTGCTTAAAATACTGCAATGCACACAACATTATGTGTGACATATCAGAGTTTAAAAGAGCATACCAACATACCACCAAAATGGACGAACCACATCCAACAGGAGTAACTGTGGATGCAAGAGGAAGCTGTCTAAAGGGGATGTCCAGGTGCTAACCTGGGTTGTATCCAGAAAAAATAAAACCACAGCTGCACCAAAACTGTTCGTCGGGAGCTCCACAGGGTCAATGTACAGGCTGTATAGCCAAACCTTTGTTCACCCGCGCCAATGCCAAACGGCGGTTTTAATGGTGCCAGCAGCGAAAATCTTGGGGTGTGGACAATGTGAAAGATGTATTGTTCTCTCTGATGAGTCCACCTTTACTGTCTTTCCCACATCCGAGAGAGTTACGGTGTGAAGAAGCCCCAAAGAAGCGCACCACCCAGACTGTTGCATGTCCAAAGTGAAGCTTGGGAGTGGATCAGTGATGGTTTGGGCTGCAATATCAGGATGATAATGCAACACTACACACAGCAAGACTAGTGATAGAGTGGTTTGATGAACATGAAAGTGAAGTTCTCCCATGGCCTGCACAGTCACCAGGTCTAAATATTATTGAGCTACTTTGGGTTTTTTTTGAGGAGCGAGTCAGGAAACATTTTCCTCCACCAGCATCACGTAGTGACCTGGACACTATTCTGCAAGAAGAATGGCTCAAAATCCCTCTGGCAACTGTGCAGGACTTGTATCTGTCATTCCCAAGACGAATTGATGCTGTATTGGCCGTGAAAGGAGGCCCTTCACCATACTAATGAATTATTGTGGTCTAAAACCAGGCGTTTCAGTTTCATTGTCCAACCCCTGTATATTGTAAATTCTTTGCCTATTAAGTGTTGTCTAGTAGACAAACGTTTTATTGATGAACAAATGCAGATAAAAAACTACCAAATCTTTTTTGCAGACTTTAGAAATGACCTCACCCTGAGGTGTTGAGGGTAAAAGTCTTCTTATCGGCGATTTCTTGGGTTCTTGGCAAATGGGCTGCTCATCATCATCATAAAAACACTCAGGGTCTTGGGTCTCATGAGGAGGGTTTGACTCCAAGCTGCTTACTGTGTCCTTATACTCTTTATATGACCTTCTGGAGCCAGGGACATAAAGGAGCATAAAAACAATGCATACCCATAATTGATTAATAAAGAAACTTATCGAACAGATGGATTCAAATGTTTTGCCAGTAATTAATATCGGGAATGTAGGATACTGTCGCAAAAGATTTATTTCATTAATGTTGAAGCGAAGATCTAGTAAAGGAGTGTAGAACAACAGCAATTAGAAGAAGTAGAAGCCAAAATAAAAGATGAGATTTTTTTTTCCCAAAAATGACCAAGGTACTTGTATTATTTGGATATAACTTGAAGCTGAATAGTGCGTTCATATTTACTTTGTTGTATTATGTTTCTTTGGGTTTTTATGGTCTCTTTTGTGACTGTTCCAGCCATTGTGAATGCATAGTAAAGAAAGCATAATATATCACTACATACATTTTTTCGAGATATGAAATTATCCATATTTGTCTATCACCCAGCCCTACTCAGGCTATATATGACCATGCCAATAAAGCTGCTATGAACTGAATACAGTAAGAGTGTAAGATACCTATCCGCGGCCAGCATGAGGTCATCCTCCTGAAACTCCTCCCCACTGTAATACTCCACTGAAGCTCTGTCATCATCGCTGACATCACGGTGGAGGGAGCCTTGTCGGCAGATGGTGGGGTAAAAACCAGCTGTTGAGTCTGACCTGGAATTAAATGAAACTCTGTATGAAACTTATGAAATCTGTCAAAATATTGTCTTCATTTACATAGAAACAACACATGTCCCCTGTATAAGTTTAAGACATTGTATGCCATGTAAATTAATAAAGAGCATACAAATACCTAATATAGGTCTCATAGTATCGTGGTCTGTTCCGTCAGGCACATATGCGTGCATATATAGATGGACGGATGGATGGACAGGCATAAAAGATAAAATAGAAAACAGTTATCAGATGAGAAAATAGTTTTTTAAACAAAGTTTATTTTAGGTAAACCTGACTCACTGTTAATGCAATGAAATGTAGCAGCATCACATATTAATTCAAAGTGACCGGATTCGGATAAGATGCAAGGATAAGACGCAAACAAAAAAAATAGTTATCAACAATTTTATTTGTGGCTGGGAAAAATAAAAAGGAATTTCAGCAAATGCTGTTGAACTAGACAAATCGGGAAATTAGTTAATGTATATTATATATTAATGTATATTATACATAATATATATAATTATAAAAACAAGCTATAAAAATGTCTGAACTCTGGAACTGAGCTCATTATCAGAAGAAATAAAAACCTTCTGATTGTGCATTTTGTCCGCACACTATTATGCCCCATTTAGACAACGCTAGTAGAGAGAAGGCCATCGAAATGCTTTAACTTGGTGAATACCAGGAATACCATTTGCAGGCTGGAACAGATCCTGAACAACTGACTCCACTGTTGATCGCCCCAGGGTCTAGAAGCCCATGAGTTACAATAGCAAGACAAGACAGACCAGTATGATGGTGTTATTTAAGAAATTGTATAGAAAAAGCTGCTGGTACAGTATTTCTGGATACACAAAGTCGTCTGACTATTCAATTATTCATTTAAATTTTTCATTTCTCGCGCTAATAGACATAGATTATTTTTTCTCTTTATTATTTGTATTTATTTAAAGTTTTATTTATTTGATAGAAATACTTTACATTTTGTATAAACATACATGTTTCTCTATGAGTATACAATAAGTTTGGAAGCTTTGCAACAGTCCTTCATAACACAAAATACTCTTGCGTTGCAAATAATGCAGAACTCACAATAATACTCATTATAATTTATAATAATTTTATAAAAACAACTGAAAAAGACAAAAAAAAAAAAAACATTTCTTTTTCTTCGCAGTCATGTGGCATAGCGAATACCATGGAAAAACCAGTACTAGACTGCTTCTTTGGACTAGATCTTACTTCCCTGTAAATTATAAGGGCCCAAGCATTATGACATCACCACGATGGCATTGTACTTATTATTATTGGGGCCTAAACACTATGACATGACTCTGTCATTGCTATGATAGTGCTGATGTCTGAAAGTGCTGCTGTCATATAGTTCCGCTGTCATATAGTTCCGCTTTTTCCGCAAGTGATGATTTTCCATGATGATGATTGTGTGTGAAGGTTTTTTTTTTTCACCATTCGGGGCTTTCTGGGGGCCTTAACATTCTCAAAAACTCCATCCACAGCCTTTTGAATGTCTTAACATAAGATTAACCCTTTTCTACACACTAACACATACATCTCTCTCTCTTACACACACACACAAACACTCATACTGTACATCACACACACTAACAAGCAGTGTTGGGAGACGTTACTTTTTAAAGTAACTAATTACAAAATTACAGTTACAGCTAAATACATTATAGCTTGTAGGACGACATTCACACACACACACACACACACACTAACTAATTGGGAATGGCTGCTGTCTGGCTCACAAATTACACAGACTGACACCACTATATGCTCACACACACACACACACACACACACACACACGGTCTTACATGACACATACAAACACACTAACATACCCAGGTCACACACAGACTAAACTCACACACACACACGCTTGCACATACATACATATATATATATATATATATATATATATATACAGTAAAGCACGGGATTTTGCTGCATAGCTCATAAACATTTGCATGTATGCACACGAAACCCAGTACTCATTTAGAGCTCATAATGCTGAATAACTTTTACACTGCATGTTATGGGCTCTATTCAACAGGAGGAAGCCAGTTATTTTGGGTCGTTTACAAAATGTACCCAATGGATTTCGATGTAGTCCTCCTCGGGGATTTATACAAACGCCAACAAATTGTGCCTACAGTACCTATATGACCTCAATACACTGAAGATGCAAAATTGTGAAGGGAGTTTTGATATCTCTGTGATAATGCCTTAAACTTATACTGAAAAGTGCTTAATAACTTTGTGTCACATTATATTGAGTCACATTATAAGGTCTTAACATAAAATTCCCCCTTTTCTAAAATTATGTCATTATGGTACTGGTATGTCCTTTAAATGCATGTGCCCACTATGAGCCCTGCCTTATGATTTATTGATAAGGCAGGGTATATAACCATCCATAAACGTGGTATTTACTTGACTGTGTGACCCATGTGTGTAAACCAGAAGAGGCATTGCAAATACTGTAAAAAAAACTGTTAGAGCGTGTGTGGATTAGATTTGAGTGATTTATTTTGGTATTAATAGGTTTAATTAAGTAAAAAAAAAATTGTTATTGTTTATATAAATAAACAAGTATATATGTTTGAATAAAAGTGGTTCTAACTATAATTTGTAAAGTTTTGTGTGTGTTTTATTAATTTGTTGAAAATGGATCATGAATCAAATATCCGCAAAACAATATTGTTTTATATATAGATATTTTTTTTATAATAATTCTCAATATTTTATAAATATTTATATAATATATTTATATGTATATATATATATATATATACACACATTATATTTTTGTTTGCTATTGTTTATATTAACATTTTCAATTATATTTCTTAAAAAATAGGTGTTTTTGTGATTTGTATTAAAATAAGGTTTAATCTGTTCGGGAATGTTTGACATTTATTTATTTTTTTAAATGTGTATCAAATTTTTCAGGGTTTATTTATTTATTTATTTTTTTTAAATTACATTTTTAACATATAGCCTAGGTCGTGCTGGAAAAAGAAAATGATGAGACACTATATTGTACTACGCCTTTATATAATCATATAATAATGCAAAAAAAAAAAGTGTAAACCTTTTGCTGGCAATATATACACATTTGGAAACTATTTAAGTGTAGAAAAGCTAATCCTTAATATACACCTCAATATGCATAACATTTAGTCTCCAACAAAACCTAACGGAAATGTGCTCTCACCTCTTAAAATGAGACTTTCGCTGTGATTCTGCATCACTCCTGAGGTTGAGGTAGGAACCCAGGGAAGACACCCGGCTTCTGGTGGGCCGATCTGGATGAGGGCGGTGCTGCCCTCCATTGGTAAGGACAGGCATGCATGGCACATTGGCATTGTTGAGGTTGGAGTTCGAGGATTTGGGGGACTTGAAGCACAAATTGGGGTTTGAATATGGACGATTTTGGGCATAAAGAGGCTGCGGAGGAGGTTCAACTTGGACATAGAAGGGAAGGGGTGGGACGTGGAGGGGTCGCTGGGTGACGTTAGTGGAGGTGGATGAGCCTCTGTGATCCCCGTTGACATGATTGACATGGTTTCCAAAGAGGCCACCATTTCTCTGGGAGAAACACAGTGAACACACAGTAACCTATGATGCTATGCATGATAAAAAAAACAGTCATAAAGTTGATGTTAAACAGTTAATAAAGCTCTATATGAAACTCACGGAACTACATTTTAATGTTGTTTTACACAGCTTCAGAAATGTTCCCCTTATTCATCCCTATTTTCTTTAAGCCGTAGTGTATATACAGTATACATATACGGTCCATATATTTAGTCTTCAGCAGGTTAGGTAGTGCTTCTCACAGACATAACATGAACAACTGAATGGAGCAATGGTCTTCACTTCTTTCCCCTTACAGCTCAATGAAAACAGACACATTAGCGGCAGAAGTCGCAACTAATTTTTACCCGGTATATGTCTTCTTCTTCATCAGGGTTAAAATCTACCAGATCTTCATCTTGTAGATCACATGATATGGCTCTGCGAATCTCAGGGCCGATGTCATGGAGTGTCCGCAGACCAGCCTACCATGGAAACACATATGAAATCACAAATACACAAAAAACACACTCACACACATACCTACACACATTAAACTAGTAAATGTCTCTTGGCTGTTAGTTCTAATTAAAAAGCATTCCTTATGGGGACAAGCTAAATATCCCCCAAGGTCAAAACTGTGACATATTCCTACAATCATGGAGACAAGCTGTTATACATATAAATATATATGCATGGCCATACACACTCTTCTTCTTCTTTGTCTTTGGGCTGTTCCCTTTCAGGGGTCGCCACAGCGAATCATTTGCCTCCATCTAACCCTATCCTCTGCTTCCTCTTCTCTCACACCAACTAACTTCATGTCCTTTCTCACTGTATCCATAAATCTCCACTTTGGTCTTCCTCTAGACCTCCTGCCTGGCAGTTCTAACCTCAGCATCCTTCTACCGATATATTCACCATCTCTCCTCTGAACATGCCCAAACCACCTCAATCTGGCCTCTCTGACTTTATCTCCAAAACATCTAACGTGGGTTGTCCCTCTGATAAACTCATTCTTGATCCTATCCATCCTTGTCACTCCCAAAGAGAACCTCAACATCTTCAGCTCTGCTACCTCCAACTCTGCCTCCTGTCTTTTCTTCAGCGCCACTGTCTCTAGGCTGTAGAGCAGTGCTGGTCTCACCACTGTCCTGTACACCTTTCCTTTTATTCTCGCTGATACTCTTTTATCGCACAACACACCTGACACTTTTCTCCACCCATTCCAACCTGCCTGTACCCACCTCTTCACCTCCTTTCCACACTCTCCGTTGCTCTGGACCGTTGACACTAAGTACTTAAAATCCTGCACCTTCTTTACCTCTGTTCCCTGTATCCTCACCGTTCCTCTTGGGTTCCCCTTATTTACACACATGTATTCCGTCTTACTGCGGCTAACCTTCATTCCTCTGCTTTCCAGAGCATACCTCCACCTCTCCAAATTTTTCTCCACCTGTTCCCTGCTCTTGCTACAAAGCACAATGTCATCTGCAAACATGGCCATACATACAAACAGTGAATATTCATTTTAAGCTTCTAGCTTCTTTTTCCACAGTGGCATTTGTGTCACACTCTGTTTTTGGTTCAGATATCAATACATTCTCTATTTATTCACTATGCAAATACAATGTCATACACAAAGGGAATTTTAAAAATCCTATATGTGGCTTGGAGTCCAAGAGCCTGGGAGTCAGGCAGAAAAAATTCCACCAGTCTGGGCAAGTCATTTTTCAACATTAGTATGCTGAAAAGCCGGTATTTTAGGTTGAAATGCAGTTATTGTCTCACCTGTAGTGCAATGGCCGTGCTATGACTCGCAGGGTGGCGTCCCACAAGACCGAGCTCTTTGCGTTTCTTGAATTTCCTAAAGTAGTCCTGTATCAGGAACGTGGCATAGAACTTCCCCACTGTAACTTCATCATCTGGGAGAGAAAAAACACACAAATACTGCCTTCACTAACACCAGAATAAATCACTGGAAGTTTCTAGAAGTCTGGGACAAGTACCCTGAGGTTGTTCCGTGTCCGGAGATACAGAACACCTTATATCACTGTACATCATGCACAGGCATTTGTTAAACTGAATAACATACGGTCGTTTTTTTATTGTTGTTGTAAATTAACAAAAATAATTGTAAATTAACTATACCAAAAAAAGAAACCGAACAGTGACTTTTGCACAAATTACACCCTTAGATTATCAGAAATTATAACAAAACAAGATTTCCTAAAATAGTTCATATAAATATTTTTGCTATTTACATAATCATTTGAATCTTTATGCTTCCCACGTGGCTCTAAACTTCATAAAGTCCAGAAGAATTATTCTTAATAATGTTATCTCTTCCAGTGTTATCTCTTAATGTTCCAGCATTTCTCAAAGTAACTCGAAAATGTTGCTGGCTTATTGGATTTTTTTCTTAAACTAAAAAAAAAATGGATCTGGGCCTATAGCACATACAGTCAGAATGTTTACATATACTAGGATAAAGATCAGTTCTTACACATTTCCTTTGGCAAGTCAATTAGCACATCTACTTTGTTCCCGTCCCACTTGAATCACTTGAAAGTGATCAATTAGAGACTGGTTTATTTCTGCTTTAATTCACATTGTCGAAATCAATTGGGTCAACAGTTTACACAGACCAAGCTGACAGTCTCTTTAAACAGTCTAGCAAACAACTGAGTCTTTCAGCAAGACACTGATCCTAAGCATATGAAGTGAAAACAAAATAGCTTAATAAAGACAAAGTGATAGTATTTCACTGGCAATTAAAAACCCTGAAATTTTATAAAAACAGGGGGAAACATTTGGCCTCACCGGCGCAGCCTAAGCTTAGATGTTAGATATTAAAATTAGAATATTGCATGCAGAGCACCAACATAAACAATGTTTAAATAGGTCCTGCGATAACAAGAGTAACTGTGTGGCCTAACATTCAGCAGAGCAACTGTCATGTCAGCTGTGTGCAAAATAAAATGTACTTTTTTCTTTTTTGTATGGGTTAATCAAACATCTTATGGTCACAGACAGGATGACAGACTGAGACTTAAAAGGTTCTAGGTAGGAAAACAGGAAAACAGACTGTGCACTTGGGGTTTATGGGGGTGCTGGTGGTGGTAAGAGTTTGCTAGGGACAAGGGAAATAACATCTTATCAAGTTCGCTTCAGCGAGCACGCTCATCTTACTTTCCGCCGAAGGAAACACAGATAAGCACCTGATTCACACAGACATGTAAAGTAGAGGTAACATTTACAGTAAAGGACCGTGCAAGCAAAAAGATAAGATGCTAGGGCTAGCATGACTACCTCGTTAAATAAATCCACAAATTGTTTCAGGAAACAGTTTATTTAAATTAACAAGAATTAAGTACGCAGATTTGGCACTCGGTTGCTTTAATATGCCAAGATTTTATTGTGCAAATGTAAAGTTCTCTGTTTCACTTGGTTAAGAATGTAAGTACAAAAAAAAAAAAAATTAACATGCTGATATAAAAAAAAAATGGGATGGTGTAATGGTTGGTTGTGTATGCTATATCATTTAATTATATTGTTCTGTTTGGGTAAAAAACACTTGAATTAAAGTACTTTCTGATACATTTCATAATCTAGAATACAACTGAAAAATTAAAAAAGAGTCAAAGAAGGAGATTATCATTCTCTGTATCATTCTGTGCATGCCTTTGTGATTGCTGTCTAAAAAACAGCTGCTCATCTACTCAGGAAACTGTTCAGCTTTTCTGATATACAATGTATTTTTCTGTTCTCATTCTCATGCAAAATTCAACTAACAAAATCATAAACACTCCTGAGACCTACAGTATCCCTGGGGACACGGCGCAACAGGCAAGGAACACCCTGAATACACCCTCACACACTCCGGGCAATCAGGAAACGCCAAATAGCCTAATCTTACTTTGGATTGTGGGAGGAAACCAGAGTACACGGGGGAACCCAGCAAGTACTTGCAGAACACGTGAACGTAAACTCCATCCACCCAGACTGAAAGGCGGGAGGTGCGGGGCCACAGTGCTAACCACTACTGCACCATGTTGTCAATAATCGCAATCAGAACTGGTATAAATTCCAAATAAATAATATGTGCATGTGGGTTTGTGATCCAACGTGTCTAACCTCCTGCAGGTGGCACCACTTGATCCAGGAGTTTTGAACTAGTTCTCTTCCAGATCTTCTTGATGACGGCCCTCAGTTCCTCATTGGCCTGCTCCAAATTTCCTGAAGTACAATTTTTTTTTTTTTTTGCAGATCACACACACACACACACACACACACACACACACACACACACACACACACACAAGATTTAATGTTGCATCATTTGATTAACACTATATGACTGTTTGTCATAATAATTATAATTTATCTATATCAATAAAAAAAAGGTTTAGTCTATTCATTGGTCAGCACTCGCTCTTTCAATAATGTCTTTATATGTCATACATTAAAGGATCTGAAACCAGTCTCTTAAAATCTTTGCCAGTCCTTCTGTATTTGTCTGAGGTTTAACTTGTGCCATAAATGAAATCTAAATGTTAAGTAAGAGTGAAGTTATGCGCAGTTATGTGGCAAATTATAAACAGAAAGTTTCGGTAGCGTACTGTGCTCTCAAACGCTCAAACAGTGGGTGCGTCTTAAATCGACTGCTGGATAAAACTTAGTGAAACGTTTGCAGTACTAAGATATCTGCCTGAAGTTTAACCTGAACCTAAAGTGAAATCAAAATATTAATTTTATGAATAGTTATGTGCTGGATTTAATAATCTGCAACTTTTTTAAGGTACTTGCTCAAAATGAACACCTGCACCAATAGGTATCAATTAGAATTTTTACTGGGATTAGTTCATATTTTTACAGCTGAAATAATGGCACTGACATGGTATAAGTGAAGTTTAATCTACTTTTTCAAAAGCGAGCAATAAAAAAAATCGTTCTTTGGAGTCTCTAAAAGAACATGTGACTTCACACTTCAAGGCTGCTGTGATGTGAAATTTCCCTAAAAGCAAAATGAACTAAAATGCATCTCTTACCTTCAGTTTTGATCTTTAGAGCTGTTCTGACCAGAGCAAAAAGGGTGGCATTAAACATGACAGTACCGTCACTGTTTAGTGGCATGTTCATGGCAACCAGCCTCTAAAAAACACAAAGGCGATATGATTTCAGGATCACAAACAAAGGCTTAAAGGTATTGTTTTAACAGATTATGTCATTACCAGTGTGTGTGTGGGTGTGTTTGGTTGTGTAAATATTTGGTGAACATGGGTCATGTTGAGCAAAGGTTTCTGATACCTTTGATAGTAGCTGAATCAGTGTGCATGCATGATTAGGTGGCTTCATAACCCCTAAATTATTCAACAATAAAAGAATATTGATGACAATTGTAATTAATGGTATTTCTAATGATTAGCCCTTGATCAAGGTGTGCAGACAAAGGTGAAAGTATAGAGGTGTGTGTTAACAAAATGAAAAGAGGGAAAGCGATTGTTGCCGCATATCAATCTGGGAAGAGTTAGAAACAATTTTATACTGAAAATATGTTCAAACAATTTGGAGTTCAACGTCCACTTACGAATACTCTAAGAAAGATTATTTTTAAGTGGAAAGCATTCAGGAAATTTGCAAATCTTTCCCGGAGTAGATGTCTCACCACAAGGTCAAAACATGCAATACATGTTACATTTTAAAGGCTATGACAGCACAATTAGAAGAAGACTGAACAAGTATGGTTTGTTTGGAAGTGTTCCTAGGAGAAAACTCTTCTCTCTAAAAGAACACGGAAGCATGACTAAGGTTCTAAACAAACCACACAACACTTTTGGAACAATGTCCTATAGTTTCAGCATTTCAGCAGAAACACCTCATACCCACTGTCAAGCACTGCAGTAGAGGGGTGATGATTCGGGCTTGTTTTGCAGCCACAGGACCTGGGCACCTTGCAGTCAATAAATCGACCATAAAGTATTCTGGAGTATCACTACAATGTTATTTCGTTTCGGCTTGAAGTTTTACACATAAATAAAAACAGAAGGTGCATTACCTTTTACACGGCTATAGATTATCCTACCTTTAGATTTTAGTCTATGTGCTTCTTTAAAAGTATGTTTCATATTCGAGTGTGTCTGCATTTACAAAAGTAAACATTTTCATATGTAACTGAAATGACTTGACGTGTGTATATGTTTTACTCTCACCTTGCATGCCACCCTGTGGGGACAGAGTTTACCGAAGCCCAGTGGTGGCTGAATCCTACGCAATAATGTTACGACATCCAAATGTTTTATCCTCCCTCTGTGAAAGATACACACTTACTATAGGAACAGAAAAAAAACAACACATGCACACACTGATTTATACCAGTCCACAATGCTGTGGAACTCACTTTGCTTCCGGGTCATATTCAGACCAAATCCTCTTGAATTCATCCAAGTGATGCGGCCCAAGGATTGACCAGTCGCGCGTCAGATAGTCAAAATTATCCATAATGACAGCCACAAACAAATTGATGATCTGGAAAAGATTTGTAAGTTACCGCAGCACACCTGAAATCTGAACTATCAAAGATGTAACATACATTTTTGTTCTTAAATACCAGAAAAGCACAAAGCATGTAGAAGCTGATGAAGTAGATGATTGCAAAACCATTGCCACATGACTTCTCTTCTCCCAGGGTGATTTCTGATTCAGTGTCGCATTGTTTACCAGGCAAACATGCTAGCATGATCTCCTGCCAGGCCTCTCCTGTAGCACACCTAGACAAAGAGAAAGATTGAGAGAGAGGGAGAGAGGAAGCCTGCATTTATTTCATGTATTTACTTCAGTATCAGCCAATTTGCAGCAAAATGCAGCTTAGGCACTCTAATCTTTAATTCCTCGACATTTCTCGAGTTCTGCCCTATTGGGTCAGTGAAATTAATAATCATTTTTAAAATTGTGCCTGCGAAACTTGTAGCCTTAATGCCTGAAGAAAATGCGGTTCTGCTCCTGAATAAGAAATTTCTGACAGATAGACTTTGACAGATTTTCACTCTTAACTCTTACATAAAAATGTTTAAACAGTATGTAAAGACAAAAATTAACAGATTACATAATAGACTGAATTTCAGACCAACAAAAAACGAAGCAAAATGTCCAAAAGAACTGACATTCTAATTAAGACTCGATGAGAATTAAATTATGTGTCACATGTGCCTTACAGTAGTGCTGGATGATATGACCTAAAATCAATATCATGATTAATTACACATTTCGTTTCGATTTTGTCCTCATAGATCTCTGACAAGGTTTCTACTGTAAACATACTCAAATATTAAAGCAAGGATCATTTTTCTAATTAAATAATTCTCTTCCATGGGGCAGACAGGACAGAATGGAGTCATGTGACTATGAAGAGAACAGAGTCATGTGACTATGCACGCAGTAGCATGTTGTTAGGGGACAGTACATCAACACACACTAGACTTAACAAAAAAAAAAAAAAAAAAACTAACATGTGCCAGATTAGATTCATTAGATGTTCTAAATGTCTGTTTTAATTAATTGCCCAGTCCTACCTTACAACACACTGAAAATTCTTTTCACATATCCCAGTTAGGAAGCTGAGGCTAGGGCCTGAGCTGTGCTACGATCAGTTGGGGCGATCAGTAACTTGGAGCCTTAAGAGCCAACTTCCTTTTACAACTTCAGAAACACTACCTGAGACTACTGATGCATTTTTAAAAAGTAATGGCTTATCCTGCAAAACACTGATTTTGGTTTATTGTTTACTGTACTGCATACTGTACCTCTACAAGTTCCCCATACTAAGTTTACCCCAGGACAAATCAGGTTTGTGGAATAACAACAACGCCAAAATTACCTCCAGGTGGGTAACAACAGTTATTTAAGTAACGATTACAACTTTTGTTCACAGGTATTGTAATTAAATATTAAAATATCTAACATTTATCATAATTGAGCTAGCTTGCTTGTTGATTTTTGGTATTGTTGAGTAAATTTGGAAGTTTGTCAAATTATAAGAACAACATGCATATAATATCGAATATTTAAATAAAGTACATTTACATTTAGGCATTTGGCAGACGCTCTTATCCAGAGCGACTTACATTTTTATCTCATTATACATCTGAGCAGTTGAGAGTTAAGGGCCTTGCTCAAGGGCCCAACAGTGGCAACTTGGTGGTTGTGGGGTTTGAACCTGGGACCTAAAGTACATAAAATACCTTGAGCATTAAGGTCAGATAAGGAACTAACATGATTAAATAGTGACACCAATTCCCTTTTAATGTTTAATCAAAAAAGACTAGTTCATACACCATTCTGCTCAGAATGTGTGGATATCTGTCTATTTCAACAAAACTATTACACACTGATGTCGGGTAAAAAGTGTGTGTGTCACAGTGACTTTGGCAAACCATGTCTTTATAAAGCTTGCTTTGTGCACAGGGTACTGTTATGCTGGAACAGGTTTGTGGTCCTTGGTTCCATTGAATGGAAACTTTAAATTTGCTAAATAAACAGACATCCTATACAGGCCAGAGACAGCTCATATGTTCATTGGTTCTGCTACCGTATTGAATGCTTGATTTTAGGGCTGCGAATCGATTAAATGATTAAACAAATCGATTAAATCGATAAAAATCGATAACTAAAACAGTTGGCAAACGAATTTCATAATTGATTTGTTGTGTTGCGTGACGTGGAGACATTTGATTATAAAAAAAAAAACTTTAGTTAAGAGGAGGTACGGGGCATCTGTCAGGATTTATTTTGACTTTTTTTAAAGGTAAAATGCATGTTAATTTGTTTTATTTTTACTTTATATTTTGTGTTAATTATTTTTATGTATTTATATTTTTGGGGCTGTGGAACAAATAATTTGAGTCTCCATTATTTCTTATGGATAAAAAACTATTTGGTTTATGAGTGTTTTGAAATATGACCAAACTTCCGGAACGAATTATGCTTGTAATCCAAGGTTCCACTGTACTTCGAATGAATAACCTCCACTGTTAATCATTATCCACCTGGAAATACTGCCAACTTGTACGTGCATGAACATTCTGATTTGGTTTATACCTAAAAAGCAGGAGTACGGCTTGGGGAAAAGTCTGGAAGTTGTTGTTGCGATTAATCTGAGTCTCATCCACCATCGCAATCTTCCCAAACACCTAAATCACAAGCAACACATATCAATTACAAATCTGTCAGATTCAACACTAAATTCTATTGGTCTTTACAAGTACCTCATAGTGTACACTGTCAATGCATTTATACAATTACCAAAACAAAAACATTTTTAACCTGCATTCCGATTACTGCATAGATGAAGAAGAGCATGGCTATCAGCAAAGCGACATACGGCAGAGCCTGAGGGGAAAACATCAGAGAAGTGGAAAGGAGATAATCAGAAATGTAATCCTTAATCCAGAAATGTAAATTTTATCCATTGACCATCACTATTCTTGTTTGTAATGAGCTGGCGGATGAGGAACACTAAAGAATACCTGAAATGACTTAATGAAAGTCCAGAGTAGTGTCCGAATGCCTTCTCCTCTGCTCAAGAGCTTGACCAAACGCATGACTCGAAACAGACGAAAGAAGGTGATTGAAATTCGTCCTGTATCCTCTGTGTTCTATAATCAAAACAAAGGGAGAGAATGTAAAAGACAAAAAAAAGGCACAAAAAAAACTTTATCAGAGAATGATAAAGTTGAAATGGTTATGGGAATTGCATGTCATAAATGCACTTGGCCGTCCACTTTAGACATACAAATCCCATTGTCCAACAAGAGAGTTTTGTGAATTACTTATAAAGCGAGTCTGCTTGCAATTCTATTTCTGAAATATTTCAAACAGTGATGCATGCAGAAGATACCATCCACATCCACTACTGAATGGACTTCAAACGAAATCCAATCTCATGCATCAGCTATGGCTATTCATGCCTTAGTTAGCTTAATTTGAAGCATGCATTCTGCAGTTCAGACCACTCAGGCATTATTCTCATCAAAAATAAAATTCTTATCAAGAAATAAAAATGTATGTTTACGAAGTCTCCAGAGACTCTCAAAATGATAATGATAATAATAATGATGATGATAATAATAATAATAATAATAATAATAATAATAAAATTAACTATGAAAAAAGGTATAACAGAAAACTTCACTCAAAACGCTATCACTGAATGACACCTAAATAAAGATGAATGAAAGTTAGTAGGAGCTTAACTTATTAACATTCATGCTATTGTAAATGGCTCTGTTAGCTTTCATCCTTTCATAGCCATTCCTAGCATTGCTGAATGAAGTAGTCCTTTGAAATGTAGCACCAACAACGGAGGTACGGGGCTTCTTACCCCTCGCTCCACTGCCATTAATGGAGGTTCGGATTGCTTTAAAACCAAAGTACTAAAGTTAAAATCTCCCTCCATAATTTTTGTTATTCATAATTCAGTATTGAATAACCAGTAATAATTACAGACAAAGTAATTTAGTATTAAATTTAACATGTGGAATACAGGCACACTATAAAAATAAAACTTATATACTCTGAAAATACTCTATTCCCTTAACTTAACATGCCTGATGTCTGATGGAAGATTTTATTCTTTCAAAACTTAATTGTTTTTTATGTAGCTACAGTTGTACAGTTGAGTGCAAAATTTGCAGCACCTGTGTTTTTAAAAGATACAATTATATTTTAAATGTTATTTTTTTAAATGTTAAAAATCGAAATTTTTTATGAAAAAAATTTAAAGGGTAAAATATTTTTCAATTGACAATTCAAAAAAATGTAAACTATTTAAAACATGGTGCCCTGTATTTTAGCCTCATTAGAAATTTGAAAGCATGCAGCCGAATGGATTTATTTTTGGCAGCAGTTATATGATGGGCTAGCTGATGGGTAGGAAAAGACTACGTTGGGGAAAAACTATAAGATATTTATATTATATTAACACATCTTGATATTTTAAAAAGTAAACAAATATTTGACAATTAATTTCATTACTTGTGATCACAATGTTAACAAGTTCAGGTTTTTGTTACTGTCACGGGCAAGCGTGGAAAGAGGAAAGACCCAATAGCAGAAACAGATAAACTTAGATTAATAAGATAAAGATAAAGATTAATAAGATTAGATAAAGACTGATTTTAAGATTAAGATTAAGATAAAGACTGATTTTATTGAATGCAGCAGGGTTAAATGAACAGGGGCTTGAAGAGCAGGGTGTGTGTGTGTGCGTGCGTGTGTGTGTGTGTGTGTGTGTGTGCATCTAGGAAAGAGCAGGGGAATACCCTGTGACGCAATAAGTGTGACGCAAGTGTGCGCACATGGCGTGGGGGTGCGACTGCAGTTGAGGAGCGACGGGGAGAAATCAGCGTGAATAGCCAGGTGAGTGTCGATAAACGGAGATCCAGCCGTGAGAACAAACAAATCTGGAGGCGCAAGTCCAAAGCCAATATCCAAAACACAGTCAGGTTCCAACACGCAACGGGCGATATTACACGGGACAAATTATCAAGGGAAGTAGGGGGCACACGAGCGAGACACTACAGCGCTGAGTAACGTCCTTGGCGTGCTTATAAAGCAGAGGGTTGATGACCTGATCAGATACAATTGTGCCGTGATTGAGAGCGGAGCGTGACGGGGGAAATTCGGGAATGGAGTTAAGCCTGTGAAGAGCTCAGTGAGTCTCGCTGGCTCGTGACTCGTGCAGATGAGATTCGGTGGGAGAAGAAACAACAGGGGTGCAGTTTATTATCTTTAGGCAACCTTTGCAATAAGACTCCAGATTCTGAGGCGTCTACTTCGACCACAGAAGACCGTGCTGCTGTGGAACCTCGCACTTCACAGCCTTGACAAAGAGCTGATTCTTGAGAAGCCTCTGGAGTACCTGGCAAACGTGCCTTTATTCCTATGTGCCCTACGTTCATCCAAGGAGCAAAAGAAGATGAGGATGTCATCGAAGTATACGAAGGCAAAGACGTTTGGAACACAGCTGGTGTGTTGGCCAACCCAAAAGGCATGACCAAATACTCATCATGGCCATATGGAGTGTTGAAGGCGGTCTTCTATTCATCCCCTTCTCTGATTTTGACCAGGTGATAAGCATTGCGGAGGTCTAATTTGGTAAAAACTTGGGCAAAGAGGGTAGCGGTTCTTGACAGTAATGTCATTTACCCCTTTTTAATCAATGCAGGAACGTAGGGTGCTGTCCTTCTTGGGCATGAAGAAAAAGCCCGCCCCAGCGGGTGACGATGACGGCCTTATAATGAGGAGGGTGAGAAATGGCCCGAGACTGAACGCAGCCTTGAGATCTACATAATTATGCAGCCCTGGAGAGGTCAGAGAACTCCTCACAGGCGGCTGAGGCTAACGTTGGGCAGAGAGCAGACTTTAGGCAAGAGGCCAGGCAGAGAGGGCTCCATCCAAGAATGATGTTGTTTTTCCAGTGTGGGTTGTGGGGGATAAGCCAAGGGCGCCCAAGAACCAGCTGACACTGAGCCTTGTTCCTGATGGAGATTTCTTCTGTGTGATTGCCAGAGGTCCTCAGGGTGACCGGAGTGGTTCGATGGGTGATAGGCAAAAGTGGCGTTCCAAGGGCGTGGACAGATGATGGAGCATTTAGAAGGAGAGTGGGAATGAGTAGTTTTATGACTTTCATAGCGCTAATAATTTTTTGGTCGGACCCAGAGTGGACGAGGGCTTGAGCCACATGTGCCTGCCTCCTGAGGAAGAGTTTAACAGGAAGGATGAGACAACCTCTAGGCAGCAGCTCCTGGACGCTCCCCTCATGTCTGCCTAGGTTCACTGGGAGGGCCTTGCATTTAACGGACACTGCAAGCGCAAATGTCCAACCTGGCCACAATAGAGGCATACTCCTGCCTGAATGTGGTGCTGTTGCTCCTCGGGTGAGATCCGGGTTTGTCCGATCTGGATTGGTTCGGTCGGGGGTGGTTGGCTGGCATGGTCGAGTGGGAGAGATGCCAGCTTTGAGCCGGGGTTGTTCCGGGGGTGGGGGTGGGTGGGGGTGTCCCGCTTTCTAAGGTGTAAGTCTACCCGCCCCGCTCACCGTTCAAGTCTTTGGTGAGGTGCTGGGAAATTAGCTGATCCTTGACTGACTCAGAGAGCCCGTTTATAAAGCTGTACATATAGGGCCTGGGTGTCCCACTAAGGGGTGACTGCCAGGGTTCGGAACGCAATGGCGTACTCATAAGCAGTTTGGGGCCCTGGCAACTTCAGTATTTTTCTGGAAGCCTCCCTCCCAACATGGAAGCGGTCAAATACTCTTCTCATCTCCTCAGTGGAAGCGTCAAGCTGGCACAGCAAGGGTGTGTGTGGTCTAGGAAAGAGCAGGGGAATACCCTTTGGACGCAATGAGGGGGCAGGCGATGATGTCGGGGAATACTCCCTGAACCCGGAAGTAGAGCGTGCTCCCATATCTTTGGGAGCAGCTGGGGCTGTATCTTTTCCCGGTGCTGGTTTGCCACGCGAACCGAGAGGAAAGACTTAAGACTTTCGATTTGCCTTTGTTGGGGCATAGGGTAAGCGTTTCACCGCGAAGGCGGAAGTGTGCGCACATGGCGTGTTTGAGGATGGTGCGAGTGCAGTCGACATGGACATCCGAGGAGCGACATGGAGATCCAGCCGTGAGGGTCATACACAAAGATTTGTCCAAAAGCAAGCGAGATAATAAGGGGCGAAGACAAGAAAAAATTCCAAAGAGTAAGCAGGGGTCGGCAAGGGGCGAGATTACACAGGACAAATTATTAAGGGAAGGTCGGGGCACACGAGCGAGATACTGCAGCGCTGAGTGACGTTCTTGGCGTGCTTATAAAGCAGAGGGATTACCTGATCAGATGAGAGCGGAGTGTGCAGGAGGGGAAATTGCGGAATGGATTTAAGCCTGTGAGGGGCGCAGTGAGTCTCACTGGCTTGTGACAGTTACATGTGATAGACTTAAATAATTCTTTTGACTATGTAAAGCTGCTTTGCGGCAATGAAAATTGCTAAAAGCGCTATACAAATAAAATTGAATTGAATTGAATTGAATAGTCAAATTTAGCAGTATGTCTTGTTGCTATAGACATAAAACAAAGCTGTTTCTTCATTTTGTTATATAGGATTGGCAAATTTTGCACTCAAATGTAGTATACATACATACATACATACATACATATATATATATTTAGAGAAAAAAAGAGAGAACGCATCTCAAAAAAAATTATATTGTGAATTTTTTTTTTGTAATGTATCATGCACATTTACTAGATTCATTAAAGGTCAACAAAAATATTTTAAGCCTTTTTTATTTTATTATCAATGATTATGATTTAAAATATATGTATAAATATATATTGCCTGTGGCAATGCTGAAGCATTACTAAAGACCAGATTGCTTTGATAGCAGCCTTGAGCTCATCTGTATTGTTAAGTCGAGTATTTCTCATCTTTCTGTTGACAATACACCCTAGATTCTCTAAAAGTTTGTGGTCAGCCAAGATGACTAGACAATCAAGCACAGTAATACCATGGTCAGCAAACCAGTTAGTGGAAGCTTTGGCACAGTGGACAAGTCCTGCTGCAAAAGAAAATCAGCATTTCCATGAAAGTTGTCCGCAGATGGAAGCATGAAGTGCTCTAAAATCTTCTTGTAGATGGCTACATTGATTTTGGACTTAATAAAACACAGTGGACCAACACCGGGAGATGACATGGCACCCTAAGTCATCACTGACTGTGGAAACTTTACACCGGACTTCAAGCAACTTGAATTCAGTGCCTCTCTATTCTGCTTCTACATTCTTGGACATTGAATTCCTTGAAACACAAAATTTACTTGCATCTGAAAAGAGAACTTTGTACCCCTGAGCAATGATCCAGTCCTTTTACACCTCAGATAAGATACTTTCGACCTTGTTTTTGGTTCAGCAGTGACTTGAGACTAGGAATGCTACTTGTAGCTACTTTCATGAAGATGTCTGTGCATGGTGGCTTTTGATGCACTAATTCCTACCTTACTCCAACCCTTCTGAAACTGTCCCTAGTTCTTGACTAGCTTTGCTTGACAATCTTCTTAAGGCTGCTCTCATCCCTATTGCTTGTGCACCATTTCCTACCTTACTTTTCCCGTTCCATCAACAATAATAATCTACTAAAATCGAGGTAAAATATTCAAAAACTTTCCATAAAATTATTTGCAGGGCTTGAAGGACTTCACTTGGCATGTGATGAATATAGAATATGTGAGCTTCATGCCTCGAACTTAAATTAAGAAAAAAAAAACCTTTCCACAATATATATATTTTTTTGAGATGCACTGTATATATCAGTGATCGACCATACAATACACAACATTAAGCCTATTAATGGTCCCCTTGTGCTGCCTGGGTATTGTACTGTTAAGGATTGGGATCTGGGGAGTTTGGAGGCCAGATCAGTGGCCTGGGGAGTTTGAAGCCCTTGGACTCCTTGCCTGCTGGGCCCCATAAGCGGCAGGCTGTAGTGCACAGGTTGTTCTGGGGCCACACCTAAATATTTCAGCGATTTGAGATACATTGGCTTTTCTGTGGGATCAGACCAGACAGGCTAGCCTTTTGTTCTAAAACAAAAGGCTGCATATAACTGATAATCCATCAGTTATATCACCAGCTGCATATACTGTAACTGATAATCAATGTTGACGTGTTAATGGTGTTACTGTTATGGCTGATCAGTTTATATATACAAGTTTATAATAAAAAAATAAACATATACTGACATCAGATATACATTATAATGACACACTTGCAAGTAGCAAATATATAATTTTAACATAACAGTGCAAAGCATGGGTATGTTACTACATAAGATCTGTGAGTTTATGTGTGTAGGGACTTGCAGATATCCTGGAGCATTTTTTTCTTTATATGTGATGAACATGCATTGTGAAAACCTATATCAGTTCTTTAAATTAATTATGGTGAGTCTAGTGTCTGCTAGGAAAGGCTGCAAGACCCTTCACTCAGGAGAGGGATTAAGCTAAGCAAACAGGTGCACCACTACTTACATTGATCTCTGTGATTGCAATGTCAACGACGCTACCAACAACAATTAAGGCATCAAACGTGTTCCATGCATCAGTAAAATAGTGCTGCTCACATCCAACCACACAATAAATGTGGGACAGGAGAAAAAAGAAAGTGTAAAGAGGGAGAAAGAGAAAACAGAAAAGAAGGCCATAGTTATGATGGTGTAGCCACTGAAACAGAATCGAGGAGGGAGCACTGTGTTTCTACATGTCAGCTTTAGGGAGTTGCTAAATTGTAATACGCAATTTTAATGTAGGACATGATGCATTTTTCAACATACTCGGACAAGAAAAATGCATGTGCAACCCTACATAACATTATTTCTTCTCCTTTATATCACAGTACTATTGAAGTTTCTGCCTGTCAGACAGTGTGTAGTGCCAGATGTAATAAATTAACCTAGTAATATATTATATATTAACACTAGTAGTTTTTGTACACCGTTTCTATAGTAAAAGTCTATTCACAGGGACATGCTGACATTTCTACATAAGCCACTGCTAAGAAGAATATTATGGAAAAAGTTACACAGTCTTGTGCAAAAGTTTAGGCACCCCTTGATGAATAACAGATTTTGGTGATTTTTTAATTGAAAAGATGTTAACACTATCTCTCTTGGAAATGTCAAAAATGCACAATATTTTCAGCAAACATTGATGCATAGTTACTTTTTATGTCATAAATTGAACAAAAATAAGAAATAAAAACATTATTGTGGCACTGTGCAAAGGTTTTGGCACCCTACTGTACATAATTCGTACTTAGTAACACCTCCTCTGGCAGATATCACAGCTTGTAAACGCTTTTTATTAGCAGCCTAAAAGTCTTTCAATTCTTGTAATTAGAATTTTCTACTATTCTTCCTTGCAAAAGGCTTCTAGTTCTGTAATATTCTCTGGTCGTCTTGCATGCACAGCTCTTTTAAGATCTACCAACAAATTTTTAATGATGTTTAAATCAGGGGACTGTGATGGCCATTCCCAAACCTTCAGTTTGCATCTCTTGAGATATTCCATAGTGGATTGTAGAAGCCATCCTCTTTTCAGCTTCAGCTTTTTTACAGATGGTGTGATGTTTGCTTCCAGAATTTGCTGGTATTTAGTGGAATCCATTCTTCCCTACAACCACTCCCATGCTAAATAGTTGGCTAGGTGTTCTTTTTATAAAATGCTGCTCCTTTTTTTCTCCAAACATGCCTTTGTGGTTGTGAGAGAGTTGAACAAAGAGTTCTATTTTAATTTTATCAGTCCACAGCACATGTTTCCAAAACGCATCAGGCTTCTATAGATCTTCTATCTTCTATAGATGTTCTGTTGCATACTTCTGACGTTGGATACCAGGGGGTGCAGGTAAGGTTTACGTCTGCTGACTTTTCCATGAAGGTCTTGTGTTCCACGGTGCACCACCACCGTAAAAACTTTGAAATTGGCATTTACCAATGACAGCTGTTGTCATGCATCAGCTCTAATGAGCTGATTAAGGTCTAAAACCTTGTAAAAAGAATCTGAGACCCTGGAACTCTTAGAGTGCCCAAACTTTTGCACAGTGCCATAATAATGTTTTTACTTTTATTCAATTTATGGCATAAGAAGTAACTATGCATCATTGATAACTATGCATCAAAGTAATGTGGATTACTGCTACCACCCTGAAGTTGTGTACATACAGCAGTGCAATACTTTGGTCCTCAAACCTGCTGCATTATTTATTATGGCTAAATGTAAATTCTGTTTAAGACTCTCGCAAACCCAGTGCCTCCCCAAGCAGAGCATGGTTACCATAGATACAGTATAGATAAATCAGCCCTAATTATGAAGCACAGCACTGAAAAAAAAAACACATTTAGACACTATTGTGACCTGGATCTATGGTGTTCGCTCTGGTGGTTAAACAGTATACAAAGAGGTGATATACAGTACAGTACAAGGCCTGTGTCCTACACTGACAAGGCCAGAGTGAGAGAGGGTTAAAAGGATGAGAGTAAGGTTAGGGAAGTGGGGTTGGGGGGGAGGTAGGCGTGGAGGGGGGGGGGGGGGGGGGGACGACTATACTCACATCTACCTGACTCAGAATGATGTGTACTACGCTGCCAATCACGACCAGGGCATCAAACACATTCCAGGCATCGCCAAAATAACCCTAGGCAAAGAGGATTAACATCCAGCCGGAAAGGAGAGAGGGGGGGATGAGGGGAAGGAGCATAAATATGGAGGGATTAACTTAACAGATCTTGGGACAAAAAAAAAAAAAAACTAAGGGGAGTTTTGGAATTGGGGAAGAAAGGATACTTCCAGTAGCACAGCATAACACCTCCTCAATTCTTTTTTTAATCCTGTTCTAGGAAAGAAATCTCTAGCATGTAATTGTAAAAAGTGGGTCTGTCTCTGAAACAAAAGTTCATGGATCATACCCTGGGTTTGAAAGCGATGAGTTTAAGAATCATTTCCACCGTGAAGACTCCTGTGAACATCATGTTGAGAATGTCCATAGCATAATTAAAGCGATGGGACTGACCATGGTGCTGTATAGACAGTAACAATGAGGGAGTTATAAACAATATTAACATCATAATAATCATTTCTAATTTACAGGAGAATTAAAAACAGGATTTCATTTCACAATACTGCATAAGAGATACCGTGTTTAAGAAACCTCTCTTTACCTGTACAGCCAGACAGAGAGTGTTGAGGATGATGAGAATAAACATGACGTATTCAAAACCGGTGGAATTTACCACATACCAGAACTTATACTGGTAGTGGTTCTTTGGAATATATCTCCGCAATGGACGAGCTTTTAAAGCGTACTCCACACACTGACGCTGTTGAGAAAGAGACAGAGGTAGAGAGACACAAAATAGATAAAAAAAAAATGCCTGCACATACATCGACTTCAATTTGTAGAACAGGTCAGAAGGGAAAAATGGAAGGGACAGACTAAAAGGACAGGATACGAAAGGAAAGAAAGTTAAGGGAAATATGAATGAGAGATAAAGGACAGAAGAGGAAATGAAAAGAAAGGGAAAAAAAGAATAAGAAATAAAAAAAAGAGTGGAGAAAAGAAAAAATAGGGAAGCAAAGGATAAAGAGAAAACGAAAATAAAAATAAGGAAAGGAAATGAGAGGAGGAAAATATATGAGGGTAAGTAAAGAAAAAAGTGGAACTAAAGGGAAGGATAAGGAAGTTTTAATACAGTCAGATCAATCTTCAGACCTGGTTTTTGTCCAGCTCGCAGTTCTTGTACTCCTTTTCTCCCTGCTCCTGAAAGGTGACGATGACAAAACCTACAAAGATGTTCATCATGAAGAAGGCAATGATGATGATGTAGATAATGAAGAAGATGGAGATCTCGATACGGTTGTTGTAGATGGGCCCCATGTTTTCTCGGTTTGAATCTATAGCCTTGTATAAAAGGCTTGTGGGAAAAAAAAAAAAACATACAAATAACCATGTTAGTAAAATAAATGAACTAGTCCAAACACCTTCTGTATTTGATAATGCTCACTATATATTTGACACTATAAATGTATGTATGTGTGTGAATTACAGACAGAAGGTGCTCTTACGCTGGCCAGCCTTCGAAAGTTGACACTGTGAAGAGAGCCATCATAGCATTTACAACGTTGTCAAAGTTGAAGTCACTGTTGGACCACTTCCTCTCCCGCACTTGTGGCAATGCATTGTCACCAATACTATACAGTATGTATGTCCCCCTGTAGAAAGGAAAGTATAGGGTTAGAAAGTATAGGGATAGGGGTAGCACTGCACTACACAATATTTACAGAGATGGATAGCTGGAGAAGTTTAAATATGGAGAAACCAGGAATAAAAACAAACTACACAGTAGGAAGACGAAGAGGACTTTCAAAGAGGATTTGAGAGTTAAGTTTAACAATGGCGCAAATACATCGCTTTTGATGGAGATTATGTTGAGTAGTTGGTGTTGTACAGTATAGAAGAAGAGTTACTCTACCAATCTGTGCACTTTGACCTGTGTAAAAAAGCTGTTGGATGTTATCTACTGTACTGTATGCGTATACTGATTTGTGTCCCAAGTGGATATATCCCAAGAAGGGTATATTTATGTGCATTTGGTAGCTGTTCATGTTCTCACTATATGGTCCAAACAGGTATAAAAACAAAACAGGCCTATAGGAGAAGGAATGGTGAGCTCAGCAACATCATAAGCCCAGGAAGACCATGAAAGAGGGTGAATTCATTCCTTAAGAAAGGATACACCTCTTTAACAACATGTGGCCAAGTCAAGAAAACTCTTGAAGGGGTAGGCGTACCATATCACTGCCAAAGTCCATGATTAAGAGATGCCATTATGTACTTTAATATAGCCTGCTCAATTCTAAAACAAGATTTTTTTGGACTTATGTAACCAAGAATGATGGGAAGAGAAGAGTGCGGAGAAGGAAAGGAAGAGCTTTTAATCCAAAGCATACTGTACCATATCATCTGTTAAACATGCTAAATGTGGTAGCATATAGCATGGGCATGTATGACAGTCAGTAGAACAGGGTCATCTGACTCCTGATACAAGAAACAGGATGAATACTGAAATGTATAGACCTAGAATTTAATAAAATGCTGTGAAAGTAACAGGATGACACTTCATGGAAAAATGGATAATGATTCAAAATCCTCCTGCAAAAGCTGCATAAGAGCGTTTTAAAGGGATACTTTGGATTTTTTCAAGTTTGTCTTGTAAGTGTAAGTACATTACTACAGGTCTTGGCTGTTATCAATTTTCCTGCTCTGAACACTAACCATGGAGTGTGTCACCTAGAATGTGAGTACAATTTAAGCAAAGGGGTTCAAATTCCACAACCATCACTCTGTGCAAAAATGCATTCCAAAATTCAGCTGAAACTCATATGGTTCCCAGTAGCCATAAGGCTAGTTACAGTTAGCCATACAGCAATTTATGGGAAAAGAAAAGTTACATTCGTACTAAATACACTTTAACTTTGTAAGATACTTGCTTTATCTCAGTCAGACTGCAGAAGCTTTATATTAGTGGTGTGCAAAGCAGGAACACTCATAAACGACCATGATCTATGATAATGTACTTATAAGCATCTTAATTTTGACTAAAGACAGACTTCAAAACTTGACCTATTCCGATAAGGCTAATGCTTTTATATGATCAAGTCAGTCACCTGACCTCATATGCATTTCAGTAAGAAAAAAGCTAAACTGAAAGCAGAAAGACTCACAAAAAGCAGCAACACAAGGTAGCTGCAGTAATTCCCCGGCAAAGTAACTCAAGGAAGATGAGTTGATTTTGATACAAGTATTTGAAATAAAATATATAGTTTATATTTCTAGTTATGTTAGCTTGCCCAATGACTTTTGAGCCTGTAAAAATGGAGGGAATATCTAAAAATGGCTGTAATTCATAATTACTTACTCCAATTTTTTTTTTTGTGTAATGCATGGAACTAAACCTGAAAGTCTATCATTCAATCACACCAGATCTGCTCCATTTCAAATCCACAATGGTGGCATACAGAGGCTAAATTATGTGTAGGTGTCCAAATACTTATACTGAGTGTAATTATACTCTTGAGACTCACTTGCATTCTTCTTCACTCGACTTGGCATCATCTGTACAGCGGTAAAACTTTCCCTAGAGAAAGCGGATACTCTACGTTACTCTTCAGTTCAGCAGTGGGATACTTTACTGTGCAAAAGTCTTTGAGACATAAGAAATAAAAAGATACCTTGAACAGCTGCACCCCAATACAGGCAAACATGAACTGTAGCAGAGTGGTGACGATCATGATGTTGCCGATGGTTCGGATGGCCACAAACACACACTGCACAACGTGCTACAAAAAGCAAGTTGTATTAGATTAAAGTTCAGACCTTTTATATGAATATGGAATGATATCAGTGACACACAATTTGGACTTAGTTTCAATAGAGATGATAAGAATGATGAAAAAATTAGGGTTTTCTCAAATTAATACTACTAATAACAAGTAAACAGAATATAGAGTAGCCTCAAAACACACAACTCCAAAAAAAAAACCCTGTTAACAGGCAGATCTCCAGGAAAATTTAGTTTCGTAAATTATAATCAGGTTTTCTAAATACTGTAAGTATCTCAGTATGTTAATGTTGTTTTTCCAGCATTCCAAGGAGTTTCCAACATTTTAATGCATTCAACAGAAGACAGCGTCGGTTAATCATGAATAACTATTATTTTACTAAACATGCACATACTGTACAAGCATTATATAAAATAAGACAAGCTTACAGCAATTCTTTGCTATGTTATATTGCTTAAGCTGATTAATGTCTATTTTAGACATTGACACAATCAACAAAATGACTAAATGAACAAATCTAAATAACTAATTTAACACAACAAATATTACTTTCGATACCTTTGATGTTCATTGGGTTTATCAAATGTCTGCAGTGAGTTCGACTTTCTTAATGCTATAATGATCTCATTAACATGCAGCATACAGAAAAGGCTTTTTAAACCATTACTGTACTAATCAGATTTATTACCCTGCGTACACTTAATAGAAGTCAATTAAAGTCAGTGGGGCATTAGGCATGTTAATTACAGTTAACAAGCTTTATACTTCTATAATAACACACAAGTACTTATAGACAGATCTAATAAGACATGAGTATTTTAAAGCTGACATGTACTAAAAAACTAGGCACTATTTTTCTAGAGTTGAGGAAAAAAATCGATTCATTTATGTAGAAGGACTCCTGTGTGGTAATTCCTGTAATGTAATTTATGTTTCTACACTGACTCCAAAATCGATTTTTGAAAATAATTTTTTTATTTATATACTGTACAGTATGTGTGCATTTGAGGTTGACCTTCCTCCATAATCCTACAGGTGGCAGTCTAACCTATTTACACACTGGCATGCAACACAACATCCTGTGTGGTAGGAGAAATTTCATTGCTAAATTTGCTTAGAATTGTAAAAAATGTGGAACAAAATTATATAGAATCAGGATATATACTCAGCAAAAAAAGAAACGTCCCTTTTTCAGGACTGTATTTCAACAATAATGTGGTAAAAATCCAAATAAATTTACAGATCTTCATTATAAAGGGTTTAAACAATGTTTTCCATGCATGTTCAATTAACTATAATCAATTAATTAACATGCACCTGTGGAATGGTCGTTAAGACCTTAACAGCTTACAGAAAGTAGGCATTTAAGGTCACAGTTCTAAAAACGCAGGACACTAAAGAGACTTGTCTACCCACTGTGAAAGACACCCAAAGAAAGATGCCCAGGGTCCCTGCTCATCTGCGTGAACGTGCATTAGGCATGCTGCAGGGAGGCATGAGGACTGCTGATGTGGCTAGGGCGATAAATCGCCATGTCCGCACTGTGAGACGCCTAAGACAGCGCTACAGGGAGACAGGAAGGACGGCTGA